>NC_090445.1:11734057-12038557 GCF_031143425.1 Pleurodeles waltl
TTAGAGAATCGCAGTTTGCAATTCTCTAAACGGGTTCGCAATTTTAAGGAATCGCTATTATATTGATTCCTTACATTTGTGTTGCCAATGCCTTTCATGCATCCTAAAAGGCACTTTTGCATTCGCAAAGGGGCATTCGCACCGTTTGCGAATGCAAAAAGGCTTGATACATCTGGCCCTTAGACCTTCTACAAATTGACTGATCGCAACAATCTTCTCGTATATGAAAGTTATCATCCAAAAGCATTGCGGGACAATCTACCTTATGGTCAATTCCTACGCCTCCGCCGCAACTGTAGTGATAATTCCTCTTTTACATCACAAGCAGAAGATCTAACTGCGAACTTACTCCATAGACATTATCCACGCCAGGTCACTAATTCAGCCCGCAAACGGGCCGGCAATAACAATAGAGAGGCACTTTTGACGCCAGTATGCAATAATTCAGACCCCCGGCTGACATGTGTATCCACCTTCACCCCTTTGTCTAATACCATCAAAAAACTGATTAATAAACGGTGGTCTATTGTATGCAGCGGAGGAGTGGCCATTCCAAACCCTTATTCGCACTTAAAAGGACGAAGAACATCAGAGACATACTAGTCCATACTCGCCCTAGAATGTCGACACCAGAATCAAAACAGACGACACTGTGGCAACTTCCTCCAGTACAAGGCCACTTTCTATGTGGGAACTGTAATGTCTGTCCACTCACCACTCGCACAGAATCCTTGGATCAGCACCCTTTTGGCAATTGGCGTCTTTCTAAACATACCAATTGCAACACACGCAATTGCATTTATATGATCACATGCCCTTGCCACTTGCGTTATGTAGGGATGACCACACGACCTGTTAAGATTAGAATCGACGAGCATCGTAGTAAAATCAGATGTGGTAGATCTACAACTAAATTGAGCGTTCATTTTCTAGAAACCAAGCATAGCCCCAATGATTTACGGTGGGTGATACTTGAAGCTCCAGATCGCTTACTGAATGGCTCAAAAAGCTTATTTGACAAAGAGCAACAATGGGTCTTTAAATTGGAGCCCCATATTAAGGGGTTAAACAATGACATACCGTGGATGAGCTTTTCTATGGGTCTTAACTCTCTCACATCAGTAGTAATCATCATGCTACCCCTGCCTTCATGATTGTCTTCCTGCTTTACTCATGAATGTACCAAGGGGTTTGAGTATATTGACACACTTGGGAATAATTACTACTATTTTAATATCCACTCTCTCCTTTTGTTCTCTCCTCTATGACTGACCGATCTTTCCTTTTTTGTTCCATTGGGCTGACTTTTTATTGGCATTACCTAGGATATATTCCTTGATTATTTATTTATTTTTTGACTGTGCCTCTACCACACCACAATTTGTATACTTTCCGCATTAATTGCTTTATTTCTGTTGATTTGACGTAGGGAACAGTCTCCTATTCTTTTGCCATTATTCTCATACGTATAATAGCTCATGTCTATTACATTTCATTGGGCGCTATTGACATATTCACTGACGCGCCCCCCATTGGACGTCTAGATTGGCCGACTGCTGTTGTGATGACCTTTTTACCCGCTGTCAGCAACGATCCCGTCACTTCCGGGAGTGCGGCCACCGGGTAGGTCTCTGGAGTCGGACCTCGCCGAGCATGTAAGTACGCTCGCTTCGTTTTGTTTTTTTCTAGACTATTTAACCTTGTTGTTTTCCTCGTTCCTTGTTGGCACACTCCGGCCACCTGATACAGAGTATTTCCAGGGCGTGGACTACAAAAAAACCTCACACTCAAGCACAATGACGTACGGAGTTCCATTTCGCTTCCGTATTTATCGGATGCGACTGTAGGTCTAAATGCTGAACGCGCTTTCCGGTGTAGTGCTTTTTGTGACAACCATTATTTGGTGCTTTACAAACTTTGCATGTTTAGAGTTAAATACGTTGTTGTTATATTTGAATGATTGATTCTGTACGTGCATTGGGACTTCTTTACACTTCTTTTTGACCGGTTTTACCAAAGCAGATATATTACATCATATTTTTAGACATACAGCACGCCATGTATATTCGGTCTGTTTTCTTTATTTTGTCTTTTGTGCCGTATAACCAGTGTCCGTCCACTATTTATGCAGAGCGCTGTTAGTCCATTGGCCAGCAATTACCCAAGAAACCAGTTCCTTAACCAGGCAGGGTAAGGGATTTTTAAATGTTTTTTGTTACACCCAGCATGGCAGCACATTCACACAACGTGTCACTACACTATTTGGTGTCTAGCTCACTCTTACCGCTGAGTTCATAGAGACATGTTATTTTCATACCTATTGCTTTTATATCCTTTTGTTCACAGGTTCTCGCCTAGTTAGGCTTTGAGCTGTGTAGCTGTTTGATGTAAGTTATTTTCGTCCTTCTAACCCAGTTGAGGGTTTGTCAATAAAGCTTAGGAGGTATGTGTTTTGGTCCTGATGAAGCGCCATGTGATCCGTATGGACCCTTGAGGCACGAAACATGTTGACCCTATTTTAGCGAGAAGGTAAGCGCCCCTTTTATTCTCCCTTTTTGTTAGAAACAAGTGGAGGAACATTATTTCCTCATCCACTCTCTTGCATTTTTTAATTTTTTTTGACCAAGATCCTCTTGGTTTAAAATTAAACAACTGATATTGAGGTTCTTGAGCCAATTTTAAGTCACGTTTTTTTTTGCCTGCTTTTTCTTGACAGTAGGTTTACTTCATTCCCACTGTTGTTGTCATGGCACACACTTCACATTTAAGATCTCTGGCAAAGAGCCACCTTGATGAGGTGCCAGTCAGACATTGCAGCGCCAGTCTGACGAGGAGGAAGCCCTATGATGAAGCATGACATCCATTGGATGTGTGAGGGCTTTTGCTTCTGAATTTTGAAGTGTCCTGAGGACCCGTGTTCTTGTTTCCTTTCTTTTAGGAACAGTGTACCTTTAAGTTCTTTGATATAGTTAGGGAGACTGTACACTGGACCTCATAAAACTCTCTGTCCCCCTATTTTTTGACGAATATCATATGGGTTGGTCAGGTAATCACGGGCCTTTATCTCGAGGTCTCCCACTACCAACAGAGTGATCCGCTGAACAGGACTTATGTCAATAGGATATTGTTAAAAACACTCCCCACGAATAGCCAGCAATACAGCGCACTCCCCTCCCTCATATCTCCCAATATATCAAGATCACGCAGCTTACAATATGCCGTTGATGTATACATTATCCTCTCCCACAACACATAATCATGTATACCTGTGACAATTCACTGTTTCTAATACCCCCTCTTAGTGCAGAAGTCTTGGTATAGCAGCATAGTTTAATTGCATTGTTTATTTTATGCTTTCACTTGTTATTGCTTATTTTTGCATTTCAATGCATGGTTGAATTAAACTTAATAAAGAGATTTAAAAACAAAAAGAATTATCAATCTTGCTTTCAAGATTCTGCAAATATTTGCATCTTATCAGATAGCATTATGGCAGCATAATACGTAACCTCATATTGTTAAACTTTTCAAATGTGTGAATAATTGTTTATACTGGAACCACTGTGAGTAGTGCATCCGGGGCTTACAACATTTTCTTAGAGCCCTCAAACTAATAATAAAGGCTTTGCATTAATGAACCATAAATACAAGTTTGAACAGCATTAACATATGAACACAAATAATTCCTTAACTGCAGACAGTGCCCTTCCCTGATACATAATGTACTTTAAACTGGCAGCCAAAGGGTTTGTACTGCAGGGGGTTGGGCCTACTTGTCCCAAGGACAAAACAGAAATGAAAACTCGTCGGGCTATAGGAATTCCACATCCCTGAGTGAGCTACAATCTTTCCTTTTAAAATCTGCCTCGATCACACCTATGGCTGGAAGCCCCCACCCACTGACTGACTGATCACACCATCCAACATGATCCATTCAAAAACTGAGATCTGCGAGGAGCCTTGGGGGAATCTCAGGAGTTGTGTTAGAACAGCGATAACAAAAATGTTGTCTGGCTTAAATATTGTGGCCTGAATACTGTTTACAAAGATATAGCCCCAGTGGGTGTAGATTTTCTATTGTTAACTTCTAAGTGGTGATATTTTTGTCAGATGATATAAAGCCATGATATTCTGTTACCGCACTCTATCAGGTCTTGCAGTTCTTGAAGTGACTTCAGGGGGCACTTTGAAGTGGCTGCAAAGGGACATGCTTGCCACTATAAAATATAATAAATGAATTACCTTGTGCTTTCCTGCAGTGATTTCCAGCCTCAAATTGAACCCACAGAAAACAGAATCCCTCTAATTCTGAACCTGGTCGCCACTGCTCAGTCCTGGCGGGACGCAGTAAATCTGCAGGACAACCATTGATGAAAGCACTAAATCATTGGGCTCTGCTGTTCCCAAAACCTCAATCTACACCCCAGCTAATGCTTCAGCAAGAGGAGTATCTAACGCTCCCCTAATCCCAGCACAGGGTTCAATCGCTACTTAAGGGGGGGTACAGCACCTTCCTGCTGCTCAGCCCCCAGAATCCTATGCGCCCCACCTAGAAGAAGGCATTCTTATCGCAGCTAGGGTGCAGCCCCTCCAGAAGATAGGGACCCTTCACCCCAGTCCTGGCCTTCTCTCCTGGCTTCCTCCAATGCCTGTGTAAAGAGTCCTTCAAAGCACATAAATCCCTGCAGGGGGCCGCACACTACCTGGCCTGTGAACTGGTTAGCTCAGGAGGTTCTCACTCACGGTCACGTGCAGACCTTAGCCCTCTGCAAACTCTTTCCTTCAGAGGGACAAAGGGGCAGGGCCAGAGTCTAGAATCTCACTCCCGCCTCCCCCCTTTGGATTAAGGATGACTCCTTAAAAGCTTCAAATTCAGAGGTCACTTCCAGATGTGACGAGAGGTGGCCTGTAAGGCGCGCGCCACCCAAGGGAGCCTGATGAAAGGGGCTTGTATGGACATCCCTGGGTCCCATAGGGCATGTCTGACTTCTGACCCCTGGCGGCTGTCTTCGGCTACTGCAACAATGTATAGCAGCGGGTCTAATCATGTAGACTTCTGTGGACCCCAAAGAATCCCTGTTGCAAGCCGGGGGCCCCACCTAAGCAATTTGAAACTCACAACAATATTCAACTATACATAAACTTCAAACAAATTCACAAACAATAAAATGTGAACATCGAAATTTTAATGGCAAAGTTGGAGCTTTTCCAAATGTATTGTTATTTATGAGAAACTCTAACATATCACTGTGTCTTTTTTCCTCCCCAGGCATACTCTGTATGTGTCGGCATTTTCCAGAGCTACTTCAATGGAGGACATGGACAGTCCACACTAGGTACACCCGCAATGCCAACAATATGAGGCTAACTTAACTTTTACCTTCATCTTTCAAGTTCCTTCACATTTTCAGAGTTTTTCAAAACTTTCAATTTACTTTTTTTGTATATCAGCTTTATTATTCTGCTAACATTATTTAATTTTATAAACAGCTGGGGGCCTCCTGACCGTAGCTTAAGAACCTCTGATGGATGGAGTGCACCTCTTTCTGTGCTTCTTGCCCCTTGTTAGGCACCTGGCGCCAGTCCCCGCGAGTTACCCTCAGTGCTACACCAGGTGTATTTCATTATATTTCTATGGTGCATCCACTTCTGTATGCTGTGGGGTGTAAAGCGCTCTGCATCATAAACAATGGAGCACAAACTGGGGCCACGTCTCGTCTGAACGAGAACACAATATACACCCTTCCACCTCGGCCTCATCAGAGATGAAGTGTCAGGAGCAACAGTTGGTTCCTCTCTCTACTCGTTCTTTGGTCCCTCTCTCTACTCCTTCCTTGGCCTCTCTCTCTGTTCCCTCCTTCATCCCTTTCTTGGTCCCTCTCACTGTCCCTTCTTTGGGCTCTCTCTCTGTCCCTTCCTTGGTCTCTCTCTCTGCTCCTTCCTTGGTCTCTCTCTGCTCCTTCCTTGGTCTCTCTCTGCTCCTTCCTTGGTCTCTCTCTCTCTGCTCCTTCCTTGGTCCCTCTCTCTGCTCCTTCCCTGGTCCCTCTCTCCACTCCTTCCTTGGTCCCTCTCTCTGCTCCTTTCTTGATTCTCTCTCCCCACTCCTTCCTTGGTCTCTCTCTCTCTGCTCCTCCTTTGTCCCTCTCTATGCTCCTTCCTTGGTCCCTCTCTCTGCTCCTTCCTTGGTCCCTCTCTCTGTTACTTCCTTGGTCCCTCTCTCTGTTCCTTCCTTGGTCTCTCTCTGTTCCTTCCTTAGTCCTCTCTCTCTCTGTTCCTTTCTTGGTCCCTCCCCCTGCTCCTTCCTTGGTCCCTCTCTCTGCTCCTTCCTTGGTCTCTCTCTCTGCTCCTTCCTTGGTCCCTCTCTCTGCTCCTTCCTTGGTCCCTCTCTCCATTCCTTCCTTGGTCCCTCTCTCCATTCCTTCCTTGGTCCCTCTCTCCGTTCCTTCCTTGGTCCCTCTCTCTGCTCCTTCCTTGGTCCCTCTCTCTGCTCCTTCCTTGGTCCCTCTCCCTGCTCCTTCCTTGGTCCTTCTCTCTGCTCCTTCCTTGGTCCCTCCCTCTGTTGCTTCCTTGGTCCCTCTCTCTCTGTTCCTTCCTTGGTCCCTCTCTCTGCCCCTTCCTTGGTCCCTCTCTCTGCTCCTTCCTTGGTCCCTCTCTCTCCTCCTTCCTTGGTCCCTCTCTCACCTCCTTCCTTGGTCCCTCTCTCTGCTCCTTCCTTGGTCCCTCTCTCTGCTCCTTCCTTGGTCCCTCTCTCTGTTCCTTCATTAGTCCCTCTCTCTGCTCCTTCCTTGGTCCCTCTCTCTGCTCCTTCCTTGGTCTCTCTGTCTATTCCTTCCTTGGTCCCTCTCTCTGTTCCTTCCTTGGTCCCTCTCTCTGTTCCTTCCTTGGTCCCTCTCTCTACTCCTTCCTTGGTCCCTCTCTCTACTCCTTCCTTGGTCCCTCTCTCTGTTCCTTCCTTGGTCTCTCTCTCCGCTCCTTTCTTGGTCCCTCTCTCTGTTCCTTCCTTGGTCCCTCTCTCTCTGCTCCTTCCTTGGTCCCTCTCTCTGCTCCTTCCTTGGACCCTCCCTCTGCTCCTTCCTTGGTCCCTCTCTCTGTTCCTTCCTTGGTCTCTCTCTGTTCCTTCCTAGGTCCCTCTCTCTGATCCTCCCTTGGTCCCTCTCTCTCTGCTCCTTCCTTGGTCCCTCTCCCTGTTCCTTCCTTGGCCTCTCTCTCCGCTCCTTCCTTGGTCCCTCTCTCCGTTCCTTCCTTGGTCCCTCTCTCTCCGCTCCTTCCTTGGTCCCTCTCTCTCCGCTCCTTCCTTGGTCCCTCTCTCTGCTCCTTCCTTGGTCCCTCTCTCTCCTCCTTCCTTGGTCCCTCTCTCTCCTCCTTCCTTGGTCCCTCTCTCTCCTCCTTCCTTGGTCCCTCTCTCTGCTCCTTCCTTGGTCCCTCTCTCTGCTCCTTCCTTGGTCCCTCTCTCTGTTCCTTCATTAGTCCCTCTCTCTGCTCCTTCCTTGGTCCCTCTCTCTGCTCCTTCCTTGGTCCCTCTCTCTGCTCCTTCCTTGGTCTCTCTGTCTATTCCTTCCTTGGTCCCTCTCTCTGCTCCTTCCTTGGTCCCTCTCTCTGCTCATTCCTTGGTCCCTCTCTCTCCACTCCTTCCTTGGTCCCTCTCTCTGCTCCTTCCTTGGTCCCTCTCTCTGCTCCTTCCTTGGTCCCTCTCTTTGCTCCTTCCTTGGTCCCTCTCTCCGCTCCTTCCTTGGTCCCTCTCTCTACTCCTTCCTTGGTCCCTCCCTCTGTCCCTTCTTTGGTCTCTCTCTCTGCTCCTTCCTTGGTCCCTCTCTTTGCTCCTTCCTTGGTCCCTCTCTCTGTTCCTTCCTTGGTCCCTCTCTCCGCTCCTTCCTTGGTCTCTCTCTCTGCTCCTTCCTTGGTCTCTCTCTCTCTCTGCTCCTTCCTTGGTCCCTCCCTCTGTCCCTTCTTTGGTCCCTCTCTCTCTCTGCTCCTCATCATCAGCTTCTTCCTTGTATTCTCTCAGCGACTCCTCACTCCCCTGTTACTTACCAGGATGCGGTACCTCCTCAGGGCTCCCTCTTCCCTCCCCTAGCGCCTAGTTTCCCTTTCGACTCCCCTGTTCCTTACCTGGGGTGCGGTTCCTCACCAGGGCTCCCTCTTCCCTGCTCTAGCGCCTAGTTTCCCTTTCGACTCCCCTGTTCCTTACCTGGGGTGCGGTTCCTCACCAGGGCTCCCTCTTCCCTCCTCTAGCTCCTAGTTTCCCTCCTGACTCCCGTGTTCCTTGCCTGGGGTGCGGTTCCTCCTCAGGGCTCCCTCTTCCCTCCCCTAGCGCCTAGTTTCCCTTTCGACTCTCCTTTTCCTTACCTGGAGTGCGGTTCCTCATCAGGGCTGCCACTTCCCTCCTCTAGCGCCTAGTTTCCCTCCTTACTCCCCTGTTCCTTACCTGGTGTGCGGTTCCTCTCTAAGGCTCGCTCTTCCCTCTTTTAGCGCCTAGTTTCACTCGTGACTCCCTTGTTCCTTACCTGGGGTGCGGTTCCTCCCCAGGGCTCTCTTTTAACTCCTCTAGAGCCTAGTTTCTTTCCGGACTTCTCTGTTACTTACCTGGGATGCGGTTCCTCCCCAGGGCTCCCTCTTCCCTCCTCTAGCGCCTAGTTTCCTTTCTGACTCCCCTGTTCCTTACCTGGGGTGCGGATCCTCACCAAGGCTACCTCTTCCCTCTCCTAGCGCCTAGTTTCCCTCCTGACTCCCCTGTTCCTTACCTGGGGTGCGGTTCCTCCCCAGGGCTCGCTCTTCCCTCCTCTAGCGCCTGGTTTCCCTCCTGACTCCCCTGTTCCTTACCTGGGGTGCGGTTCCTCCCCAGGGCTCGCTCTTCCCTCCTCTAGCGCCTGGTTTCCCTCCTGACTCCCCTGTTCCTTACCTGGGGTGCGGTTCCTCCCCAGGGCTCGCTCTTCCCTCCTCTAGCGCCTGGTTTCCCTCCTGACTCCCCTGTTCCTTACCTGGAGTGCGGTTCCTCCCCAGGGCTCTCTTTTAACTCTTCTAGCGCCTAGTTTCTTTCCTGACTTCTCTGCTCCTCTGTGAGTTTCTTTCTCCTCGCAGGGCCTCTCTTCGCCTCCTTTCCCACCCCGGAATGTGAGGAATGCCCCCTCCCGGTCTCTCTCTAAAGGGAGAGGGCCCGAGTCAGCCCCCCCCCACCCCACCAGTACGTCACTGCACTCTCCCTCTCACTCCTCCCTCCCTCATTCTCTCCCCTCACAGTTCCTTCCCTCTCGCCCCTTATTGTCTCCCCCTCCCAGGACAGTCTCTCTCCCGTTCATGGGCTCAGAGCCCCCCCAGAACAGTCTCTCCCGTTCATGGGCTCAGAGCCCCCCTCCCCAGGACAGTCTCTCCCCCATATATGGGCTCAGAGCTCTCCCCAGGACAGTCTCTCCCGTTCATGGGCTCAGAGCCCCCCTCCCCAGGACAGTCTCTCCCCCATATATGGGCTCAGAGCCCCCCCCAGGACAGTCTCTCCCGTTCATGGGCTCAGAGCTCTCCCCAGGACAGGGTCTCCCGTTCATGGGCTCAGAGCCCCCCCCAGGACAGTCTCTCTCCCATTCATAGGCTCAGAGCCCCCCCCAGGACAGTCTATCTCCCATTCATGGGCTCAGATCTCTCCCCTTCTCAGGACAGTCTCTCTCCCATTCATAGGCTCATAGCCCCCCCAGGACAGTCTCTTTCCCGTTCATGGGCTCAGAGCCCCCCAGGACAGTCTCTCTCCTGTTCATGGACTTAGAGCCCCCCAGGACAGTCTCTCTCCCATTCAGGGGCTCAGATCTCTCCCCTTCTCAGGACAGTCTCTCTCCCATTCATGAGCTCAGAGTCCCTGTAGGAAAGTACCATCTTGCCTGGCATGTTACCCCCATTTTTACTGTATGTATGTTTGTTTTTGCCCTTGTGTCACTGGAATCCTGCTAGTCAGGACCCCAGTGCTCATAATGTATGCCCTGTATGTGTTCCCTGTGTGGTGCCTAACTGTCTCACTGAGGCTCTGCTAACCAGAACCTCAGTGCTTATGCTCTCTCTGCTTTTAAAATTGTCACTGCAGGCTAGTGACTAATTTTACCAATTCTCATTGGCACACTGGAACACCCTTATAATTCCCTTGTTTATGGTACCTAGATACCCAGGGTATTGGGATTCCAGGAGATCCCTATGGGCTGCAGCATTTCTTTTGCCACCCATAGGGAGCTCTGACAATTCTTACACAGGCCTGCCAGTGCAGACTGAGTGAAATAACGTCCACGTTATTTCACAGCCATTTACCACTGCACTTAAGTAACTTATAAGTCACCTATATGTCTAACCTTTACCTGGTAAAGGTTAGGTGCAAAGTTACTTAGTGTGTGGGCACCCTGGCACTAGCCAAGGTGCCCCCACATTGTTCAGGGCAAATTCCCCAGACTTTGTGAGTGAGGGGACACCATTACACGCGTGCACTACATATAGGCCAATACCTATATGTAGCGTCACAATGGTAACATCGAACATGGCCATGTAACATGTCTAGGATCATAGAATTGTCACCCCAATACCATTCTGGTATTAGGGGGGACAATTCCATGCATCCCCAGGTCTCTAGCACAGAACCCGGGTATTGCCAAACTTGCTTTCCGGGGTCTCCACTGCAGCTACCGCTGCTGCCAACCCCTCAGACAGGTTTCTGCCCCCAAGGGCCTGGGCAGCCTGGTCCCAGGAAGGCAGAACACAGAATTTCCTCTGAGAGAGGGTGTTACACCCTCCCCCTTTGGAAATCGGCGTGAAGGGCTGGGGAGGAGTAGCCTCCCCCAGCCTCTGGAAATGCTTTGATGGGCTCATATGGTGCCCTCTCTGCATAAGCCAGTCCACACTGGTTCAGGGATCCCCTAGCCCTGCTCTGGCGCGAAACTGGACAAAGGAAAGGGGAGTGACCACTCCCCTGACCAGCACCTCCCAGGGGAGGTGCCCAGAGCTCCTCCAGTGTGTCCCAGATATCTGCCATCTTGGATACAGAGAGGTGAGGGCACAATGGACAGCTCTGAGTGGCCAGTGCCAGCAGGTGACATCAGAGACCCCTCCTGATAGGTGCTTAACATTCTCAGTAGCCAATCCTCCTCTGTGGGCTATTTAGGGTCTCTCCTGTGGGCTATTCCTCAGATAACGAATGCAAGAGCTCACCAGAGTTCCTCTGCATTTCCCTCTTCGACTTCTGCCAAGGATCGACTGCTGACTGCTCCAGGACGCCTGCATAACCGTAACAAAGTAGCAAGAAGACTACCAGCAACATTGTAGCGCCTCATCCTGCCGGCTTTCTCGACTGTTTCCTGGTGGTGCATGCTCTGAGGGCTGTCTGCCTTCACCCTGCAGTGGAAGCCAAGAAGAAATCTCCCGTGGGTTGATGGAATCTTCCCCCTGCCAACGCAGGCACCAAACTTCTGCATCACCAGCCCTCTGGGACCCCTCTCATCCTGACGAGCGTGGTCCCTGGAAGACAGGAGCTGGGTCCAAGTGTCTCCCACAGTCCAGTGGCCCTTCTGTCCAAATTTGGTGGAGGTAAGTCCTTGCCTCCCCACGCCAGACAGTAATCCTGTGTACTGCGTAAACTGCAGCTGCTCGGGCTTCTGTGCACTTTTGCAAGACTTCCTTTGTGCACAGCCTAGCCCAGGTCCCCAGCACTCCGTCCTGCATTGCCCAACTCGCTGAGTTGGACTCCGACGTCGTGGGACCCTCCTTTGTGACTCTGAGTCGACCGCTGTCTTCTAAGTGCCTGTTCAGGTACTTCTGCGGGTGCTGCCTGCTTCTGTGTGGGTTCTCTGAGTTGCTGAGTGCCCCCTCTGTCTCCTCCTCCAAGGGGCGACCTCCTGATCCTTCCTGGGCCCCAGCAGCACCCAAAATCCTCAACCGCGACTCTTGCAGCTAGCAAGGCTTGTTTGCGGTCTTTCTGCGTGGAAAAAACTCTGCATCCTCCAGCACACCGTGGGACATCTTCTGACCAAAGGAGAAGTTTCTGGCACCTTCCGTTGTTTCAGAATCTTTGGCTTCTTCCACCCGGAGGCAGCCCTTTTGCACCTTCATCCGGGGTTTAGTGGGCTCCTGCCCCCCCGGACACTTGCATAACTCTTGGACTTGGTCTCCTTCCTTTACAGGTCCTCAGGTCCAGGAATCCATCTTCAGTGTTTTGCTGGCAGTTGTTTTCCTTGCAGAATCCCCTATCTCGACTTTACTGTCTTTCTGGGGTAGTAGGGTAACTTTACTCCTACTTTTCAGGGTCTTGGAGTGGGGTATCTTGGACACCCTTACAGTTTTCTCACAGTCCCAGCGACTCTCTACAACCTACACTAGGCCTGGGGTCCTTTCGTTGTTCGCATTCCACTTTTGGAGTATATGGTTTGTGTTGCCCCTAGGCCTATTTCTAACTATTGCATCCTATTGTGATTCTACATTGTTTGCACTACTATTCTAACTGTTACTTACCTGATTTTGGTTTGTATACATATAATTTGTGTTTATTACTTACCTCCTAAAGGAGGATATCCTCTGAGATACTTTTGGCATATTGTCAATAAAGTAAAGTACCTTTATTTTTAGTAACTCTGAGTATTGTGTTTTCTTATGATATAGTGCTAAGTGATACAAGTGGTATAGTAGGAGCTTTGCATGTCTCCTAGTTCAGCCTAAGCTGCTCTGCTATAGCTACCTCTATCAGCCTAAACTGCTAGAACATCTCTAATCTACTAATAAGGGACAACTGGACTTGGCACAAGGTGTAAGTACCACAAGGTACCCACTATAAGCCAGGCCAGCCTCCTACAGCCCCCCCCCCCCCAGGACAGTCCCTTTCACACACTCGGACTCAGAGCCCCGCCACTGGACAGTCTCCCTCCCATATATGAGCTCAGAGCCCCCTCAGGACAGTCTCTCACCCCTAAATGGGCTCAGAGCTCTCCCCCTCTCAGGACAGTCTCTCTCCCATACTTAGGCTCAGAGCCTCCCCCACCCCAGGACAGTCTCTCTCCCATACATGGGCTCAGAGTTCCCTCCCCCCCCCGGACAGTCCCTTTCACACACTCGGACTCAGAGCCCCGCCACTGGACAGTCTCTCTCCCATATATGAGCTCAGAGCCCCCTCAGGACAGTCTCTCACCCCTAAATGGGCTCAGAGCTCTCCCCCTCTCAGGACAGTCTCTCTCCCATACATAGGCTCAGAGCCTTCCCCACCCCAGGACAGTCTCTCTCCCATACATGGGCTCAGAGTTCCTTCCCCCCCCCAGGACAGTCCCTTTCACACACTCGGACTCAGAGCCCTGCCACAGGACAGTCTCTCTCACATATGTGGGCTCATACCCCCCCCCCCAGGGCAGTCTCTCTCCCATACATAGGCTCAGAGCCCCTCCCAGGCCAGTCACTTTCACACACTCAGACTCAGAGCCCCACCACAGGACAGTCTCTCCCCCATATATGGGCTTATAGTCCCTAGAGGACAGTCTCTCTCCATACATGGGCTCAGAACTCTCCCCCTCTCAGGACAGTCTCTCTCCCATACATGGGCTCCCATACATGACCTGCTAACCAGGTTCTCAGAGCGCTTTCCAAAACAGTTGTGACACACTTGCACAGTTGGCAACATCTTTAGCTGCCACTATAAGTCCCTAGTAAATAGTACTTAGGTGTCTAGGGTATGGGGTACTAAGGGTAGGCCCCTGAGGGCAGCAGCACTGATTGTGCCACCCTCTAGAGCCATGCATCCAGATGCACCCAGCACTGCTATTGCAAGGTGAGTGTCCTGGTGCAATTCTAAAATGCTAACTTGACATGGCACTCTGTCTGTGTATTGTGTTTTCTTATGAGATTGTGCAAGTGACACTAGTGGTACTGTAGGAGCTTCACTCGTCTCCTAGTTCAGCCTAAGCTGCTCTGCTAAGCTACCATTATCTATCAGCATAAGCTGCTAGACACCCTATACACTAATAAGGGATACCTGGGCCTGGTGCAAGGTACATACACCTTGCACCAGGCCCAGGTATCACTTGCACAATCTCATAAGAAAACACAATACACAGATATACTAAAAATAAAGGTACTTTATTTTTATGACAATATGCCAAAGTATCTCAGAGTGTACCCTCAGTATGAGGATAGCAAATATACACAAGATATATGTACACAATACCAAAAATATGCTCCAAAAGTGGAATGAGAACCACAAATGGACCCCAAACCTATGTGACCTTGTAGAGGGTCGCTGGGACTATTAGAAAATAGTAAGGGTTAGAAAAATAGCCCACCCCAAGACCCTGAAAAGTGAGTGCAAAGTGCACTAAAGTTCTCCAAAGGACATAGAAGTCGTGATAGGGGAATTCTGCAGGAAAGACACAAACCAGCAATGCAACAACAATGGATTTCCAGCCGAGGGTACCTGTGGAACAAGGGGACCAAGTCCAAAAGTCACAAGCAAGTCGGAGATGGGCAGATGCCCAGGAAATGCCAGCTGTGGGTGCAAAGAAGCTGCTACTGGACAGTAGAAGCTGAGGATTCTGCAGGAACGACAAGGGCTAGAGACTTCCCCTTTGGAGGATGGATCCCCCACGCCGTGGAGAGTCGTGCAGAAGTGTTTTCCCGCCGAAAGACCGCCAACAAGCCTTGCTAGCTGCAAATCGTGCAGTTAGGGTTTTTGGATGCTGCTGTGGCCCAGGAGGGACCAGGATGTCGCCAATTGCGTCTGGGGACAGAGGGGGCGTCGAGCAAGACAAAGAGCCCTCTCAGAAGCAGGCAGCACCCGCAGAAGTGCCGGAACAGGCACTATGAAGAGGAGTGAAACAGTGCTCACCCGAAGTTGCACAAAGGAGTGCCACGTCGCCGGAGGGCCACTTAGAAAGTCGTGCAATGCAGGTTAGAGTGCCGTGGACCCAGGCTTGGCTGTGCACAAAGGATTTCTGTCGGAAGTGCACAGAGGCCGGAGTAGCTGCAAAAGTTGCGGTTCCCAGCAATGCAGTCTGGCGTGGGGAGGCAAGGACTTACCTCCACCAAACTTGGACTGAAGAGTCACTGGACTGTGGGAGTCACTTGGACACAGTTGCTGGATTCAAGGGACCTCGCTCGTCGTGCTGAGAGGAGACCCAGGGGACCGGTGATGCAGTTCTTTGGTGCCTGCGGTAGCAGGGGGAAGATTCCGTCGACCCACAGGAGATTTCTTCGGAGCTTCTAGTGCAGAGAGGAGGCAGACTACCCCCACAGCATGCACCACCAGGAAAACAGTCGAGAAGGCGGCAGGATCAGCGTTACAGAGTTGCAGTAGTCGTCTTAGCTACTTTGTTGCAGTTTTGCAGGCTTCCAGCGCGGTCAGCAGTCGATTCCTTGGCAGAAGGTGAAGAGAGAGATGCAGAGGAACTCTGATGAGCTCTTGCATTCGTTATCTAAGGAATTCCCCAAAGCAGAGACCCTAAATAGCCAGAAAAGAGGGTTTGGCTACTTAGGAGAGAGGATAGGCTAGCAACACCTCAAGGAGCCTATTAGAAGGAGTCTCTGACGTCACCTGCTGGCCCTGGCCACTCAGAGCAGTCCAGTGTGCCAGCAGCACCTCTGTTTCCAAGATGGCAGAGGTCTGGAGCACACTGGAGGAGCTCTGGGCACCTCCCAGGGGAGGTGCAGGTCAGGGGAGTGGTCACTCCCCTTTCCTTTGTCCAGTTTCGCGCCAGAGCAGGGCTGAGGGGTCCCTGAACCGGTGTAGACTGGCTTATGCAGAAATGGGCACATCTGTGCCCATGAAAGCATTTCCAGAGGCTGGGGGAGGCTACTCCTCCCCTGCCTTAACACCATTTTCCAAAGGGAGAGGGTGTAACACCCTCTCTCAGAGGAAGTCCTTTGTTCTGCCATCCTGGGCCAAGCCTGGCTGGACCCCAGGAGGGCAGAAACCTGTCTGAGGGGTTGGCAGCAGCAGCAGCTGCAGTGAAACCCCTGAAAAGGCAGTTTGGCAGTACCAGGGTCTGTGCTACAGACCAGTGGGATCATGGGATTGTGCCAACTATGCCAGGATGACATAGAGGGGGCAATTCCATGATCATAGACATGTTACATGGCCATATTCGGAGTTACCATTGTGAAGCTACACATAGGTAGTGACCTATGTGTAGTGCACGCGTGTAATGGTGTCCCCGCACTCACAAAGTCCGGGGAATTTGCCCTGAACAATGTGGGGGCACCTTGGCTAGTGCCAGGGTGCCCACACACTAAGTAACTTTGCACCTAACCTTTACCAGGTAAAGGTTAGACATATAGGAGACTTATAAGTTACTTAAGTGCAGTGTAAAATGGCTGTGAAATAACGTGGACGTTAATTCACTCAGGCTGCAGTGGCAGGCCTGTGTAAGAATTGTCAGAGCTCCCTATGGGTGGCAAAAGAAATGCTGCAGCCCATAGGGATCTCCTGGAACCCCAATACCCTGGGTACCTCAGTACCATATACTAAGGAATTATAAGGGTGTTCCAGTATGCCAATGTGAATTGGTGAAATTGGTCACTAGCCTGATAGTGACAATTTGGAAGTAAATGAGAGAGCATAACCACTGAGGTTCTGGATAGCAGAGCCTCAGTGAGACAGTTAGTCATAACACAGGTAACACTTTCAGGCACACTTATGAGCACCGGGGCCCTGGCTGGCAAGGTCCCAGTGACACATACAACTAAAACAACATATATACAGTGAAATATGGGGGTAACATGCCAGGCAAGATGGTACTTTCCTACACAACCCCCCCCAAACGAAGGACAATAAGACTAGTCATTACCTGATGGGTCTTCATTGTCTAAGTGGAAATATCTGGAGAGTCCATCTGCATTGGAGGGGGTACTCCCAGGTCTATGTTCCACTGTATAGTCCATTCCCTGTAGGGATATGGACCACCGCAACAATTTAGAGTTTTCACCTTTCATTTGTTTTAGCCAAAGTAGAGGTTTGTGGTCTGTCTAAACAATGAAGTGAGTGCCAAACAGGTATGGCCTCAACTTCTTCAGTGCCCAGACCACAGCAAAGGCCTCCCTCTCAATGGCAGACCAACGCTTTTCTCTAGGGGTCAACCTCCTACTAATAAAAGCAACAGGTTGATCCTGGCCCTCAGAATTAAGTTGTGATAGGACTGCCCCTACTCCTAATTCAGATGCATCAGTTTGGACATAGAATTTTTTAGAGTAACAAGGGCTTTTCAGGACAGGTGCAGAGCACATGGCCTGCTTCAGCTCCTCAAAAGCTTTCTGACAGTTTGCCGTCCATAATACCTTTTTAGGCATTTTCTTTGAAGTGAGGTCATTAAGAGGGGCTGCAATGGAGCCATAGTTCTTTATGAACCTCCTATAGTACCCAGTGAGGCCTAAAAAGGCTCTCACCTGAGTCTGAGTGGTAGGGGGAACCCAATCTATAATGGTTTGGATTTTCCCCTGAAGTGGTGCAATCTGTTCTCCACCAACCAGGTGTCCCAGATAAACCACGTTCCCCTGCCCTATCTGGCAATTTGAAGCCTTGATAGTGAGGCCTGCCTTTTACAGGGCCTCCAAAACTTTCCATAGGTGGACCAGGTGATCATCCCAGCTGGAGCTAAAGACAGCTATATTGTCCAAATATGCTGCACTAAAAGCTTCCAGCCCTTGCAGGACTGTGTTCACCAACCTCTGAAAAGTGGCAGGTGCATTTTTCAATCCAAAAGGCATTACTGTGAATTGGTAATGGCCTCCAATGGTTGAAAATGCAGTTTTAGCTTTAGCATCTTCTGATAATTTGATCTGCCAACACCCTGCAGTCAAATCAAAAGTGCTTAGATACTTGGCAGATGCCAGTGTATCTATGAGCTCATCTGCCCTGGGTATAGGGTGAGCATCAGTTTTGGTTACCTGGTTGAGACCTCTGTAGTCTACACAAAACCGCATTTCCTTCTTTCCATCTTTGGAATGAGGTTTTGGTACAAGTACCACAGGAGAAGCCCATGGACTTTCAGAGTGCTCAACCACTCCTAGTTCTAACATTTTCTGCACCTCTTACTTTATGCAGTCTCTGACATGGTCAGGCTGCCTATAGATCTTACTTTTGACAGGCAAGCTGTCTCCAGTATCTATAGTGTTCTCAAACCAAGAAGTGGTACCTGGCACAGTAGAGGAGAGTTCAGAAAACTGACCCAGGAGATTTATGCAGTGGTCTTTCTGCTCAGCAGTAAGACAATCTGCCAGTACAACACCTTCCACTAGAGCATCTTGTTCTGTGGAAGAGAAGAGATCAGGAAGAGGATCACTGTCTTCTTCCTGTCCCTCATCAGTTGCCATGAGCAGGGTGAGATCAGCCCTGTCATAGTAGGGTTTCAGGCGATTGACATGGAGCCCCCTAAGGGGACTCCTGGCAGTGCCTAAGTCAACTAAGTAGGTGACTTCACCCTTTTTCTCAACAATTGTGTGGGGTCCACTCCATTTATCTTGGAGTGCTCTTGGGGCCACAGGCTCCAAGACCCACACTTTCTGCCCTGGTTGGTACTGAACCAAAACAGCCTTCTGGTCATGCCATTGCTTCTGTAGCTCTTGGCTGGCCTGAAGGTTTTTTACTGGCCTTTTTCATGTACTCAGCCATCCTTGATCTGAGGCCAAGTACATAGTCCACTATGTCTTGCTTTGGAGCTTTTAAAGGTTGTTCCCAACCCTCCTTAACAAGTGTTAGAGGACCTCTCACAGGGTGACCAAAAATAAGTTCAAAGGGGCTGAAGCCCACTCCTTTCTGGGGTACCTCCCTGTAAGCAAAAAGGAGAGGAGGCATGGTAAAAGGATATCCCATCTCCTGCGGAGTTTTTCAGGGAGTCCCATAATCATGCCTTTGAGAGTTTTGTTAAATCTCTCCACCAGTCCATTTGTTTGTGGATGATAGGGTGTGGTGAACTTGTATGTCACACCACACTCCTTCCACATGGCCTTTAAGTAAGCAGACATGAAATTGCTTCCCCTGTCTGATACCACCTCTTTTGGGAAGCCCACCCTGGAAAAGATTCCCAGGAGGGCCTTTGCCACTGCAGGAGCTGTAGTGGCCCTTAGAGGAATTGCTTCAGGATATCTGGTGGCATGGTCCACTACCACCAAGATAAACCTATTGCCTGAAGCAGTAGGAGGGTCAAGGGGGCCAACTATGTCAACCCCTACCCTTTCAAAGGGAACCCCAACCACAGACAGTGGAATAAGGGGTTCCTTTGGGGTGCCACCTGTCTTGCCACTGGCTTGACAGGCTTCACAGGACTTACAAAAATCTTTTGTGTCCTCAGACATTCTAGGCCAATGAAACAAGGGAACAAGCCTGTCCCAAGTTTTAATTTGCCCCAAATGTCCAGCAAGGGGAATGTCGTGAGCAAGAGTTAGGAGGAACTTTCTGTACTCCTGAGGAATCACCAATCTCCTGGCAGCTCCAGGTTTTGGATCCTTTGCTTCAGTGTACAAGAGGTTGTCCTCCCAGTAAACTCTGTGAGAGTCACTGACATCCCCATTTGCTTGTTTGACAGCTTGCTGCCTTAGACCCTCTAGTGTGGGACAGGTCTGCTGTGTCACACTCAGCTCCTCCCTGGCAGGCCCCCCTTCACCCAAAAGCTCAGCAGTGTCTGCTTCCAGCTCCTCTGGTGTAGGCTCTGCACAGGTTGGAAATTCTTCTTCCTCAGAAGTAGAATCCACTGTAGAGGGAGGGATAGTAGGTAGTGCTTTACTTCTACTAGCCCTTGCTTTAGGGAGCACTTGGTCCATTGTTCCAGGATCCAAGTCACCCTGTCCTTTTTGCTTTTTGGCCTGAGCCCTGGTTAAAGCAAAAATATGCCCTGGGATGCCCAGCATTGCTCCATGGGCCTCCAACTCCACATCTGCCCAAGCTGATGTCTCCAAATCATTTCCTAGTAGACAGTCTACAGGTAAATCTGAGGCTACCACAACTTTCTTTGGACCAGTAACCCCCCCCCCCCCAGTTGAGATTTACAACAGCCATGGGGTGGCTAAGTGTGTTGTTGTGAGCATCGGTTACTTGGTACTGGTGACCAAGTAGGTGTTGTTCAGGGTGGACCAGTTTCTCTATTACCATTGTAACACTGGCACCTGTGTCCCTGTAGGCCTGAACCTCAACACCATTTATTAGGGGTAGTTGCTTGTACTTATCCATGTTAAGGGGACAAGCAACCAAGGTGGCTAAATCAATAGCCCCCTCAGAGACTAACACAGCCTCTGTGGTCTCCCTAATCAGACCAACCCCAACTAAGTTACCAATAGTGAGCCCAGCTACTCCCTTGGATTGGCTATTAGTAGGTTTGCTCCCACCACCACTGCTATTAGTAGGGACACTAGGGGTAGCAGTAGGGGTTGTAGTGGTAGGAGGCTTGGTGCTTTTCTTTGGACAACTGGGATCTGTTGTTCAATGGCCTTTTATTTTACATAAATAGCACCATGGTTTCTTTTCTTTATTTTGATTGGAAGAGGATTTGGGCCCACCACCCCCACCAGAGTGTTTTTGTGGGCCTGATGAAGACTCATGTTTAGATTTGTCCCCATCCTTGTCAGAAGACTTACCATCCTTCTTCTTATTGCCATCTTTGTCACCCCCTGTATGAACTTTTCTGTTCACCCTTGTTCTGACCCATTTGTCTGCCTTCTTTTCCAATTCTTGGGGAGAGGTCAGATCAGAGTCCACCAAGTACTGGTGTAACAAATCAGACACACAATTATTAAGAATATGCTCTCTCAGGATCAAGTTATACAGGCTTTCATAATCAGTAACTTTACTGCCATGTAACCACCCCTCCAAGGCCTTCACTGAATGGTCAACAAAGTCTACCCAGTCTTGTGAAGACTCCTTTTTGGTCTCTCTGAACTTCATCCTGTACTGTTCAGTGGTTAAGCCATAACCATCCAGGAGTGCATTCTTAAGAATAGTGAAATTATTGGCATCACTTTCTTTCACAGTAAGGAGCCTATCCCTACCCTTTCCACTACATGATAGCCATAGGATAGCAGCCCACTGCCTTTGAGGGACATCCTGTACAACACAGGCCCTCTCACGTGCAGCAAACCACTTGTTAATGTCATCCCCCTCCTTATAAGGGGGAACTATCTTATGCAGATTCCTAGAATCATGCTCTCTTGCAGGATGACTATGGGGAATACTGCTGCTGCCACCATGGGTTTCTAAACCCAATTTCTGTCTTTCTTTTTCTACTTCTAAAGACTGCCTATCTAAATCCAGCTGTTGCTGCTTGAGCTTCAGCCTGGATTGTTCCACTCTCAAACTATTGAGTTCCCTTTCTAACATTCTGTCATCAGGGTGGGTGGGAGAGGCATGTCTAGAAACAGAAGTATGCTGAGATTGAACAGAAGGAGGCCTGGCCCTAACAGATGGCACCCTAACAGCCTGGCTAATAGAAACAGCATTTCTACTATGGTGAGAGTGAATACTCTTACTGTGATGTGAGACCACACTATCAGTATGATGTGACTCAACCTCAGTACCAGCTATGCTAGGTTGTCTGCTAAGGGACAGGCTTGGAAGTTTCCTCTCTAACTCATTAGCTAGGGGTGCCCCAGGGTCAGATTGGGAACCATCAGCTAACTTTTCAACAGGTGTGCCAGCTTGGACCTTGTCCTGTTCCACAAGCATATTCACTAACAGTTCTCTAGAGGGATTCTTCCTTACACTTAAACCTCTATCTATGCAGAGACTCCTTGCTTCTTTCCAGCTAAGGTTATCATAAGCAAGTTTGGACAGATCAACAGTTTGGCCTGTGCCAGACATTTTAGAAAGAGTTTAAGTGATAAAAAAAGTGAAGATAACGTTTTTCAGAACTTTTGGAAAGACAGAAAAAAAAACTTTTAAAACTTTTTAAGAACTTTTTAGAAAGTTTAGAGGTACTTTTCAGCACTTAGAAAAGAGTGAAAAGAGGAAATGCAAAACTTTTTGGTTAGGTGTACATACACTGAACTTGTTTTGTATATTTTTCTCTTATGAAAAGTACAATGACAAAAGTGGTAAGTAGTTACAAAGCACTTATCCCGTCACTGCTTCCAATGTAGGAGGCTGGACTGGCTTGTAGTGAGTACCAAGGGGTACTTACACCTTGCACCAGGCCCAGGTATCCCTTATTAGTGTATAGGGTGTCTAGCAGCTTATGCTGATAGATAAGGGTAGCATAGCAGAGCAGCTTAGGCTGAACTAGGAGACGAGTGAAGCTCCTACAGTACCACTAGTGTCACTTGCACAATATCATAAGAAAACACAATACACAGATATACTAAAAATAAAGGTACTTTATTTTTATGACAATATGCCAAAGTATCTCAGAGTGTACCCTCAGTATGAGGATAGCAAATATACACAAGATATATGTACACAATACCAAAAATATGCAGTATAGTCTTAGAAAACAGTTCAAACAATGTATAGTTACAATAGGATGCAATGGGGACACATAGGGATAGGGGCAACACAAACCATATACTCCAAAAGTGGAATGCGAACCACGAATGGACCCCAAACCTATGTGACCTTGTAGAGGGTCGCTGGGACTATTAGAAAATAGTAAGGGTTAGAAAAATAGCTCACCCCAAGACCCTGAAAAGTGAGTGCAAAGTGCACTAAAGTTCCCCAAAGGACATAGAAGTCGTGATAGGGGAATTCTGCAGGAAAGACACAAACCAGCAATGCAACAACGATGGATTTCCAGCCGAGGGTACCTGTGGAACAAGGGGACCAAGTCCAAAAGTCACAAGCAAGTCGGAGATGGGCAGATGCCCAGGAAATGCCAGCTGTGGGTGCAAAGAAGCTGCTACTGGACAGTAGAAGCTGAAGATTCTGCAGGAACGACAAGGGCTAGAGACTTCCCCTTTGGAGGATGGATCCCCCACGCCGTGGAGAGTCGTGCAGAAGTGTTTTCCCGCCGAAAGACCGCCAACAAGCCTTGCTAGCTGCAAATCATGCGGTTAGGGTTTTTGGATGCTGCTGTGGCCCAGGAGGGACCAGGATGTCGCCAATTGCGTCTGGGGACAGAGGGGGCGTCGAGCAAGACAAGGAGCCCTCTCAGAAGCAGGCAGCACCCGCAGAAGTGCCGGAACAGGCACTATGAAGAGGAGTGAAACGGTGCTCACCCGAAGTTGCACAAAGGAGTCCCACATCGCCGGAGGGCCACTTAGAAAGTCGTGCAATGCAGGTTAGAGTGCCGTGGACCCAGGCTTGGCTGTGCACAAAGGATTTCCGCCGGAAGTGCACAGAGGCCAGAGTAGCTGCAAAAGTCGTGGTTCCCAGCAATGCAGTCTGGTGTGGGGAGGCAAGGACTTACCTCCACCAAACTTGGACTGAAGAGTCACTGGACTGTGGGAGTCACTTGGACACAGTTGCTGGATTCAAGGGACCTCGCTCGTCGTGCTGAAAGGAGACCCAGGGGACCGGTGATGCAGTTCTTTGGTGCCTGCGGTAGCAGGGGGAAGATTCCGTCGACCCACGGGAGATTTCTTCGGAGCTTCTAGTGCAGAGAGGAGGCAGACTACCCCCACAGCATGCACCACCAGGAAAACAGTCGAGAAGGCGGCAGGATCAGCGTTACAGAGTTGCAGTAGTCGTCTTAGCTACTTTGTTGCAGTTTTGCAGGCTTCCAGCGCGGTCAGCAGTCGATTCCTTGGCAGAAGGTGAAGAGAGAGATGCAGAGGAACTCTGATGAGCTCTTGCATTCGTTATCTAAGGAATTCCCCAAAGCAGAGACCCTAAATAGCCAGAAAAGAGGGTTTGGCTACTTAGGAGAGAGGATAGGCTAGCAACACCTGAAGGAGCCTATTAGAAGGAGTCTCTGACGTCACCTGCTGGCCCTGGCCACTCAGAGCAGTCCAGTGTGCCAGCAGCACCTCTGTTTCCAAGATGGCAGAGGTCTGGAGCACACTGGAGGAGCTCTGGGCACCTCCCAGGGGAGGCTCCCTATGGGTGGCAAAAGAAATGCTGCAGCCCATAGGGATCTCCTGGAACCCCAATACCCTGGGTACCTCAGTACCATATACTAGGGAATTATAAGGGTGTTCCAGTATGCCAATGTGAATTGGTGAAATTGGTCACTAGCCTGATAGTGACAATTTGGAAAGAAATGAGAGCATAACCACTGAGGTTCTGGATAGCAGAGCCTCAGTGAGACAGTTAGTCATAACACAGGTAACACTTTCAGGCACACTTATGAGCACTGGGGCCCTGGCTGGCCGGGTCCCAGTGACACATACAACTAAAACAACATATGTACAGTGAAATATGGGGGTAACATGCCAGGCAAGATGGTACTTTCCTACAGTATTGGATTTATTGCAAAAGGTACTCAGGGGCCACCTTAGAGGTGACCCTGCAAAGCTAACTAACGCTGGCATAGGTGCTGGCTGTTCACAACCAACCTGCCACCATCAGACTAGATTCTGGGACCCTGGGGTGAGAGATCCTGCTCCCTGGATCCCAGAACAAAGCCCTTCCTGGGCAGAGGTGCTATCACACCTCCCTCCAGGAATGTGCACTGCCCTGCTAGTGAGCTTCAAATGGCTTACCGCCCTTGTAACTCGACTGGCCACCCTCAGGTAGGTGACTCATTGGTCACCACTAGGTGCTCCCCTAAGCGCCCACTAAATACAGTATTTTGTGGGCATCCCTAGACCAGAGAATCAGATTCCAAGGACAAAAGAAGACCAGCAACGAAGAAGACCCAAGGCTCGAGAACTGAAGTCCTGCAGCACCAAGAAAAAGGCGTCAAACCCTGCCTGCTTTACCCAAGACTCGACAATCAAAGCTGAGGGGTTGCTTGGACATCGGACGGATTCTACAAACCCCCAGAGGACCTCTACACTTTGAAAATCACCAAAGATCTCCCTCCACAATGAAGGGATCATTCTCCTGCAACAAAGACCAAAGACCCAGTGAAGTCCACTTCTCTGGACCAAGGAACCGGATTTCGTAGCAAAACCAAACTCCACTTGCTGGACCGTGAGGATAAACTCTGCAAGTGTGCCAAGTTTGGTTGCACTGCGCCCTCCAATGGCCGAACCTCACCATTGCCCCAGGTAGAGGTCTCCTAATGTCGGACACTCAGAAGAACGGCCTGTTCTGGACTGTAAAAGGACCAGGAGGAAGCCCCAGCAGAGGGACTTCAGAAACCATCAGCACCTTCCAACAGAGTGCCCCTGCTGACCTGCTAGCGACCTACTCCCTGCTTCCAAGGGCACCTTTGCGCACAGCTACTGGCTCACCGATTCACTATGCACCCGGCCACCCTGTGCCCTGCACCGAAGTTCCACCGAAGTTCCAGCTGTGTCCTAAGGGTCCCTGCCCCTTGCAACCTCGACACTCCAAAGGGACCCCAAGGAACCACTTCTTAACCTAGCTGTGCAGTCCTTTTCCAAGTGGTCCCTCACAGTGGCCCTGCACCATCTCCAGAGGCCTTTCACTGCTGCTCGCGCTAGTACCGGGAGCCGCCCGAACTTCTCCAGCTGGCACAGTGTGCCCACCAGCGACCTCAACCAACATGAAAAAGAAGAACTTGGTAAACCAACTGTATGATTTTATATTTATTTTTAAAGGTAACTTTTCATTGATTCCTATGATGCGTAATTATGCACAAAAAGACAGTTTTTATTTAACTTCAAAAATTCATATCTCAAAATGTACTCAACCAATTTCGATAATCTTGGTTTTAAGAATTACATACAAATCTGAAGTATTTTTATAAATTGGTCTCGAGTTATTCCTTTGAGTGTGTGGGTTGCATGATTGACACTGTGAGTACAACAAATGCTTTGCACTTCTCCAAGATTGGCCTAACTGCTCGACCAAGCTACTTCCAAAAATTAGAGCATTAGGTGATCTAGTTTTCACCCCTGTAAACCAGCGTGTGGTTGCCTGGACTCCCTGCACACTGTGCCCAGCTTTGCACAATACATAGAGAGACGGCCTCCTACACTCTCCCAGACAGGCACCCCATCTCAGCGGTAGCTTCTAAGGCTTTACAGTCTTTGAAATCTGACCTCTGACTTTGCTGCTAGCAGCAGATGGTGGCAAACATTTGTTCCCCTACTTTGAGCAGATAAACTAGTAGGAAAACTTAGCCAGAGTAAGAGGGATGGCCATCCCCAGCCTGCACCACCCCCCAGGTGTGGCAGGCGAGGTGACAACTCCATTTCATTTACCTCCATCCTAGATGGCAGGAAAATAGCCAATTAGGGTTAGGGATGTGACCCCTTCCCACAGGAAGTGGTAAAACACAGGGTGTTGCCACCCTAAGGTAGGTGGCCCATTGGCCACTACCAGGAACTTCCCCTAACGCCCACTAAATGCAGTATTCAGTGGGCATCCCTGGACCTACAAATCAGATTTGACGTAAACAAGAAGGCCAGCGACAAAGAAGACCCAAGGTTCGGGAACAGAAGTCCTGCTGCCAGAAGAAAGAGGTGGTTAACCCTGCCTGCTGCACCCAGGACTCGACAATCGCCACTGAGGGGTCGACTGGACATTGGACGGACTCTAAGAAACCCCAGAGGACCTCCAACCTTCTAAAAATCACCAAGAACCTCTTGCTGAGTGAAGGTATCACTCCCTGCATCCTGCAGGCAAGAAACCAGTGAAGTCCAGTTCACAGACCGGCCACTGACCAACAGACCGGACACATCAACGTGACCAAATTCCACCTGACTGACCTGAAGGACAAGCCCTACCAGTGTGTCATGTTTGGTGGCACTGCGACCTCGAGTGGCTGAGACCTGCCATAGCCCGGGGTACTGGACACCCAAGTCCACTCCAGACTCTCCAAGGACCAGAAGCAAGCTCCAGTCGAGGGACTTCAGGACACCCAAGAACCACCCCCCAGAGTGGCCCTGCCGAGCTGCAATCCACCCTTAAAGTGAACTTCACCTGGCACCTTGGCTGACTAATCCACGCTGTATCCAGCCTCCCTGGCCCTTGCACCGACAACCCAACTGTGCTCTAGGGGTCCCCAACCCCTTGCGACCTCTACCCTTCAAGGGGACCCACTGGACTTACCTTTAAGTCCATCTATGCAGTGTCTTCCCAAGTGGTCCTCTTCCCCGTTCTGCACCAGCTCCAAATCTTTCAGTCGCTGCCCCCGCCAAAACCGGGAATGGCCCGAACCTCTCTCGCTGGTCCACAGAACATCTTGATGACCTCAACCTAAAAACAGAAGGTGACACTTGTAAGAACATTGCCTGATTTTATATGCTTTTTAAAAGTTTTCTCCCATTGATTCCTATGGTGCGTAATTACGCACAGAAACAGAACATTTTCTAAACTTTAAAAAGTCCTAACTTAAAAAATACTTAACCAATTTTGATGATCTTGGTCTTAAAAATGTTATACAAATGTGAAGTATTTTTGTAAATTGGTCTTGAGTTATTCTTCCAAGTGTGTGTCCATATTTATTGATACTGTGAGTACAACTTAGCACTTAGCACATCTCCAAGATAAGCCTAACTGCTCGCCCTCACTACCACAAAAGCAGAGCATTAGGTGGTTTGCTTTTTACCTCTGGAAACTAAGGTGGGGTTGCCTGGATTCTCTACTCAGTGCACATCATTTTTGTACTCTATATAGATAGCCAGCCTCCCACGGCTTCCCTTACATGCACATATAGTAAACCACAGGCAGGAGCTGTGCATGCTTCCTCATACACACAGAACAGATACAGCATGCACAGCAGCACTGCATGCTTCCTAATACTCACTGAACAAGCACAGCAGCACTGCATGCTTCATCATATACACGGTACAGTCAGAGCATGCACAGAAGAACTGCATGCTTCCTAATACACTCTAAACAGGCACAGCAGCGTTGCATGCTTCCTCATATACACACACACAGATACAGCATTCATAGCAGCACTGGAAGCCTCATACACACTGAACAGGCACAGACTGCACAGCAGCAATGCATGCTTCCTTACGTATCCTGAACAAGCATAGCAACCGTAGGGGCTACGGGGGCTATTGTTATGCCAGTGTGTACACACTGAAAAGACACAGCATGCATAACAGCACTGCATGCTTCGTTCCATATATGGAACAGATGCAGCATACACAGCAGCACTGCATGCTTCCTAATACACACTGAACAGGCAAAAGCATGCATAGCAGCACTGCATGCTTCTTCATATACACAGAACAGGTACAGCATGCACAGCAGCACTGTATGCTTCCTCATACACACAGACCAGATTCAGCATGCACAGCAGCACTGCATGCTTCCTTTTACTCACTGAACAAGCACAGCAGCACTGCATGCTTCACCATATACACAGCACAGACACAGCATGCACAGAAGAACTGCATGCTTCCTAATACACTCTGAACAGGCACAGCACTGCATGCTTCATCATATACACAGGAAAGACACAGGATGCACAGCAGAACGGCATGCTTCCTAATACAGTCTGAACAGGCACAGCAGTGTTGCATACTTCCTCATATACACACACAGATACAGCATTCATAGCAGCACTGGAAGCTTCCCCATACACACTGAACAGGCACAGACTGCACAGCAGCAATGCATGCTTCCTCATGTATCCTGAACAGGCACAGCAACAGCATGGGCTACGGGGGCTATTGTTACACCAGTGTGTACACATTGAAAAGACACAGCATGCACAACAACACTGCATGCTTCGTTCCATATACGGTACAGATACAGCATGCACAGCAGCACTGCATGCTTCCTAATACACACTGAACAGGCACAAGCATACATAGCAGCACTGCATGCTTCCTCATATACACAGAACAGGTACAGCATGCACAGCAGCACTGCATGTTTCCTTGTACACACGGAACAGGCACAGCATGCTCAGCAGCACTGCATGCTTCCTAATGTACAAGGAACAGATACAGCATGCACAGCAACAATGCATGCTCTCTCATACACACTGAACAGATGCAGCAGCACTTAACGATTCCTCAAACATAGTGAACAAATAGAACAGCACTGCACCCTTCCTCATATACACAGAACAGATACATCATGCACAGTAGCACTGTATGCTTCCTCATACACACCGAACAGATACATCATACACAGCAGCACTGTATGCTTCCTCATACACACTGAACAGACACATCATGCACATCAGCACTGCATGCTTCCTCACACACAGTGAACAGACACATCATGCACATCAGCACTGCACGCTTCCTCATACACAGTGAACAGACACATCATGCACATCAGCACTGCATGTTTCCTCATACACAGTGAACAGATACATCATACACAGCAGCACTGTATGCTTCCTCATACACACCGAACAGACACAACATGCACAGCAGCACTGCATGCTTCCTCATGTATACTGAACAGACACATCATGCTCAGCAGCACTGCATGCTTCCTCATACACATGGAACAGATACATCATGCACAGCAGCACTGCATGCTTCCTCAGACACGGAGCAGGCACAGTATGCACAGCAGCACTGCATGCTTCCTCATACACACTGAACAGACACATCATGCACATCAGCACTGCATGCTTCCTCACACACAGTGAACAGACACATCAGCACTGCATGCTTCCTCATACACACTGAACAGACACATCATGCACATCAGCACTGCATGCTTCCTCATACACAGTGAACAGATACATCATGCACAGCAGCACTGTATGCTTCCTCATACACAGTGAACATTCTCAGGGTGCATTAGGTGAATCCATTTTAGTTTTCCCCAGGGACACAGGAGTCAGCTTAGCCTCTGGCTTGCAGGCCTGTGCCCCAGTCACGTAGTGACCTTTTACCTACTTAGCCTGCTCTGTTTTATTTCATTTATTTTATTATTTCATTTAGCTTTCACCATGTGCTTACATTTTATAAAAATGTTTTGATTTTCATTATAAGTGATATTCTGAGAAGGCGTCATTATCGGCGTCACTATCAGTGATACACGTAGGTATTGTCATCATGTACCTTTCCCACATGCACACTTGTTAGGGATTGTTTATGCAATTGCCACATTATCAGTTGTTTAGGAACACACCTGCGTCAGGGTACCTTCATGATCTGCATGAATACAGCTCACACAGACAAAGCCATGAGAGGGGTTCCTTCCAGATGCCATCTATGCTGCACACCACCTTGCTGTAGAACTCTGCCTTTGTGTCACCACAAAGTCTGACCTAGAGACCTCATTCCAAGGGAACAAGGGTTGGGGGGCACTTCTCATGGACATGGCACTGGCAGATTAGATTTATCACACCTAGTTCTCACTAAGGTAGGGATTAGGTTTTTAATGTTAGGAATTTTACATCTCATGTTTACTGCAAGATGATGGGGGTTTTCATATTCACGACTCATCTTCACAAATCTGCTTTTATTACTATTAATTATCCTAATCATTGCAGCTCATGCATTTTATCGTAGATTGCAGTCTTTTCAATTAATATATTAAAAACTCTCCCCATCTCCTTCATTGCCTATGTGTATGTAGGAAGTTGGCTCTGTATATACTATCTCAAAGTGAGAGATAGTGTGCACAGAGTCCAAGAGTTCCCCTTGGGGGTTGATAGTGCAACAATTAGATAATAATAATTCTCTATTTTGTGGTAGTGTGGTCGAGCAGCAGGCTTATCAGAGGGTAGTGTTAAGCATGTGTTGTACACACACAGGCAATAAATGAGGAACACACACTCAAAGACTTAACTCCAGGCCAATAGTTTTTATATAGAAAAACATATTTTCTTAATTTATTTTAGAACCACAAGATTCAGAATTGAGGTAAGTACATAAATTGCAAGGTACTTGACACAGGTAAGTATGGAACTTTGAAATAAAACAGTGTTGTACACAGTTTTGGTTAAAATGGCAATAAGCTATTTTAAAAGTGGACACCGCAAAAATGAACAGTTCCTGGGGGAGATAAGTATTGGTTAGTTTCTCAGGTAAGTAAAGCACTTACAAGTTCAGTCTCCTGGGCATAGACAGCCCACCATTGGGAGTTCAAGTCAACCCCAAACACTCAGCCCCAGCAACACAGGGCTGGCTAGGTGCAGAGGCCAAAGTAGGGCCCAAATAGCATAGGCGCCTATGGAGAACAGGGGTGCTCCGGTTCCAGTCTGCTAGCAGGTAAGTACTTGCGCGTCCTCAGGGAGCAGACCGGGGGTTTTTGTAGAGCACTGGGGGTGGGGGGCACGAATAGGCACACAAAACACACCCTCAGTGGCACGGGGCGGCCGGGTGCAGTGTGCAAAGTAGGTGTCGGGTGTTGCGTTGAAAGCAATGGAGCGACCTAGGGGCCACTCTGGCGATGCAGGCATGCCACAGTGGGGCTTCTTGGGCCAGCCACCGACTAGGCTAGGATGAGGGCCGCCTACTGGCCACTCCTGCACCGGTAGTTGGTTCCTCTCGGTCCTGGGGGCTGCGGGTGCCGTGCTTTGTCCAGGCGTCGGGTCCCTTTGTTACTAGGCAGTCACGGTCAGGGGGAGCCTCTGGATCTTTTCTGCAGGCGTCACTGTGGGGGTGCATGGAGGTTGACTTAGGGTGTCCACATTGTTGGAGTCGCCTGGGGGTCCTCTCTGCGGTGTTGGTTCTCCTGAACACGAGCCGGCAGCGTCGGGTGCAGAGTGTGAAGACTCACGCTTGCCGAGTGAAGCTGGAGTCTTCTTTGGAGATGGTTTCTTGGTTGCAGTTTTGGACAGAGCCGCTGTACTTGCCAGTTTCTTGGTCCTTTAGGTCTAGGTCAGTCCTCTCAGTCCTCAGAGGTTGCTGGTTCCACTGGATGCGTTGCTGTGCAGGTTCTCTGAGTCAGGAGACAGGCCGGTAGGGCTGGGGCCAAGTCAGTTGTTGTCTTCGTCGTCTCTGCGGGGCTTTCAGGTCAGCAGTCCTTCTTTCTTCAGGTTGCAGGAATCTGATTTCCTGGGTTCAGGGTCGCCCCTAAATACTATATTTAGGGGTGTGTTTAGGTCTGGGGGACAGTAGCCAATGGCTACTGTCCTGGAGGGTGGCTACACCCTCTTTCTGCCTCCTCCCTGTGGGGAGGGAGGCACATCCCTAATCCTATTTGGGGGAATCCTCCAAAAAAAGGAGGATTTCCTAAGGCAGGGGTAACCTAAGCTCACGACACCTTAGGGGCTGTCCTGACTGGTGGGTGACTACTCCTTGTTTTTCTCATTATTTCCTCTGGACTTGCCGCCAAAAGTGGGGGCTGTGTCCGGAGGGGCGGGCATCCCCACTAGCTGGAGTGCCCTGGGGCACGCTGTACACCAGGCTTGAGCCTTTGAGGCTCACCGCCAGGTGTTACAGTTCCTGCAGGGGGAGGTGAGAAGCACCTCCACCCAGTACAGGCTTTGTTCCTGGCCACAGAGTGACAAAGGCACTCTCCCCATGTGGCCAGAAATCCATCTGGATGTGGCAGGCTGGCAGAAACTGGTTAGCCTAACACTAGTAGTTGGACTGGTATACAGGGGGCATCTCTTAAGATGCCCCCTGGGTGCACTTTTCAATAAATCCCACACTGGCATCAGTGTGGATTTATTGTGTGGAGAAGTTTGATACCAAACTTCCTAGTATCCAGTGTAGCCATTATGGAACTGTGGAGTTCGTGTTTGACAAACTCCCAGAGCATATACTCTTTATGGCTACCCTGCACTTACAATGTCTAGGGTTTTGCTTAGACACTGTAGGGGCATAGTGCTCATGCACATATGCCCTCACCTGTGGTATAGTGCACCCTGCTTTAGGGCTGTAAGGCCTGCTAGAGGGTTGACTTACCTATGCCACAGGCAGTTGGTTGTGGGCATGGCACTCTGAGGGGAGTGCCATGTCGACTTAGTCATTTTCTCCACTCCAGCACACACAAGCTGTGAGGCAGTGTGCATGTGCTGAGTGAGGGGTCCCCAGGGTGGCATAGTACATGCTGCAGCCCTTAGAGACCTTCCCTGGCCACAGTCAGGACAAACAAAAGTGCTGCCTATCCTAAACCAGCAGACTCGCTAAGGAGCGAGAGTCTAACTACAACATGCACAGCAGCACTGCATGCTTCCTAATACATATTGAACAGGCACAACATGCACAGCAGCACTGCATGCTTCCTCATACACACAAAACATGCACAGCAGCAGTGCGTGCTTCCTCAGACATTGAACAGGCACGGCATGCACAGCAACACTACAACCTTCTTCATACACTCTGAACAGATACAGTATGCATAGCAGCACTGCATGCGTCCTTGTACACATGGAAGAGATACAGTATGCGCAGCAGCACTGCATGCTTCCTAATACACACAGAACAGGTACAGCCTGCACAGCATGCTTCCTCGTATACACTGAAAAGGCACAGCATGCGCAGCAGCACTGCATGCTTCCTCATATACAAGGAACAGGCACAGAATGCACAGCAGCACAGCATGCTTCCTCATACACACTGAACAGGCACAGGAGCACTGCATGCTTCCTTGTACACACTGAATAGGCACAGCAGCACTGCATGCTTCCTCATAGACACAGAACAGGCACAGTATGCACAGCAGCACTGCATGCTTCCTAATACATATTGAACAGGCACAAAATGCACAGCAGCACTGCCTGCTTCCTCATACACATGTAACAGATAAAGCATGCAAAGCAGCACTGTTTGCTTCTTCATACAAACTGAATAGACACAGCATGCCCAGCATATGGCATGCTCCCACATACACACTGAACAGGCACAGCATGCAGAGGAGCAGTGCATGCTTTCTCAGGCAGTGAACACGCACAGCAGCACTGCATGCTTCCTCATACACACTGAACAGGCACAGCATGGTTCCTTGTACACATTGAACGGGCACAGCAGCGCTGCATGCTTCCTCATAGAGGCAGAAAAGGCACAGCATGCGTCCTCATACACACTGAACATGCACAGTAGCACTGTATTCGTCCTCATAACCACTGAACAGCCACAGCATGCAGAGCACCACTGCATGTTTCCTCAGGCACTGAACAGGCATAGCATGCACAGCAGCACAGCATGCTTCATCATACAAACTGAACAGGCAAAGCATGCTTCTTTGTACACATTGAACAGGCACAGCAGCACTGCATGCTTCCTCATACACACCACAGCAGCACTGCATACTTCCTCATACACACTGAACAGGCACAGCATGCCCAGCAGCCCTGCATGCTTCCTCATACTCACTGAACAGATACAGCTTGCACAACAGCACTGCATGCTTCCTTATGTACACTGAACAGGCACAGCAACTGTGGGGGCTGCAGGGGCTATTATTACTCCAATGTGTACACACTGAACAGGCACAGCACGCACAGCAGCAATGCATGATTCCTTATGTACCCTGAACAGGCACAGTAACTGCTGGGGGCTGCAGCAGCAGGAACAGGAACAGCGGGCAGAGCAGCTGACCTGGTACCAAAACCCTGATGGCCTGTCTGCAACCCTCGACACACTCGGCACCAAAATACGGCTCGTCTTGCAGCTGAACCTCCAGAAACCCAGGAAGACTGTCTGCCTTCGACAACGACTCAAGTCTCCCATGAGCAGTGGACCTGCTCCCCAACCAACTCAAAAGAAAAGACTCTGCAGCCTCCGGAACTGCAAAGAACTGACACCTGAAGTCACCACTGCACCCGCCGTCACTGACCCGATTGGGAGTGGAGCTCTGGTGCCAACAAGGTACCCCAGCTCACCAGACTCCGAGTCCATTGTGGTTTCACCCCTCCTGGACTACCTGAAGTTGCCTACAGGCTATGCATGCAGGGCCCCTTTCCCGTGGCCTTTTTGGCAAGAGGAACCAGATGCCTGAAGCAATCACTGCACCGGTCGCCTGTGGCCTAACCTGAAGTGGGTCCCTGGTGTCAACGACATCCCCCAGGAAGGAAGAATCCAGAAGTGTTAATTGGAAGATCACAGCAGTAAGATAAGGTTTGGAATGAGTAAAGGAGAGATGGAGAAGGGAAGAGTTTATAGAAAGGGATTAGGGAGATCATAGTAGCAACGTGGGGTGTAGGATGAGTCAAAGGAGAGAGAAATGAGGGAGAATTTAGTAGGGTTGCTTGGAAGATCATAGTTGTAAACTGAGGTTTGGGGTGAGCCAGGAGGGGTAAAGGAGGGAAAAGTCTAGGAAGGGTTATTTATAGTCATAGTAGAATGGGTTTGGGATGAGTCTGAAAGTGGAGATAGAGGATAGAGGTATAGGGTGATGGAGAGAGTAAAGTTTTCAAGAGTTTTTTTTCTCTTGTACAGAAGGACTGAAGAAATATATGGAAAATGTGACTTACCCAGTGTACGTCTGTTCGTGGCATGTAGTGCTGCAGATTCACATGCTGTGCATAGTCCGCGATCTAGTGTTGGGCTCTGAGTGTTACAAGTTGTTGTTCTTCGAAGAAGTATTTTCTCGAGTCACGGGATAGAGTGACTCCTCCTCTCAGTCATAGTGCGCATGGGCATCGACTCCTTTGTTAGATTGTTTTCCCGCAGAAGGATGTAGGAAAGAGTTATAGAGTGAAAGAATGTAAATGTACAACTAAATGTAATAAGTAAATAAGATTTCCATGCAAATGTAAATATATATATATACAAATAAGTACTGCAACAACTTCAGGTTTCTGGGGAGGGCGCATGTGAATCTGCAGCACTACATTCCACGAACAGATGTACACTGGGTAAGTGACATTTTCCGTTAAATGGCATGTGTAGCTGCAGATACACATGCTATGCATAGACTTAAAACCAGTGGGTCCCGTGCTCACTGTGCCACTGGATTCAAGCTAGCCTGGCTGATGAAGGATGATACCCTGAAACTGGTCCCAGGATGCTTGTTTTCGGTCCAGGGAGGACCTGGCCTGGCAGTTCGGGCTGGACTGGTTCCATGAGGAACAGGGTCAAGACTGATTTGCTTATGGCTGGGTCCAAACTGGGGTGGCATGGTGAGCAAAAGAACGATGGATTAAACCCAGATCTGTGACTGGGGGTGAGTGTTTGCATTGTTCAGCACTCCGTCCATCATCCTTTTGTGTCCTTAAATATATCTTCAGCATGTCTAAGCATACCAGGCAGCATTGGTAAACACTGATAGCGTGAGTGTGGAGGATAATGTATTAAAAAGAAAATCCTCCTCCAATGGTTCTGCATGCATCTGATCCACATGGTATGCAGCTGCCCTAGAAATGACATGCGTGTAAACCGTACTGTCCTCTGGTGGAGAAGGTTTGGTAGGATAGAGATCTGGGTCATTTGACGGTATAGGATCTGGGTCATACAAGTCCCAGGGGTCCACTGTATCTCCCTGTGAGTAGGTGTGGGAGTGTGATGGTGAGGGCTGTTGTGGTGGGGTAGTAGGTGGTGGAGAGAGAAAGCTGTGGCGAATGTGGTGGAGAGAGCTGTAGAGGTGATGGCTTCTCCTTTCTTTTAAATATTTTTGCTGGTGATGGAGCAGTGACAAGAGTCTCTTGAAACACCAGCTTCCTTTTGGTCTGTGGAGGAGGTGAAGCAAAAATAGTTCCTGTCTCATTACGTAGATGTATCCTTCTTTGTCTAATGTCCATAACCTCCAAGATTGGCTGGATATCGGAGTCCTCAGATTGATATTCAGATGGTTTTATGTCTTTAGAGGATTGTTCAGTAGTTGTCTTTGATATGTGCTTTAGACGGCTCAAAAGTCCGGTCTCTTCTGTGTAGAACAGTGGTCTCCAAACTTTTACTGCTGTGCCCACCACCAGTTGAAAAATAAAAATCATTGTGCCCCGCTCAGAATTTTTCACAAATATTTGATAAAGATGGCAATGTTTAAATATGTCTAGATGTATTTAAACAATGCAGTTAAGTACTGTTAACTTTAAAAAAAATGCAGTAACATGTTTCTGTTTAAAACAAAACATTGTCACCTGTGTAATGCCTTTTTTGGCCAGAGTCTGGGACCCCCCCCTGGGATCACTTGAGACACCCTTGGCTGTCTTCACCTGAATCTGCTTCAGAGTTGGTGGCCTGAATCGAAACAGCCGTCTGTGTCGGTGGACTCTGTATACTTCGACGCCATTTCGAGTCTTCTTGCTCTCGGGTCACGCAATGTCTTTTTCGACCGAAACAACCGACAGGCTTCACAATCTTCCTCTCGATGTTCTGGAGAAAGGCAAAGATTACATACCACGTGCTGATCAGTGTAGGGGAATTTCGTGTGGCATCGAGGACAAAATCGGAATGGGGTCCGATCCATCAGGCCATTGCGTGGTAGGCCTGAACAGGCCCAAGTAGGGTGCAAGCGCCCGAAAGGGTGTTTTCTTGATTCCGACTGTACTATCGGATCGATTGCAGATGGAAACGCGATCGAAACAATACAGACGGTAGAATAAAGTTAATATAAAGTTTCCAAATCAAAGTCTCGGTGCGGGAGGAAACACGTCCAAACCTGACGGCGGAAAGAAAACAATCTAACAAAGGAGTCGATGCCCATGCGCACTATCACGAGAGGAGGAGTCACTCGATCCCATGAGTCGAGAAAATACTTTATTGAAGAAAAACAACTTGTAATACTCCAAGCCCAACACTAGATAGTGGACTATGCACAGTATGTGTATCTACAGCTACACACGCCACCGAACATATATATATATATAATTACATAGTAAGGTAATATATGTGTAAGGAATATAATATATTGAGATTAGAGTTGTACCATATAAACACAGACTTTCAAGTGTTGCTGTATTAGAGGTTAATTTATTTGTGTACTTTTATAACATTATTTTATCTTTCCTAAACATTTCAATAGTGAAATGCTTGTTGATAAATAGTTAAGATATTATTCACCTATTATGATAGATAAAATAAAAATCAGAGACTCATAAGCATCTAATCAAACAACATATAAAAACTATGCAATGACCTATGAACATGTTAAGCGTAGAATACACACACACACATATATACACACACATACATAATAATGTTAAACAGGCATAAAGAGTATGTATATATGTTAAGATAAAATAGTTATTATACATATTTGTACACAGAAATACACATATCTAGATATATATCTCTAATCAAATTATAAATATTTACATACACAGAAAAATGCAGTCCATTGATGTTTGAGTGTGGCGGTGTAGTGAATCCTAGTTCGTTTTAATGGGATAACAGGAGTTAGCTTAGCCTCTGGCTTGTAGACTCATGCCCCCGTCACCTAGTGACTTTTAACCTACTTAGCTTGCTCTGTCTTAGCCCATTTAATTATTTATTTCTTCTAAGATGGCTGCCTTGTTTATAGTTAGGCCACTTGTTATGGGTAACATTATCGGTGTCCCTGCGCCACGGCGTCAAGATCAAGCAAAGACAAACAAACAGTAGGTGTTCACACTTAGGGCTTTTCCCTCTCTATACTTTCGAGGGATTGTTGATATTAATTGCCATCCCAAGCATGTCTGTTATCTATTGTTTAGGAACACACCTACATCAGGGGACCTTGTAGATCTGTATAAATACATCACACTTTAGACAGATAATCAGAGGGATTCCGACCAGAGGGCATCGCCCCCATCGCTGATACCGATGTTGCAGTCGTCTTGACGCTGACCCAGTCTTCGTGTCCCTGCGGAGTCTGAGATAGAGACCTCATTCCAAGGTAACGAGGGTTGGGGGCTCCTCTCATGGACATGGCATTGGCAGATTAGGTTTAACAAACCCAGCCCTACTTTAGGTAGGAGGTTAGGCCTTTTCACATTAGGGTATTAGGGCATATTACATCTCATATATCTTTTCTATGTATTGCAAGATTGTGGGGGGTCTTTGAAATAATGACTCTCGTCTTCACAATACTGTTTCTTGCTTTATTCATTATCCTAATCATTGCAGCCCATGCAACTTATCGCAAATTGCAGTTATGTTAAATAAAAACTATTGTAACTTTACTCCATCTGTGTCATTGCCTGTGTTTGTATGAGACATAATATATCTGTGAGAAAAGGGTAACCTCCGTTTAACCACGACACTCCCTGAGATATCTTATTTTCGAGTCCATGCGTAAACGGCTGCCATAAATCACCTTTTACTATTGTGTTTCTGGTGAGGTGCTGCTAGTGAGCTGGTAAGGTTGGGACAACAGTTGCGACTTGTTGTAGGAAAGACGCAGTCGCCTACAAACAAAAGTACTGTCATCCTTTAACCAGCAGTCTTGCTCAGAGCAAGAGTCCAAACTACGACATGGCGCCACCAACGATGGAGTTTAGGCACTAATTTACGGATACCCTAACTATCACTGTCTCACAGACAACAGGTACCCCAAGTACCATTATACGGAGACGTCCGTGGTCTTTGGGAGAATCCTCCTCAGCTGAAAAGGTAACACCTAATTAAGCTGTAGGTTGTTCGAGCTCGAACTCATAAAAGGAATATACTTCCCATTTCTGGAGTTCCATTTCTCTATGATGCCATAGACATTCCTGAAAATGCTAGACATGCACTAACGCAACATTTATTAACGCATGGCCTTACAGATGAGGGCGGGAATGTTACTCTAATAATAGAAGCTACTGAAGCATACCAAACAGAAACATTTTACTGTTGGGTCACCTTTCCTGAGGTTGACCAAAGAACAAACACATTCCACACATATGAAGTTGCAAACGTACCTTTACGGTACCTAGCATACCAGTATCATGAAATATCGCTCACCTACCAGGAGCATCAGAACTGGTTCGAAGGCGCCCTACCACATGTACTACGAAGAGTCAGGTTAGGTCCCTTAAGTAATGATGGACCTACGTGGCCTATCTTCGCCACATACACACCTCACCCAGGCATACAGAATATGCCAATAGCAGATTTACGAGTTTTATTTAATGAATTAGTGGCATTGTGTAAGGAAATGCCTCCTTGGCATGGTTACCCCCTGACTTTTTGCCTTTGCTGATGCTATGTTTTGAATTGAAAGTGTGCTGAGGTCTGCTAACCAGGCCCCAGCACCAGTGTTCTTTCCCTAACCTGTACTTTTGATTCCACAATTGGCACACCCTGGCATCCAGATAAGTCCCTTGTAACTGGTACCTCTGGTACCAAGGGCCCTGATGCCAGGGAAGGTCTCTAAGGGCTGCAGCATGTATTATGCCACCCTAGAGACCCCTCACTCAGCACAGACACACTGCTTACCAGCTTGTGTGTGCTAGTGAGAACAAAATGAGTAAGTCGACATGGCACTCCCCTCAGGGTGCCATGCCAGCCTCTCACTGCCTATGCAGTATAGGTAAGACACCCCTCTAGCAGGCCTTACAGCCCTAAGGCAGGGTGCACTATACCGTAGGTGAGGGTACCAGTGCATGAGCACTGTGCCCCTACAGTGTCTAAGCAAAACCTTAGACATTGTAAGTGCAGGGTAGCCATAAGAGTTTATGGTCTGGGAGTCTGTTTTACACGAACTCCACAGCACCATAATGGCTACACTGAAAACTGGGAAGTTTGGTATCAAACTTCTCAGCACAATAAATGCACACTGATGCCAGTGTACATTTTATTGTAAAATACACCACAGAGGGCACCTTAGAGGTGCCCCCTGAAACTTAACCGACTATCTGTGTAGGCTGACTGGTTCCAGCAGCCTGCCACACTAGAGACATGTTGCTGGCCCCATGGGGAGAGTGCCTTTGTCACTCTGAGGCCAGTAACAAAGCCTGCACTGGGTGGAGATGCTAACACCTCCCCCAGGCAGGAGCTGTAACACCTGGCGGTGAGCCTCAAAGGCTCACCCCTTTGTCACAGCACCGCAGGACACTCCAGCTTAGTGGAGTTGCCCGCCCCCTCCGGCCACGGCCCCCACTTTTGGCGGCAAGGCTGGAGGAAACAAAGAAAGCAACAAGGAGTCACTGGCCAGTCAGGACAGCCCCTAAGGTGTCCTGAGCTGAAGTGACTCTAACTTTTAGAAATCCTCCATCTTGCAGATGGAGGATTCCCCCAATAGGATTAGGGATGTGACCCCCTCCCCTTGGGAGGAGGCACAAAGAGGGTGTACTCACCCTCAGGGCTAGTAGCCATTGGCTACTAACCCCCCAGACCTAAACACGCCCTTAAATTTAGTATTTAAGGGCTCTCCCTGAACCTAGAAATTAGATTCCTGCAACTACAAGAAGAAGGACTGCTGAGCTGAAAGACCCCTGCAGAGGAAGACCAGAAGACACCAACTGCCTTGGCCCCAGACTTACCGGCCTGTCTCCTGCCTTCCAAAGAACCCTGCTCCAGCGACGCTTTCCAAGGGACCAGCGACCTCTGAATCCTCTGAGGACTGCCCTGCTTCGAAAAAGACAAGAAACTCCCGAGGACAGTTGCACTGCTCCAAAAGAACTGCAACTTTGTTACAAGGAGCAGATTTAAAGACCCCTGCAACTCCCCGCAAGAAGCGTGAGACTTGCAACACTGCACCCGGCGACCCCGACTCGACTGGTGGAGAACAACCAACTCAGGGAGGACCCTCCGGCGACTCTACGACTGTGAGTAACCAAAGTTGTCCCCCCTGAGCCCCCACAGCGACGCCTGCAGAGGGAATCCCCAGGCTCCCCCTTACCGCGACTGTCTGAACTCCATTTCCCGACGGCTGGAAAAGACCCTGCACCCGCAGCCCCCAGCCCCTAAAGAAACGGAACTTCTGTGCAGGAGTGACCCCCAGGAGGCCCTCTCCCTTGCCCAGGTGGTGGCTAACCCGAGGAGCCCCCCCCTTGCCTGCCTGCATCGCTGAAGAGACCCCTTGGTCTCCCATTGAAAACTGAAGGAAACCCGACGCGTGTTTGCACACTGCACCCGGCCGCCCCCGCGCTGCTGAGGGTGTACTTTCTGTGCTACTTTGTGTCCCCCCCGGTGCCCTACAAAACCCCCCTGGTCTGCCCTCCGAAGACGCGGGTACTTACCTGCTGGCAGACTGGAACCGGGGCACCCCCTTCTCTCCATTATAGCCTATGTGTTTTGGGCACCTCTTTGACCTTTGCACCTGACCGGCCCTGAGCTGCTGGTGTGATAACTTTGGGGTTGCTCTGAACCCCCAACAGTGGGCTACCTTGGACCAAGAACTGAACCCTGTAAGTGCCTTACTTACCTGTTGAAACTAACAATAACTTACCTCCCCCAGGAACTGTGAAAATTGCACTGTGTCCACTTTTAAAACAGCTTATTGTGTTTTATGTAAAAAGTATACATGCTAAAGTAATGATTCAAAGTTCCTAGAGTACTTACCTGCAATACCTTTCAAAAGAGCTATTACATGTAAAATTTGAACCTGTGGTTCTTAAAATAAACTAAGAAAAGATATTTTTCTATAACAAAACCTATTGGCTGGATTTGTCTCTGAGTGTGTGTACCTCATTTATTGTCTATGTGTATGTACAACAAATGCTTAACACTACTCCTTGGATAAGCCTACTGCTCGACCACACTACCACAAAATAGAGCATTAGTATTATCTCTTTTTGCCACTATCTTACCTCTAAGGGGAACCCTTGGACTCTGTGCATGCTATTCCTTACTTTGAAATAGCACATACAGAGCCAACTTCCTACACATTGTATAGACGATTAGTACAGTTCGTAATGCGAACATTGAACACAACACCAGCGCGTCCAGCACCGCCAGTAGCTGGTGGTTATCAATTGACTACTGGGATTAATCCACAAACAGTGCATACTATTATGGGTAAAGTACCCACGGAACGGGAAAAAATACCGTTCTGGATTGCCCAGAAAACGAATCAGCTGGAAGCTGTGTTTCCCCATACGGGACCACAGGAAAAACATAGATTGCTCACTATGTGCTTGCCTTTTGGGATGGTTCCCTCAGTGGATGACTGTGCCACATGGGGTACAGTCTTCGCTGCCATATATACTACCACACATGGTACCCCGACACTTGCCAAATTACCGGAAGTGTTAAAACAAATACAAAATGAGCATGGGGCTGCACCAGCCCTGGATTTGGGGTTGAAATTAATGCGTAACTTTGACGCCGTATCCTTAATTATACTCAGTAATATTAAAGGGGAAGCGGTAGTACTGGCAATTCGCCAGCGTCTCCGGGAAACTCCACATCAGGAACAAGAGAGACAGCTACCGAAAATAATTTCCGATGCCTATACTAGTATAGGACGGGTATAGTTTGGGAGCCAAACCTAAAAAATTGGAGTTATAAGGTACCGCCCATAAGGAGGATACGAAGCAGGCACAAGAGGGCTCTAAGAAGCGCTGGGACAAACAAAAAGATTTCAAAGAAAGAAGAAATAAGAGAGCTGATTCTCCACACCCGGAGAACTCCGAAAGGAGATATAATCTCAGAAATAGGGAGAACATTAAAACTCCAGACAGATATACTGATTCACGTCCCTCTCGTTCCTTTCAGGATGCACCGGATAGACGTAGCGAGAAAGGGGGCCGTCAAGATCGACGTCCGGAATACGTGAAAGAAAAGAAAGACTCACAACAGTCTACCATTAAAAAAGAAGAAAAGACTCCTCAGCAAAAGCCACAGTTTAAAAAGAAGAAGGTGGCAGCACTGACAGTTAAAAATGCCAGTAAAATTGAGAACGCTGTTGAGGAACAAGAGGTGGGCAGTGACTCTGTTAGACAGCGCGGCAGAGGTCACGATATGTCGCCAGAGTCTGAAAGATCATCTGGATGCGACAGCAACTAGCGATTATATCGCGGTTGAAACAGTGGATGGCTGCGTTCTCCCCCCGATAGGGTTTATGATTTCAAAATTCAGATAGAGGGAGATGTGCAGCGCACTATTAGTGTGATATTTTTGGATGAACTTACTAGTGATATCTTATTGGCCGAAAGAGACTTGCCACCTGAACACGTCCGCAAGCTCCCGCATGGGGAAGATATCATTTTGCCTTCTTTCTCCGATCTTGTTCCGGAAGCAGCAAAAGAAGCCTATGCTGCTGAATGGGCTTTAGGGAAGGCACCTGCATTATACCGCAATCATGTAGGTTGGGACAAGGAGTCTCCTTGTCATATTATTCCCGTTAGGTCTACACCCCAACCGCAGCCACAATACCCTGTTAAACATGAAGCGAAAGCTCCGGTAAAGGAGATCCTATCACAACTTGAGTACCAGGGAGTAATTGAGCCCTGTACATCTGCAATTAATAATCCGTTATTCCCCGTTGAAAAGCCAGATCATTCATACAGAATAGTAGTTGATTATAGACACTTAAATAGTCATACACGCACGTATGGTATACAAAATTCACACAGCACAGCACTGATAAACAATATAGTGCGTAAAAAATATAAAACAACATTAGACATATCTAATGGGTTCTTCTGCCAGACTTTAGCACATGAAAGTCGGGACCTGAGTGCATTCTCATTTGGCTCTCAAAAACGCTTTTGTCGTTTACCTCAAGGCTATAAAAATAGCCCAGGACTATTTTCAGCCCGTGTAACATCAATATTACATGATATTGACTCCGGGGCATTGTCCTATGTGGATGACATACATCTCACAGACGACGTCCTCGACATTCATCTTGCGAGGGTTGATCGGATCGTTTTGGGGTTTGCAGATCTCGGTTATAAATTCAATTTTAAGAAAAGCAAGATAGCCTTTCTTAGTGTGTTATTCCTGGGATATGAGCTATCAAGCGAAGGGAAGAGCCTGGCCCCACACTCTCTAGAGAAATGTGCTCAACTACAGCCTACGAACACACTTAAGAAATTGCAGTCATTACTGGGTTTCTTCAATTTTGGCAGAACATACATTCCAGATTATGCTGAACGCATCAAGCCACTGTATGACCTAGTTCAGCCCAAATTTTCTAGCAGACACTGGACAATTGAACACACGCACATCCTTAGGGACATGCAACAGGACATGCTAGAAGCTAAACATTTACACACACGTGACAATAAAAAGAATTTGGTCATCAGAATAATTGCTGGTGCCATAGGATTTACTTATGTCACCTTTAATGAGGATGACACGATACCAATAGCATATAAATCACATTTATACTCAAATGCTGAACAACGTTTTGCACCTACAGAAAAGATTCTGACATCAGTTCAGATGGCCGTCATAAAAGAGAGGCCACTTGCCCAGGGGAAACGTATTATTGTTGTCTCCCCGGTGCCAGCCTTAGAGGCTGTCACTAAAGCGAGCGTTCCTAACTCTAAGGCATTACATCCGCGTTGGATTCAATGGGCAACGTCTCTGACCCCCACTGATGTTGATTATATATTCGATCAAAGACTTCAAACACAAGAATTTCTCCAGTATGAACAAGAGTACCCCGCTCCTCTAAATATCTTGCCACTAGACAGCTACCATACTATCATATACACTGACGGTTCAGCACAACCGGCTGTAGGTACTAAACATCAATACACGGCAGCTTGCGCAGCCGTGAGCGGAGTGATGGAAGATGGAGTTTTCCACCCTCACAATACCTACACGCAGACCTTAGGGGACTGCACGGCACAGTTGGCTGAGCTTAAAGCTCTTATTCTAGCACTCTAACATACTGAGAGAGGAAGCCAGACTTTGATCGTCTGTGACTCATATTACTGCGTCCAGTCCTACAATGAATATCTCAATCATTGGAAACTGAACGGGTTTAGAGATTCTAAAGGGAACACCATTAAACACAAAACATTGTGGGGGAGGGTGGCTGATCTTAAGGATCGGCTACCGTGTGTCCATGTAGTCCATATGTTAGGACACCAACGTGTAGGAGTACACGTTACCGGTAATACACTGGCTGATAAAGCAGCAAAAGCATCAGTAGCTACGGCTTCTGTGGCTGCAGTGACTCGTTCTCGGACGAGATTGGATAATGAAATATTGATTGCCGTTAAAGCTTCGGCTGCAGGCAAGCCCCTTCTGAAAGGATACCCTACAAACTATACTTACCATATCAGTGCACAGAATGTTGCTTATACAACGATTCCTGGGGTTGGAGATCGAGTGATCCCCAATGAAGACCAGAGATTAGATCTGATTACAGCAGCGCATGAGGGTGTCGCTTCTGCACATGCTGGTATACAGGCCACAATAACAATTCTACAGCAACGCTACTGGTGGCCTGGTCTATGCAGATGAACAAAGCAGTATGTCCTTTGCTGTGACATTTGCCAGCTGATCAAGGGCTCTAATATCAAACGCCCACCACAGACATCCCTCTTAGTGTCCGACAAGCCACTTCAGTGTGTGTACTTAGACCATTGTGGTCCCTTACAGCCTGATGGTGCATACAAATACATTTTAGTGGCTGTGGATTCCTGTTCTAGATTCCTGTGGGTATGGCCACAGCGGTCTGCTGACGCCCGGACTGTTATAAAAGATTTGCTGATCTTTATCGGTACATAAGCGGTTGAAGCATTCCATTCGGACCAGGGCCCTGCATTTGCCTCTAAGGCATTCAGGGACACCATGGGGACGATGGGGTTGAACTCCATTACTCCTCACCCTACCATCCCGAGGGAAATTCGGTCGTGGAGAGGCGGAATCGTGATCTAAAGCAGTCCTTAACAGCTCGAGTATTAGGTTCAGGCCGCAGTTGGTTACACCACCTATATGGGGTCCAGAGAGCACTGAATAATCTGCCAAGACGGTCCTTGGGGGGACGTTCTCTATATGAGGTTCTCTTTAGGATACCTATGTATGTCCCAGATCTTGATGCCCCTGGTATGGTGGCAGCAGAAACACCATTTGACATAAAAGAACGTCTCACTGTTTTACAGGAGATTCAACAATTTTGTGATGATAAATCATCTGCAAGTGCTGCCACTTTAGGAATAAGGCAATTGGCGAAAACTTCAACTGGCTGGATTCCTAAAGTTGGGGATCTGGTTCATGAGAAGATCGCTGTGAAGAAGGAGTTCGATCCATCATACAGAGCACCGGTACCGGTCTTGGGAATAAAAGGCACCAGGACTGTCATCTTACCACCACTGTCTGGTTCTAAGACGAACAGATTCATTTCCATTGATGACATCAAGTTACACCATGTGGCTGATACTTCACAGTAGACCAGGAGGTCCCTTGGGTGGTTCCCGATCCCCTCTCACTAACCAACAGGACATCCATCTACATAGTAGGATGAACATCACTACTACTGACTATGCAACAATGTCAACTGCTGTTCCGGACACTTCCTCGACCATGGGGAGGGCGGAAAATGAACTCTTGTTGGTCCCAGTGACATCTTCAGTGACCACCCCGGTTCAAGATTTAGCTGTATTTTACACGAACACTTCAACGACGGATGACGTTGTCTACCAAGAGCCTCCACGTGCGGTGGATCAGAATACACCGGCTCCTGTGTGTGCAGAGACTACCTCTGGCTATTTCATTGACAATTTTTCTTCAGATTCATCCTCTACTGTGATTGACGTTATTTCAAAAAGTAGTAAGGTGTATCGATGGCTTAAAAAGAACTATTTGATATACCCATGGAACTACTTGTGGTTCTGTTTGACATTTATTGCATTATTTTTATGGATTGGTTTTGTGACTGTTTTCTTTTTGCTCATAAATGGTCACTATATTCCTGATCGCTCCTCAGTGGAGCCTGTTGATGAAGTTTTAACACCACATAATTCTTCACATAAGGTCCGAAGGGATTTGTCCCCTGTAAATATTACGGCAATACCGATTACTGATGGGATTGTGTGGGACAAAGTTCCATTCGATATATACGGGCCTACAGAAATTATTCAAATACCATACGTGTTCAAAATTTCAATGGCTGATGTAATTACACCTGATGTTGTCTCTGATGATTGGGATGTCCAAACAGTTGATTCCATGCTAACTGAAATGAAGGACTATTCCTTTTGAAAGTGATGATGTATATGATTATACAATGAATTATGAGGAAATGTTCTGCTATAACAATTGGGGACATCACTACCTACACCGTGCCACTAGATACAGGCCTCTCTTGAACTATACACAGTGGGAACACTGTTCTACACCACTGGTGGGGAGTCCAAAGTATTATAGCGATACATTTACATACTTTTCTGGGCATGATACAAGAAAAGCAAAGTCGTATTATTTTAAAAACCTCCGGCACAAATTAGAAACATTTTGCTAACAGATACAAAACGGATTTATTCAGATCCCTTTGTTTCCCGGCCCTCGATTGAGGGTTACGAATACTGGAAGAGCACTATTGACTTGAAAAGTGTATGGGGAACACAAGATTGGCGAATACAGGGTAGGGAGGCTTTGTTTCGAGCATGCCTGATTCCTGTGCAAATGATTTTCTTAAATGACACTATTGAGCAGACATCCTGTCTGGGGTTAGCAAAAATTAAAGATCTGAACACGCCCAGTATCCCTACTCCGGCAAGGTTTAAAGATTGGCAACACTTCCCTAATATCACAGAGGAAAGGCTAGATGCAATGGTTAAGGCTGGTACCTATAATTCTTCACTTTCCAGTCCCAGCGGGTGGTTGGTATGGCCCAAAGACACTAATGAGTGTCAAAGGCGTTTTTTAAACTCTTCAGGGGTTTTTGCAATTAACAGGCCAGACCCCGCTTTATATCAGGTCAACATACAGGTATAGTTACAACATACAGTGTGGGTAAGCTGTACCAGCAATGGGTGCAAATGAACACGTTAGCCGCAGTTAAGAAACACCTGAACACTCTTTCTGAAAATATAGACTTGCAGGATTTTCTGCTGGGTCCTAGAAAACAGCGCTCAAAAAGGTTTTTATATGCTATGTACAATGAAATTTGGAAACTTTCCCAAATTGAGGCTGCTGCGCGTTTAAGGCAACTAGATAAGGAACATTTGGAAAAAACATTAGCTGTTGTCGACAACGGCATGAATACACTGTCCAACAGGATTTATTCACTATCAAATATAGTGTTGTCTGCTATTGATATCACTCAGACAGACTTGTCTCGGTTATATCATGGGCAGAAACAGCTACGTTCTATCATGCAGCTAGGTTGGACATTACAGACACTGAGAAGTGGCCACATTCTATGGAAGTATATTAATGGGAGTGAATTCTTCACTGATTTTAATTTTTCCAAGGAACAAGAGACAATGGCTAAAAGGGAGGCTAGTTTCACCCTGCTTCAAATAGAGAAATTAGATAAGTTGCCCTTCACGGTAGCAGAGAGTCCTTCAACTATCTGGCTCTTACACGGCAATATTAATTTACCGATTTCGACCTTTCGTTTCTCGAGCTGCCTGAAACATCTTGCAGTGGGACGATATGAGCAACTAGGAGATAGCTTTATTAAGGAAGAGTGGGAGTTGCCCTTTGACTATAGATGTCTGAACGGCGAAAGGGAGGTCTTTCTTAGCGGAAGCGAATGTGAGACTGCTGTTCGTCATTCTATGATATGTAAACAGGTGTCCCTTCACGTCTTTGCAATGCGGGGGGCGCAAATTTGGCCTGTTTTCTGAAGGGTACTCCCATCCCCTTGATTCGTCCGGTGTTTCATGTACTTTCCAATGGAAGTTATGTTGTACTGAACAATCAAAGATGTTGCGGCATGCGACCCGGAATTGCCTACGCAATCTCGGTCTCGAAGGTCGTTACGTGTTGTGGCCATGTTTTGTTTCCCCCCACACAAGAGGTTAAAGTATCTGACATGTGTCCCCACATAGATACTATTAATGTGAACTATGACAAGCTGAGTAGGCTAGAGGCGCTATTGTTTCAAAAACAGGTCGCCTTGACATCCGCAAAGGAGACGTATGCTCTCCAGATTGCAAGATCGTCAGCCGAGATACAATCCCTTTTAAATACCGATTTCCCCAAACACTTTGGAGAACTGGTATCCAGAATATTCAATGCTTCAAGCACCACTGGGATTGTTCATTTCTTTAAGGCTGTCGGGTCTGGTTTTGTGTCCATCTTCCAGACTGTCTTCGGAGTCATCCCATCAGCCATCCATTCTCTTTTTTCAAGTGTGTTTGGTGGCTTCCCGATTATTTTGGCTTTAATTGCCGGACTACTACTGCTATTTCTTCTGATTCGCAGTGGTTGTTTCTTTCCAGCAACACAGAGCAATGGTGCCGCTCCCACCAACTCCACTGTGCCGTGAGCGCATGGTTTGGGTCTTCGGTGCACCTTTGCTGGTGGAACTGGAGCGTGACTGGTCGTTGTCATTTCGGCCCCTTCTCTGGTGCGTACAACCAGTCTTCCGCTGCATATGGTGTCTCTTTGAACATCTGCCTATGGTCTGTCTTGCTGGTGCACCGACATCTTCTGTGGACCACGAACTGCTGATGTCCCCGATGAGGGTTCATACATGGTCATGCCCCTTGAGACTGAGGTTGCTCCGCAAGGCCACCTATGAGCCTTCCATTTTGAGATCTACCATGGATGAGGACACTGCAACGGATAACGATACACCAGGAAATACGGCTCACTTCTGCTCTGTGGATCCGTTTGTCCGCCCAGCACTCGACTTAACATCGGACGATGTTGACTCATTTTTTAGGTCCTTGGTTGGTGACTTCGATGACATTCTTCAAGATCATGCGTATAACAAATAATTTGATGAATTGAATTGCCATTCCCGATTCCAAATTATGCATTTAAATTGAAATTGTTGCACGCTGTCCTTGTCATAGTTGACATTAACATCTCTGTATGTATTTTAGCAGATTTGTTTTAACCTATTTTTAACACATGCTACAGCTATTTTAGCTTGTTTTTTACTTTTAGCTTTTAGTTCAGAAGCAAGTTTTAGCATTTGGGTTCCTGTTCCTTCATCATACCTGTTACGGCAATGGGGAGGGTGTAGTGAATCCTAGTTTGTTTTAATGGGATAACAGGAGTTAGCTTAGCCTCTGGCTTGTAGACCCGTGCCCCCGTCACCTAGTGACTTTTAACCTACTTAGCTTGCTCTGTCTTAGCCCATTTAATTATTTATTTCTTCTAAGATGGCTGCCTTGTTTATAGTTAGGTCACTTGTTATGGGTAACATTATCGGTGTCCCTGCGCCACGGCGTCAAGATCAAGCAAAGAAAAACAAACAGTAGGTGTTCACACTTAGGGATTTTCCCTCTCTATACTTTCGAGGGATTGTTGATATTAATTGCCATCCCAAGCATGTCTGTTATCTATTGTTTAGGAACACACCTACATCAGGGTACCTTGTAGATCTGTATAAATACATCACACTTTAGACAGATAATCAGAGGGATTTCGACCAGAGGGCATCGCCCCCATCGCTGATACCGATGTTGCAGTCGTCTTGACGCTGACCCAGTCTTCGTGTCCCTGCGGAGTCTGAGATAGAGACCTCATTCCAAGGTAACGAGGGTTGGGGGCTCCTCTCATGGACATGGCATTGGCAGATTAGGTTTAACAAACCCAGCTCTCCTTTAGGTAGGAGGTTAGGCCTTTTCACATTAGGGTATTAGGGCATATTACATCTCATATCTTTTCTATGTATTGCAAGATGGTGGGGGTCTTTGTAATAATGACTCCCGTCTTCACAATACTGTTTATTGCTTTATTCATTATCCTAATCATTGCAGCCCATGCAACTTATCGCAAATTGCAGTTATGTTAAATAAAAAGCTATTATAACTTTACTGCATCTGTGTCATTGCCTGTGTTTGTATGAGACATAATATATTTGTGAGAAAAGGGTAATCTCCGTTCAACCACGACATACCCTGAGATATCTTACTTTGAGTCCATGCGTAAACGGCTGCCATAAATCACCTTTTACTATTGTGTTTCTGGTGAGGTACTGCTAGTGAGCCGGTAAGGTTGGGACAACAGTTGCGACTTGTTGTAGGAAAGACGCAGTCACCTACAAACAAAAGTACTGTCATCCTTAAACCAGCAGTCTCGCTCAGAGCAAGAGTCCAAACTACGACATGGCGCCACCAACGATGGAGTTTAGGCACTAATTTACGGATACCCTGACTATCACTGTCTCACAGACAACAGGTACCCCAAGTACCATTATACGGAGACGTCCGTGGTCTTTGGGAGAATCCTCCTCAGCTGAAAAGGTAACACCTAATTAAGCTGTAGGTTGTTCGAGCTCGAACTCATAAAAGGAATATACTTCCCATTTCTGGTGTTCCATTTCTCTAACACAAATATGGCTGATGCCATAGACATTCCTGAAAATGCTAGACATGCACTAACAGTTGTGACTTGTTGTAGGAAAGACGCAGTCGCCTACAAACAAAAGTACTGTCATCCTTAAACCAGCAGTCTTGCTCAGAGCAAGAGTCCAAACTACGACAGTGGTTATGTAAGAAAGAGCCAACTCTTGAGTAGTCTTCTTAAGAGAAGATAGTTATCTGTGGATCTTATAGTTGGGGGTACTGAATTCCAGAGTTTGGCCGCTTGAACAGAGAAGGATGTACCACCTATTGTCTTTTTCTTATATGGTGGTGTTCTCAGATGGGGTGCCAATTTTGAGCGGAGGTTTCTTTGTTGAATGTATTTAGCGATTATATTCCTGATGAAAAGCGGTCCTATTCCATGTAATGCTTTGTGGGTGATACAAAGCAGCTTGAAGGTGCATCTTCTGGCAACTGGTAATCAATGTAGGGCCCTCAATGCAGAAGACATGTGGGCTTGTGACTTTACATGTAGGAGCAGTCTGGCATCTGAGGTCTGAGTGCGTTATGGTTTTTTCATAGTAGATAGAGATGATCCTTGATAGAGGCCATTGGCATAAACCAGAGAGATAGTAACATGGATGTTGTGTGGAGATCTGAGGTGGGGGAAGATGCGTTGCAGAGTTTTCACGGTGATGAAGGTTGACCTTGCTAATTTGTCTATTTAGGCTTTCTTTCTTCACTTTGAGTACATGGTAATTCCAAGGTTTCAAATTTCTTTAGATACCTCATAATGCAAACCGCTGCATGTGAGTATTTCCATTTTTGAAGCATTCAGTTTGAGATGGCTCCATTTCATCCACTGATCAACGGCTCTGAGGTAACTGAAGATTTGTGAGTTTCCAATGTCTTTGGGCCTTTCCAGTTTAAGGAGTATTTGTGTGTCATCTGCATAGTTGTAGCATGCAAGCAGAAATTCATTGATCATTGCCGGTTATTACATCATGTAGATGTTGAAAAGCATGGGTGAGATGACTGAGCCTTGAGAGACCCCTGCTTTTGTGAAGTAGGGTTTAGAGGAGAAAGGGGGAGTATGTTTGGATAAGGTGATCCCATCACTGGTAAAAGAATCAGAAATCCGATCTGTACTAGGCCTTTCATCTTGTAACAATATGAGACAATCTGAGAACGGTGGCCCACTTGTGCTGGGACGGTGTTCTTAATCTTTTGATTTCTGTGGACCCCCACCTAATCCTTACTGGCATCTGGAGTCCCCCACTAATTCATTATTGTAATGTAGGACCCCAATCAGAGTAATTATGGAATCTGGGAGCCCCGGCCTAGCCAATTCTGATGAGCCAAACCACAAAACAATACATAAAAGTATGGAAACAAGCATTCATCAAACAAAAGCACAAATGATTAAACATTATATGTTTATTCATATACATATATAAAAATAAAAATAAAATAATGGGAAGGTTGGAGCTTTTCTTAAATCAGTTGAAGTCACCCAGAGGCAATGCTAGAGTCAGTTAGATGCACGTGCACTGATTCCACGCATCAACCTGAGGATACCAACTTCATTTTTAGCCGATAATTTTTAAATTGATTCACACTGACAGAACATCTTAACACTTTCGGTTTAACATGTTTCTTATTAGTATACACTTCATGAATCTGTTAATACTGCTTTATTTTCAAAGTAGTTGCAGTTCCCTTGAGTAGGTGTCACTGAACCCCCAGGGGGTCCATGGACCGGAGCACAGCAGTGCACAGGAAGCCCTAACACTCGGGCACAGAGAAGGCAACTGACTGTGGTGAATAGACATATTTGTTCAGGACATCCAAAACAGTGGACTCAGGTCAAGGCTACATCGCCAAAGTGTGATGGCTTACTCCAAAACAACTACGGGAGACACATTCTCTACTGCACCAATGTCCGACTACACCAATCCACTTTGGTCAAACGCACAGACACAGCATGTGGTCAAGTAAAATCATTCCTGTATGCGGACAACAAAGTAATGTCGGTCACCAACCCTGACACATCACTGAAGACCTTAATGAGCATCATGACTCTTTTTTTTACTTCTTTATACACAACCACTACAACTCAGGGAAAGAGTCCTAACCCAATAATATCCGCCCCAGATACGTGTTCCGCATGGTCACCTCAGATTTTTCACCCTCTGCTGAACTCTACATTTGTCCTAGCTTTGGAACCCTGAGCCATATATCCCAGCCAACTAGCGATAAAGCACATGTGCTCTCCCTTTATAACATGATGAAATTGTGTACATCTGATTGGCATATTAACTCACCAATAAGTCCCCTGTATATGGTACAAAGCGTACCCAGGTCTTACACGTGGCTGCAGCATTTATTGTGCCTCTGACCACAGTGGCAGTGCAACCATAGCTTCTATTCTGGCTGTAGCAATGTCAAAACCGTAATCGACCTCTCAAAATAAACCCTTTTGACAGACTAAAGTCTCCCTTAGATATTAATACGTCGCCAGAACGGGGGCCTTTAAGTTCTGGGGGCACGGTATATAAAAGTAGGGCATGTAGAAATGTAATGTTAACATGTTATTACAAGGACAAGTACCCAAAGGCCATTCTTTACTGTAGCAGATCGAGCAGTCCTCTGTAGATATCCAAAGCTCATATTAAAAGTCTCACCACTGAATTTCTGGATTGAGACTAGATAGACAAATAAACAACTATTTTTAATAGTGATTAAAATCCAATTTAAGAGGAGCCTTTTTTTAATTAAATGTTAAGGGAAAGCAACATTTAGAATGTTACCCTTTCTCTGACAATTACCACTTCTGTCAGCCAGTAGTTAGCATTTGAATAGGTGTGAAAAATGTGTGAAATGCTTTTCAGGAGAAAACAATAGGCTAACCTGAATGGGCAGAGATGACTCCGGGGAACTTGAAAGAATATGCAAATTGAGGCTGTCAGCATCCTTTCTGACATTACAGTGTAAAATCCTGCTTGAATGTCAAAATCTGCTGTGCTGGATTTTACCCCATTGGCTAGGGCGTGTCCAGGAGTCATTCCGCCCAATCGCTTGTGGCAGGCATAAATGTGACATTTACAGACACCCACTTCAAAACGCTCCGAGGTTTGGGAAAGATCAAAAGAGGACTGAACCTGTTGCCTGCAACCTGAGACGAGCCCTGAAGAACTCGATCTGCTCTCTCTCATAGCCAGGACAAAGCAGTGGAATCCAAGGGTCATAAGCCTGATCTACTGTTCAAGCTACAGGCACAAGTAGCTACAAAATGCCTTTTGCTGCAACTTTCCAGGTGATAAACGGCAACTGTACCTGGACTGGACCCTAATGTTGTCGTCAGTCTAACCGCTCACCCACACTACCTCAAAAGAGACCTACTGTTGCCTCTGAAAACCAATTGGGGATCCACTGGACTCTGCACAGACCAACGCTTTTCTCTAGGGGTCAACCTCCTACTAATAAAAGCAACAGGTTGATCCTGGCCCTCAGAATTAAGTTGTGATAGGACTGCCCCTACTCCTAATTCAGATGCATCATTTTGGACATAGAATTTTTTAGAGTAACAAGGGCTTTTCAGGACAGGTGCAGAGCACATGGCCTGCTTCAGCTCCTCAAAAGCTTTCTGACAGTTTGCTGTCCATAATACCTTTTTAGGCATTTTCTTGGATGTGAGGTCATTAAGAGGGGCTGCAATGGAGCCATAGTTCTTAATGAACCTCCTGTAGTACCCAGTGAGGCCTAAGAAGACTCTCACTTGAGTCTGAGTAGTAGGGGGAACCCAATCAATAACTGTTTGGATTTTCCCCTAAAGTGGTGCAATCTGTTCTCCACCAACCAGGTGTCCCAGATAAACCACCTTCCCCTGCCCTATCTGGCACTTTGAAGCCTTGATAGTGAGGCCTGCCTTTTGAAGGGCCTCCAAAACTTTCAATAGGTGGACCAGGTGATCATCCCAGCTGGAGCTTAAGACAGCTATATCGTCCAAATATGCTGCACTGAAAGCTTCCAGCCCTTGCAGGACTGTGTTCACCAACCTCTGAAAAGTGGCAGGTGCATTTTTCAATCCAAAAGGCATTACTGTGAACTGGTAATGGCCTCCAATGGTTGAAAATGCAGTTTTAGCTTTAGCATCTTCTGATAATTTGATCTGCCAATACCCTGCAGTCAAATCAAAAGTGCTTAGATACTTGGCAGATGCCAGTGTATCTATGAGCTCATCTGCCCTGGGTATAGGGTGAGCATCAGTTTTGGTTACCTGGTTGAGACCTCTGTAGTCTACACAAAACCGCATTTCCTTCTTCCCATCTTTGGAATGAGGTTTTGGTACAAGTACCACAGGAGAAGCCCATGGACTTTCAGAGTGCTCAACCACTCCCAGTTCTAACATTTTCTGCACCTCTTGCTTTATGCAGTCTCTGACATGGCCAGGCTGCCTATAGATTTTACTTTTGACAGGCAAGCTGTCTCCAGTATCTATAGTGTGCTCACACCAAAAAGTGGTACCTGGCACAGTAGAGAAGAGTTCAGAAAACTGACCCAGGAGATTTATGCAGTGGTCTTTCTGCTCAGCAGTAAGACAATCTGCTAGTAACAACACCTTCCACTAGAGCATCTTGTTCTGTGGAAGAGAAGAGATCAGGTAGAGGATCACTATCTTCTTCCTGTCCCTCATCAGTTGCAATGAGCAGGGTGAGATCAGCCCTGTCATAGTAGGGTTTCAGGCGATTGACATGGAGCACCCTGAGGGGACTCCTGGCAGTGCCTAAGTCAACTAAGTAGGTGACTTCACCCTTTTTCTCAACAATTGTGTGGGGTCCACTCCATTTATCTTGGAGTGCTCTTCGGGCCACCAGCTCCAAGACCCACACTTTCTGCCCTGGTTGGTACTGAACCAAAACAGCCTTCTGGTCATGCCATTGCTTCTGGAGCTCTTGGCTGGCCAGAAGGTTTTTATTGGCCTTTTTCATGTATTCAGCCATCCTTGATCTGAGGCCAAGTACTTAATCCACTATATCTTTGGAGCTTTTAAAGGTTGTTCCCAACCCTCCTTGACAAGTGTTAGTGGACCCCTCACAGGGTGTCCAAAGAGGAGTTCAAAGGGGCTGAAGCCCATTCCTTTCTGGGGTACCTCCCTGTAGGCAAAAAGGAGGCATGGTAAAAGGATATCCCATCTCCTGCGGAGTTTTTCAGGGAGTCCCATAATCATGCCTTTGAGAGTTTTGTTAAATCTCTCCACCAGTCCATTTGTTTGTGGATGATAGGGTGTGGTGAACTTGTATGTCACCCCACACTCCTTCCACATGGCCTTTAAGTAAGGAGACATGAAACTGATTCCCCTGTCTGATACCACCTCTTTTGGGAAGCCCACCCTGGAAAAGATTCCCAGGAGGGCCTTTGCCACTGCAGGAGCTGTAGCGGTCCTTAGAGGAATTGCTTCAGGATATCTGGTGGCATGGTCCACTACCACCAAGATAAACCTATTGCCTGAAGCAGTAGGAGGGTCAAGGGGGCCAACTATGTCAACCCCTACCCTTTCAAAGGGGACCCCAACCACAGGCAGTGGAATAAGGGGTGCCTTTGGGGTGCCACCTGTCTTGCCACTGGCTTGACAGGTTTCACAGGACTCACAAAAATCTTTTGTGTCCTCAGACATTCTAGGCCAATGAAACAAGGGAACAAGCCTGTCCCAAGTTTTAATTTGCCCCAAATGTCCAGCAAGGGGAATGTCGTGAGCAAGAGTTAGGAGGAACTTTCTGTACTCCTGAGGAATCACCAATCTCCTGGCAGCTCCAGGTTTTGGATCCCTTGCTTCAGTGTACAAGAGGTTGTCCTCCCAGTAAACTCTGTGAGAGTCACTGACATCCCCATTTGCTTGTTTGACAGCTTGCTGTCTTAGACCCTCTAGTGTGGGACAGGTCTGCTGTGCCACACTCAGCTCCTCCCTGGCAGGCCCCCTTCACCCAAAAGCTCAGCAGTGTCTGCTTCCAGCTCCTCTGGTGTAGGTTCTGCACAGGGTGGAAATTCTTCTTTCTCAGAAGTAGAATCCACTGTAGAGGGAGGGATAGTAGGTAGTGCTTTACTTCTACTAGCCCTAGCTTTAGGGAGCACTTGGACCATTGTTCCAGGATCCAAGTCACCCTGTCCTTTTTGCTTTTTGGCCTGAGCCCTGGTCAAAGCACAAATATGCCCTGGAATGCCCAGCATTGCTGCATGAGCCTCCAACTCCACTTCTGCCCAAGCTGATGTCTCTAAATCATTCCCTAATAGACAGTCTACAGGTAAATCTGAGGCAACCACAACTTTCTTTGGGCCAGTAACCCCCCCCGTTGAGATTTACAACAGCCATGGGGTGGCTAAGGGTGTTGTCGTGAGCATCGGTTACTTGGTACTGGTGACCAAGTAGGTGTTGTTCAGGGTGGACCAGTTTCTCTGTGACACTGGCCCCTGTGTCCCTGTAGGCCTGAACCTCAACACCATTTATTAGGGGTAGTTGCTTGTACTTATCCATGTTAAGGGGACAAGCAACCAAGGTGGCTAAATCAATAGCCCCCTCAGAGACTAACACAGCCTCTGTGGTCTCCCTAATCAGACCAACCCCAACTAAGTTACCAAAGGTGAGCCCAGCTACTCCCTTAGATTGGCTATTAGTAGGTTTGCTCCCACCACCACTGCTATTAGTAGGGACACTAGGTGTAGCAGTAGGGGTTGTAGTGGTAGGAGGCTTGGTGCTTTTCTTTGGACAAGTGGGATCTGTTGTCCAATGGCCTTTTATTTTACATAAATAGCACCATGGTTTCTTTTCTTTGTTTTGATTGGAAGAGGATTTGGACCCCCCCACCAGAGTGTTTTTGTGGGCCTGATGAAGACTCATTTTTAGATTTGTCCCCACCATTGTCAGAAGACTTACCATCCTTCTTCTTATTGCCATCTTTGTCACCCCCTGTATGAACTTTTCTGTTCACCCTTGTTCTGACCCATTTGTCTGCCTTCTTTCCCAATTCTTGGGGAGAGGTCAGATCAGAGTCCACCAAGTACTGGTGCAACAAATCAGACACACAATTATTAAGAATATGCTCTCTCAGGATCAAGTTATACAGGCTTTCATAATCAGTAACTTTACTGCCATGTAACCACCCCTCCAAGGCCTTCACTGAATGGTCAACAAAATCAACCCAGTCTTGTGAAGACTCCTTTTTGGTCTCTCTGAACTTCATCCTGTACTGTTCAGTGGTTAAGACATAACCATCCAGGAGTGCATTCTTAAGAACTGTAAAATTATTGGCATCACTTTCTTTCACAGTAAGGAGCCTATCCCTACCCTTTCCACTAAATGATAGCCATAGGATAGCAGTCCACTGCCTTTGAGGGACATCCTGTACAACACAGGCCCTCTCAAGTGCAGCAAACCACTTGTTAATGTCATCCCCCTCCTTATAAGGGGGAACTATCTTGTGCAGATTCCTGGAATCATGCTCTTTTGCAGGATGACTATGGGGAATACTGGTGCTGCCACCATGGGTTTCTAAACCCAGTTTCTGTCTTTCCTTCTCTACTTCTAAAGACTGTCTATCCAAATCCAGCTGTTGCTTCTTGAGCTTCAGTCTGGTTTGTTCCACTCTCAATCTATTGAGCTCCCTTTCTAACAATCTGTCATCAGGGTGGGTGGGAGGGACATGTCTAGAAACAGAAATATGATGAGAAAGGACAGAAGGAGACCTGTCCCTAACAGATGGCACCCTAACAGCTTGGCTCACAGAAACAGCACTTCTACTATGATGTGAAGGAATACTCTTACTGTGATGTGAGACCACACTATCTGTATGATGTGACTCAACATCAGTTCTAACTATGCTAGGTTGTCTACTAGGGGGCAGGCTTGGAAGTTTCCCTCCCACTTCTTTAGCTAGGGGTGCCCCAGAGTCAGAGTGGGAACCATCAGCTAACTTTTCAACAGGAGTGCCAGCTGTGGCCTTATCCTGTTCAACAAGCATGTTAACCAACAGTTCTCTACAGGGATTCTTCCCTACACTTAAACCTCTTTCTATGCAGAGACTCCTTGCTCCTTTCCAGCTAAGGTGATCATAAGCAAGTTTGGACAGATCAACAGTTTGGCCTGTGCCAGACATTTTAGAAAGTGTTTAAGTGATAGAAAAAGTGAAGAAAAAGTTTTTCAGAACTTTTGGAAAGACAGAAAAAAACTTTAAAAACTTTTTAAGAACTTTTAGAAAGTTTAGAGGTACTTTTCAGCACTTAGAAAAGAAGTGAAAAGAGGAAATGCAAAACTTTTTGGTTAGGTGTACATACACTGAACTTGTTTTGTATATTTTTCTCTTATGAAAAGTACAGTGACAAAAGTGGTAAGTAGTTGCAAAGTACTTATCCCACCGCTGCACAACCAATGTAGGAGGCTGGACTGGCTTGTAGTGAGTACCAAGGGGTACTTACACCTTGCACCAGGCATCCCTTATTAGTGTATAGGGTGTCTAGCAGCTTAGGCTGATAGATAATAGTAACTTAGCAGAGCAGCTTAGGCTGAACTAGGAGACGAGTGAAGCTCCTACAGTACCACTAGTGTCACTTGCACAATATCATAAGAAAACACAATACACAGATATACTAAAAATAAAGGTACTTTATTTTTATGACAATATGCCAAAGTATCTCAGTGAGTACCCTCAGTATGAGGATAGCAAATATACACAAGATATATGTACACAATGCCAGAAATATGCAGTATAGTCTTAGAAAACAGTGCAAACAATGTATAGTTACAATAGGATGCAATGGGGACACATAGGGATCGGGGCAACACAAACCATATACTCCAAAAGTGGAATGCCAACCACGAATGGACCCCAAACCTATGTGACCTTGTAGAGGGTCGCTGGGACTGTAAGAAAACAGTGAGGGTTAGAAAAATAGCCCACCCCAAGACCCTGAAAAGTGAGTGCAAAGTGCACTAAAGTTCCCCAAAGGACATAGAAGTCGTGATAGGGGAATTCTGCAGGAAAGACACAAACCAGCAATGCAACAATGATGGATTTCCAGTCGAGGGTACCTGTGGAACAAGGGGACCAAGTCCAAAAGTCACAAGCAAGTCGGAGATGGGCAGATGCCCAGGAAATGCCAGCTGTGGGTGCAAAGAAGCTGCTACTGGACAGTAGAAGCTGAGGATTCTGCAGGAACGACAAGGGCTAGAGACTTCCCCTTTGGAGGATGGATCCCCCACGCCGTGGAGAGTCGTGCAGAAGTGTTTTCCTGAAGAAAGACCGCCAACAAGCCTTGCTAGCTGCAAATCATGCGGTTAGGGTTTTTGGATGCTGCTGTGGCCCAGGAGGGACCAGGATGTCGCCAATTGCGTCTGGGGACAGAGGGGGCATCGAGCAAGACAAGGAGCCCTCTCAGAAGCAGGCAGCACCCGCAGAAGTGCCGGAACAGGCACTACGAAGAGGAGTGAAACAGTGCTCACCCGAAGTTGCACAAAGGAGTCCCACGCCGCCGGAGGACAACTTAGAAAGTCGTGCAATGCAGGTTAGAGTGCCGTGGACCCAGGCTTGGCTGTGCACAAAGGATTTCCGCCGGAAGTGCACAGAGGCCGGAGTAGCTGCAAAAGACGCGGTTCCCAGCAATGCAGTCTGGCGTGGGGAGGCAAGGACTTACCTCAACCAAACTTGGACTGAAGAGTCACTGGACTGTGGGAGTCACTTGGACAGAGTTGCTGGATTCAAGGGACCTCGCTTGTCGTGCTGAGAGGAGACCCAGGGGACCGGTGATGCAGTTCTTTGGTGCCTGCGGTCGCAGGGGGAAGATTCCGTCGACCCACGGGAGATTTCTTCGGAGCTTCTAGTGCAGAGGCACATCCAGGACAACTTGGCACCCGTGTCCTACAAGCTAGGTAGAATTGATCTGGCTGTTGAAGCCTGGTCCTGGGACCCATATCACCTTTATCCTCAAGGGGTTACACTGAGCTTGACCTGCAAGTGGCCAATTGTCACTTGTCGCTTTCTTCATTGACCGCAACGTTACAGTTATGCAACCTTTAACTGTGCTGATTTAATTTTCCTTTGAAAATCTATAACTCCGGTTGTACTGATCCAATTGTGTTCATTTTGGTGTCTGAATGTATGAAAAATTCTGCTCCATTTTTATACATTGGATTCAGATCTCTTTCGAGTTGTGTCCGTTACTTATTGTCCATGTTGGTACTTTGAAATGCTTAACTCATGTTCCTCTAGTAAAGCTCTGTGCCCCACTACCAGGACTGAGCTAGAGATTTACTAATGTGAATCCATAGGACACAGCTTGGCGTATTGTAAGAGTATTACATAGTGAAGCCTAAACAACCTCACTGCATATTACTCCACTTTCCTACAACTTTCAGCTAATAATCTAGGCAAACAAGATGATGTCCCTGAAAGGGTGCAGGATGGATTTTTGGGAGTTTAGGGCAAGATCTAATGGTGACAGAAGGTCAGGGGTGACAGAATTACCTGCCAGACTTTATTGAGAGTTGAAGCCCTGAGGAGCCAGTCATTGAGGTAGGGAGAGGACGCCAGGCCGAGCACTCGTGAAGATACTGGAAACGCCGATTTGAGGCCTTCAATGGTGAACATGTAGATACTCTGTGATGCGGATGAACTGGGATCTTGAAGTTACCAATGAAACATTGATGAAAGCTACTGAGTCAGCTCTTTAGATGAAGGGGAGATTTCTCTAAAAGTGATATTTGCGTAGATCTACTGGGTGCAACTCCACAGATTACTGAGCCCAAGAAAGAATCTGTGGGTAAAGTCTCTCTTCTCTTTACTACGTGTCGAAAAGTGAACCACCTTCTGCAAAATATTGTGGACCATCTTTTAAACTGAAGGAAACCCATGTAAGTCTGGGCCTTGCAAGGGTTATTTATACATGGTTATGATTCATTCGATGAAGATTACAAGACATAGTGCATTACATACTGATAATATTTACCAGCAAATCTTTTTGTAGGTTTGTGATAGCAAAAAACATGGTTAATTCGTCATAACGGCCAGACTCCTTCACCACAGTGAACAAATGGCACATGTGAACACGCTCTTGAAGACAGACTTATTATAGAGGGTTTTTGCACAAAAAAGGAAAATTGAATGTGAGCCTCTCTATAGTGAGTAGGACTCTCTGTTTTATGTGATTATTTGGTGGTTCAATGCAGGGAAATACAGTGGGCACTCAAATAACCCAAGTAGGGCATCTTATAAGGTAAAGAGAGAGGCTGCAGGACAGCCAATCTATTGTCCACTGTTTTTGAATAGTCCCCAAAGTTACTTTTTGTTAACTGGAAGGATCGTCCTACTTTTGTAAGTTGGTTAATTGTGTTTCGACCTATGGGACGGTTACACGGACCTTCATCATGATGGCGGTCTTAAATGCTTGTGGGTGATACAATTCAGACATATAGCTGTAGGGCTGCATTTTGTGCTAGTGGCTAATGGTGCGGTATCTGAGTTGCATGTTAGCAGGTGTCACCATGATCAGCACAGGAGTGTGTCTGTCCTAGGGTGTGCACCTTATTTTGTGTCTCTGTGGCGTGCTGATGAGTCGGACCACACTCGGGCAGAATGAATCTGTGCCTCTGCTTTGAGCATGCTTTCAATAACACTCATCTGAAGTAATCAGAGGATCAAAGTCAACTGGGGAAAGTACTTTAAGCCTTTTTTATGGATCTACAAGAACTCTGTCTATGAACTTCCAGGGGTGTATGTGGCAGACACTACAGTGTATCCATCTGCCCCATGCTATGTTCAGGACCAGGAAAGCCCAAAGAAGTCAGGCCCATTTGCTCATTTCTCGAAAACGGTAGCCATGCCCTCCTTTGGGCTTCTGGCCTGATTTCATTGTAGTTCAGGCTGATTGTAAGACTATTGCAATATATATGCTTTGTGTAGTTAACAAAAACTGCTGCTATTGTGCTGATATCCTGTTTGCCGGGGGTGTCACCTAGACAGAGTACCACTACCATATCTTAAGGATGAACAAGTGAAAAACCTTGTGTGTAAATTTTCTCAGGGTTGATGAGTTGATCCAAACTCAGGAAGATGCAGTTTTGAAGGAAGAAAATCCAAAATGGAGTAATTTGGGAGCAGAGACTCTGAGGGGAATAAAGCTGTTTTTCTCCCCCTCACTAGCTGTACAGAAAGAGTAAATTAAAGCTGTGTTTGAGGCACTCATAAAATGTAAAAGTTTTGAAAGCGGCCAAGTCATTGCCTTGCAACTAAATTTAAGACCCCTGTTTGTTGTGATGCAAAAATGTCCCATATGCAAGTTTATGTAAGAGCTATACTGGATCCCAATGTGTCTCAGTTCTTTGTTACTTCAGGACAGGAGGACCTTTGAATGGTCAGTATAACTGGAATACATTGATTCTTGGTTAACAGACAAAAGCTGCACATTCTGTCATTTCCCTGTTCAAGATCTTAAGCAGGCATTGTTTGTTGTCCATTTCTCGATGCCTATTGATAATTAATCTTAAAACTGAGGGTTGCTAACCAGAAGATTTCTACAATTAGTAATGCAATTTCATCATTATATTTGTTTGATATGCTGAACATTTATTAGCGATTTCATTTATATTTGCTCCATAATTAATGAGCTTTGTCATTTTTCTGTGGAGCTTTGGTGAGAATAAATACATTAAATTTGAACTGAGTGCACACGTACACTGCTATTAATGCACTGGGGCCACAGAGGATTCCCAGATTGACGATGAGGAATGATTTATGCATGTGAATCTATGAAAGATCCAATACTGAGGAATTTGCAGAGAATCTTTAGCTGGATAGAGGGCCTATCTTGTTTTTAAATTATGTAGTTCACAGTTCTGCGGATTTGTGGGGAGCACACTGTTTCTCTTCCATCACTCGTACACAACCCACCGTGTCTGGCATTTGGGGGGATTCACTGCGGGTGAGGTCACCGGTCTCTTACTGGGACATGCTGCAGTGTTAGGAGAAGGCATGTACTGGGACATTCGTACTCGGTGAAAGCAATGACTTAAAAAAATCACTTTTATACCATCTGAAACCAGATTATTTTACTGGTAATTTATTTATAAGACAACCATAAAGATTAATTGACATAAATTACACAGGTTATGGAGAGCCTGTTCCCACCCTGTGTGTTGCAAACATCCCATGCATCTCAACATAATACCCTAGGCTCAGCAGCTGCTGTCCAAATTTCCAGAAATTAAAACGAATCCTACAACTATAGTGCAGATAGGAAATCAGGGTGATTCTGTGCGTAAGGAGAAGGTAGGGGACTTATTTATCAAGCCCATCACGTGTTTCGTGAATACCTTCTTCACCCACGGTGGTCTTGTGGCCACAGTTCATGGGTTACAAGGAAGGTTTGGTGAAGATCTGCAGAAAACAAGAAGAGCCCAGGCAGAGACCAGACTTTCTCTGGCTTCCTTAGAGAAGATCTGTTCATTCAGATCAACACATCTGAAGGAAAAGAAACAGACCCCCCTAATGCTAGAATCGCTGCCCACCCTTTCTGCGCGTTGGATAGAAAATAGACATATATGTTGCCATAGCAAGTGTAAATTTAGATGGGAAAACTCTACTGTAAACTAAATTTCTTTTTGTTTGTTATTCTGTGTTTCTGGTACAGGGGTAGGGTTTTTTCACGCTTCCTGAGGAAGATCGCAGGGGGGGGATGGAAGCCACCGCTGCCATCCTCCATCCACACCTTTCGGTTTGTTTTTTTAACTTAAGGACTCATTGACTCCTTCTCCCTCAGCTATTATCTGTCAGGCATGAGGTCCTAGGGCAGCAAAACGCCGCCTGCCCCATCCTTTCTCTTGCCTCTTTGACAATAGGAATAATAATCTGCCTTTCCTCCGCCTTTCCTAGGCTTACTGGGACCACACATGAATAGTAAAAATATTGCACAATATTATGACACAAAGTTTTTACTGCTGGTATAAGCCTATACGTGGCAACCTTCAAACATTCTATGTAAAACCAAGAACAGGAAATGACACACCACAAGAGAATGGAGCCAAAGGGAGAAATAACACAAAAATATATACATACATTCAAATATTTGCGTGTCTGTGTGTAGGTGTATGTGCCTGTGTGCATGTCTTGCTATGCTTTTGTGTCCACATGTATGTGTGAGCATTAGTGTGCACATCTTTCTGTATGTTTGTTCAAATGTGGGTGTCCTCATGCGTCTGTGTATGTACCCGTGTCTGCACGTGCCTTTGAGTGTGAGTGAGTGTAAGCGTGTGCGTGTGTGTCATCTCTCAGTCTGCAATGTGCATCTTTAACCAAAGGACAAATCAGAGATTGTAAAACTGACTCAACAAACATCTAGGCGGCAGGTGACCTTAGGTTCAAACTTCCAGAAGACTCATGGATAGACAAGTCATCCCAGAGCAGAAGGAGTGATCCGAGAGGAGAGGAAAGAGATTTACACACAGCGACATACACCAGTAAAGGCGAAAGGACCCTGGAGCACCCGAACACCTTGGCTCAGTCTCCGGCCCACCACTGACTGCCTGCTAACCTACCAGCAGCATGGCATCAGGAACACACTGGGTACACATCCCAACATCCTTGGGTTCTTTCAGAGGAAACAGCCTGACGTCACCGGAAGAGCTCCTCTCACACTGCCAATTCCTTGAGTACTACTGAGCCCCATGCAAGAGTGCAGGTACAACAGCAGAGAAAGTCCACACCACCAAGGACACAGCTGGACCATCCAACGTGGGGCATTCAAGAGGCTTCTGCGCGCACTCCTAGAGAGTCCAAAGAGGAACTCTGGAAGCCCTGTTGTCTTTCTGTTTTTCATTTTTCTTTTTGTTTCGAAACAATCACACACAAACAACTTGGACTCTGACAGTGTAACTTGAAAGATCAGATAAGTTTGTCTGGTGCAAAAAATTATATCTCCATATCTCCAGGGAAACTTTAGAGTAGGCTCCTCAGAGAAGTTGCTGATCTGGAAGGTTCTGTGTCGATCTGCACTCCGGAGAGGCTGAGTCACGTGGAAAGATGAAGCATCTCTACCGGGACATCTCCATCGTCTCATCCTTAAAGTTACCACAGTGCTCTAGAACTTTCCTACAAAAAAAGGAAAACAGAGAATGATTTAATGCTAAACTAGGAGCCAGAGAGGGCACACCAAAGAACCGAGAGGTTAGGTGCATACCTGTACCTCCAGGGAAAATGGAAGGCAGGGGCCATGTGTGAGAAAGTAGCCTCTTTCTAGCCTTGTTACCCCCACTTTAGGCCTGTTTGTGAGTGTATGTCAGGGTGTTTTCACTGTCTCACTGGGATCCTGCTAGCCAGGGCCCAGTGCTCATAGTGAAAACCACATGTTTTCAGTATGTTTATGTGTCACTGGGACCCTGCTAGTCAGGACCCCAGTGCTCATAAGTTTGTGGCCTATATGTATGTGTCACTGGGACCCTGTCACACAGGGCCCCAGTGCTCATAGGTGTGCATGTATGTGTTCCCTGTGTGGTGCCTAACTGTCTCACTGAGGCTCTGCTAACCAGAACCTCAGTGGTTATGCTCTCTCTTTACAAATTGTCACTAACAGGCTAGTGACCAATTTCACCAATTCATATTGGCATACTGGAACACCCTTATAAATCCCTAGTATATGGTACTGAGGTACCCAGGGTACTGGGGTTCCAGGAGATCCCTATAGGCTGCAGCATTTCTTTTGCCACCCATAGGGAGCTCTGACAATTCTTACACAGGCCTGCCACTGAAGCCTGAGTGAAATAACGTCCACGTTATTTCACAGCCATTTACCACTGCACTTAAGTAACTTATAAGTCACCTATATGTCTAACCTTTACCTGGTAAAGGTTGGGTGCTAAGTTACCCAGTGTGTGGGCACCCTGGCACTAGCCAAGGTGCCCCCACATTGTTCAGGGCAAATTCCCCGGACTTTGTGAGTGCGGGGACACCATTACACGTGTGCACTATACATATGTCACTACATATGTATAGCGTCACAATGGTAACTCCGAACATGGCCATGTAACATGTCTAAGATCATGGAATTGTCACCCCAATGCCATTCTGGCATTGGGGAGACAATTCCATGATCCCCCAAGCCTCTAGCACAGACCTGGGTACTGCCAAACTACCTTTCCCGGGGTTTCACTGCAGCTGCTGCTGCTGCCAACCCCTCAGACAGGTTTCTGCCCTCCTGGGGTCCAGCCAGGCGTTACACCCTCTCCCTTTGGAAAAAGGTGTCAGGGCTGGAGAGGAGTAGCCTCCCCCAGCCTCTGGAAATGCTTTGATGGGCACAGATGGTGCCCATCTCTGCATAAGCCAGTCTACACCGGTTCAGGGATCCCCCAGCCCTGCTCTGGCGCAAAACTGGACAAAGGAAAGGGGAGTGACCACTCCCCTGACCTGCACCTCCCCTGGGAGGTGCCCAGAGCTTCTCCAGTGTGCTCCAGACCTCTGCCATATTAGAAACAGAGGTGCTGCTGGCACAGTGGACTGCTCTGAGTGGCCAGGGCCAGCAGGTGACGTCAGAGACTCCTTCTGATAGGCTCTTACCTGTGTTGCTAGCCTATCCTCCTTCCTAAGTAGCAAAACCTCCTTTTCTGGCTATTTAGGGTCTCTGCTTTGGGGAATTCTTTAGATAACGAATGCAAGAGCTCATCAGAGTTCCTCTGCATCTCTCTCTTCACCTTCTGCCAAGGAATCGACCGCTGACTGCTCTGGACGCCTGCAAAACCGCAACAAAGTAGCAAAGACGACTACTGCAACCTTGTATCGCTGATCCAGCCGCCTTCTCGACTTCTTTCCTGGTGGTGCATGCTGTGGGGGTAGTCTGCCTCCTCTCTGCACTAGAAGCTCCGAAGAAATCTCCCGTGGGTCGACGGAATCTTCCCCCTGCAACCGCAGGCACCAAAAGACTGCATCACCGGTCCCCTGGGTCCCCTCTCAGCACGACGAGCGTGGTCCCTGGAACTCAGCAACTCTGTCCACAGCCAAGCCTGGGTCCCGACACTCTAACCTGCAGTGCATGACCTCCTGAGTTGTCCTCTGGCGTCGTGGGACCTTCTTTTGTGACTTCGGGTGAGCTCCGGTTCACTCTTCTTCGTAGTGCCTGTTACGGCGCTTCTGCGGGTGCTGCTTGCTTCTGAGAGGACTCCTTGTCTTGCTGGGCGCCCCCTCTGTCTCCTCACGCAATTGGCGACATCCTGGTCCCTCCTGGGCCACAGCAGCATCCAAAAACCCTAACCCCGGCCCTTGCAGCTAGCAAGGCTTGTTTGCGGTCTTTCTGCACGGAAACACCTCTGCAAGCTTCTTCACGACGTGGGGCATCCATCTTCCAAAGGGGAAGTTCCTAGTCCTCTTCGTTCTTGCAGAATCCACAGCTTCTACCATCCGGTGGCAGCTTCTTTGCACCCTCAGCTGGCATTTCTTGGGCATCTGCCCACTCATGACTTGAGTGTGACTCTTGGACTTGGTCCCCTTGTTCCACAGGTACTCTCGTCTGGAAATCCATTGTTGTTGCATTGCTGGTGTTGGTCTTCCTTGCAGAGTTCCCCTATCACGACTTCTGTGCTCTCTGGGGAACTAAGGTGCACTTTGCACCCACTTTTCAGGGTCTTGGGGTGGGCTATTTTTCTAACCCTCACTGTTTTCTTACAGTCCCAGCGACCCTCTACAAGGTCACACAGGTTCGGGGTTCATATGTTATTCGCATTCCACTTTTGGAGTATATGGTTTGTGTTGCCCCTATACCTATGTGCTCTCATTGCAATCTATTGTGACTGTACATTGCTTGCATTGCTTTCTATTGCTATTACTGCATATTTTTGGTATTGTGTACATATATCTTGTGTATATTTGCTATCCTCATACTGAGGGTACTCTCTGAGATACTTTTGGCATATTGTCATAAAAATAAAGTACCTTTATTTTTAGTATATCTGTGTATTTGTGTTTTCTTATGATATTGTGCATATGACACCAGTGGTATAGTAGGAGCTTTACACGTCTCCTAGTTCAGCCTAAGCTGCTCTGCTAAGCTACCATTATCTATCAGCCTAAGCTGCTAGACACCCTATACACTAATAAGGGATAACTGGACCTGGTGCAGAGTGTAAGTACCCCTTGGTCCCCTGTATACTGGCAGAGAAGATCACTCCACTGCACGCCTATTCACTACACCCACTAGATGTCAAAACCCCTCTATACTGACACAGAAGATCAGTACTCTATGCCCGTTCACTACACCCACTAGATGTCTAAACCACTCTATACTGACATAGAAGACTAGTACTCTATGCCCGTTCACTACACCCACAAGATGTCAAAACCCCTCTATACTGACAGAGAAGACTATGAGCACTCTATGCTCGCTCACTACACCCACTCTATGTTTGAACACTTCTATACCGCATGCCTGAGGTCAAAACATACCAATGATGCCATACAATATGTGAGGGGCTAGAGGTCACAATACATGAGGTGCTAGAGGTCACAATACGGGAAGTGCTAGAGGTCACAATACGTGAGGTGCTAGAGGTCACAATACGGGAGGTGCTAGAGGTCACAATACGGGAAGTGCTAGAGGTCACAGTACGTGTGGTCCTAGAGGTCACAATACGGGAGGTGCTAGAGGTTCCGCACCCCATGTACCAGTGACCTGATCTAGGACCCTGCACCCCATGTACCAGTGTCCTGATCTAGGACCCCGCACCCAATGTACCAGTGACCTGATCTAGGAGCCCGCACCCAATGTACCAGTGACCTGATCTAGGACCCCGCACCCCATGTATCAGTGTCCTGATCTAGGACCCCGCACCCAATGTACCAGTGACCTGATCTAGGACCCCGCACACCATGTACCAGTGTCCTGATCTAGGACCCTGCACCCAATGTACCAGTGACCTGATCTAGGACCCCGCACCCCATGTATCAGTGTCCTGATCTAGGACCCCGCACCCCATGTACCAGTGTCCTGATCTAGGACCCGCACCCCATGGACCCTGTACCCCATGGATCCCGCACCCCATGTACCAGTGCTCTGATCTAGGACCCCGCACCCCATGAACCAGTGTCCTGATCTAGGACCCCGCACCCCATGTACCAGTGTCCTGATCTAAGACCCACACCCCATGTACCAGTGTCCTGATCTAGGACCCGCACCCCATGGACCCTACACCCCATGGATCCGGCACCCCATGTACCAGTGTCCTGATCTAGGACCCCGCACCCCATGTACCAGTGACCTGATCTAGGACCCCGCACCCCATGTACCAGTGCCCTGATCTAGGACCCCGCACCCCATGTACCAGTGCCCTGATCTAGGACCCACACCCCATGTACCAGTGCCCTGATCTAGGACCCGCACCCCATGTACCAGTGTCCTGATCTAGGACCCCGCACCCCATGTACCAGTGTCCTGATCTAGGACCCCGCACCCCATGTACCAGTGTCCTGATCTAGGACCCCGCACCCCATGTACCAGTGTCCTAATCTAGGACCCCGCACCCAATGTACCAGTGACCTGATCTAGGACCCTGCACCCCATGTACCAGTGTCCTGATCTAGGACCCCGCACCCAATGTACCAGTGACCTGATCTAGGAGCCCGCACCCAATGTACCAGTGACCTGATCTAGGACCCCGCACCCCATGTATCAGTGTCCTGATCTAGGACCCCGCACCCAATGTACCAGTGACCTGATCTAGGACCCCGCAAACCATGTACCAGTGTCCTGATCTAGGACCCTGCACCCAATGTACCAGTGACCTGATCTAGGACCCCGCACCCCATGTATCAGTGTCCTGATCTAGGACCCCGCACCCCATGTACCAGTGTCCTGATCTAGGACCCGCACCCCATGGACCCTGTACCCCATGGATCCCGCACCCCATGTACCAGTGCTCTGATCTAGGACCCCGCACCCCATGAACCAGTGTCCTGATCTAGGACCCCGCACCCCATGTACCAGTGTCCTGATCTAAGACCCACACCCCATGTACCAGTGTCCTGATCTAGGACCCGCACCCCATGGACCCTACACCCCATGGATCCGGCACCCCATGTACCAGTGTCCTGATCTAGGACCCCGCACCCCATGTACCAGTGACCTGATCTAGGACCCCGCACCCCATGTACCAGTGCCCTGATCTAGGACCCCGCACCCCATGTACCAGTGCCCTGATCTAGGACCCACACCCCATGTACCAGTGCCCTGATCTAGGACCCGCACCCCATGTACCAGTGTCCTGATCTAGGACCCCGCACCCCATGTACCAGTGTCCTGATCTAGGACCCCGCACCCCATGTACCAGTGTCCTGATCTAGGACCCCGCACCCCATGTACCAGTGTCCTAATCTAGGACCCCGCACCCCATGTACCAGTGTCCTGATCTAGGACCCCGCACCCCATGTACCAGTGTCCTGATCTAGGACCCCGCACCCCATGTACCAGTGTCCTAATCTAGGACCCCGCACCCCATGTACCAGTGTCCTGATCCAGGACCCTGCACCCCATGGACCAGTGTCCTGATCCAGGACCCTGCACCCCATGGACCAGTGTCCTGATATAGGACCCGCACCCCATGGACCAGTGTCCTGATCTAGGACCCTGCACCCCATGTACCAGTGTCCTGATATAGGACCCTGCACCCCATTTATCAGTGTCCTGATCTAGGACCCTGCACCCCATTTATCAGTGTCCTGATCTAGGACCCCGCACCCCATGTACCAGTGTCCTGATCTAGGACCCGCACCCCATGTACCAGTGTCCTGATCTAGGACCCGCACCCCATGTACCAGTGTCCTGATCTAGGACCCCGCACCCCATGTACCAGTGTCCTGATATAGGACCCTGCACCCCATTTATCAGTGTCCTGATCTAGGACCCTGCACCCCATTTATCAGTGTCCTGATCTAGGACCCCGCACCCCATGTACCAGTGTCCTGATCTAGGACCCGCACCCCATGTACCAGTGTCCTGATCTAGGACCCGCACCCCATGTACCAGTGTCCTGATCTAGGACCCGCACCCCATGTACCAGTGTCCTGATCTAGGACCCGCACCCCATGTACCAGTGTCCTGATCCAGGACCCTGCACCCCATGGACCAGTGTCCTGATCTAGGACCCCGCACCCCATGGACCAGTGTCCTGATCTAGGACCCCGCAACCCATGGACCAGTGTCCTGACTAAGGACCCCGCACCCCATGTATCAGTGTCCTGATCTATGACCCCACACCCCATGTATCAGTGTCCTGATCTAGGACCCCGCCCCCCATGTACCAGTGTCCTGATCTAAGGCCCGCACCCCATGAACCCTGCACCCCATGGATCCCGCACACCATGTACCAGTGTCCTGATATAGGACCCTGCACCACATGTACCAGTGTCCTGATCTAGGACCCGCACCCCATGTACCAGTGTCCTGATCTAGGACCCCGCACCCCATGAACCAGTGTCCTGATCCAGGACCCGCACCCCATGTACCAGTGTCCTGATCTAGGACCCCGCACCCCATGAACCAGTGTCCTGATCCAGGACCCGCACCCCATGTACCAGTGTCCTGATCTAGGACCCTGCACCCCATGGACCAGTGTCCTGATATAGGACCCTGCACCCCATGTACCAGTGTCCTGATCTAGGACCCGCACCCCGTGGACCAGTGTCCTGATATAGGACCCTGCACCCCATGTACCAGTGTCCTGATCTATGACCCCGCACCCCATGGACCAGTGTCCTCATCTAGACCCCGTAACTCATGTACTAGTGTCCTGATCTAGGACCCTGCACGCCATGGATCCCGCACCCCATGGACCAGTGTCCTGATATAGGACCCTACACCCCATGTACCAGTGTCCTGATCGAGGACCCCGCACCACATGTACCAGTGTCCTGATCTAGGACCCGCACCCCAGGGACCAGTGTCCTGATCTAGGACCTGCACCCCATGTACCAGGGTCCTGATCTAGGACCCGCACCCCAGGGACCAGTGTCCTGATCTAGGACCTGCACACCAGGGACCAGTGTCCTGATCTAGGACCCACAACCCATGTACCAGTGTCTTGATCTGGGACCCTGCACCCCATGGATCCCGCACCCCATGGACCAGTGTCCTGATATAGGACCCTGCACCCCATGTACCAGTGTCCTGATCTAGGACCCGCACCCCGTGAACCAGTGTCCTGATATAGGACCCTGCACCCCATGTACCAGTGTCCTGATCTAGGACCCGCACTTCATGTACCAGTGTCCTTATCTAGGACCCCTAAAGCACCAGCTCCCTGATCTCTGAGTTTTACTCATTCCATCATCATCAGACAATGACCCGCTTTATACACACATCCCACACATTTCATGCATCTTCTTTACTACCTGGCCATTTCCTTTGTTTCCTCGCGGGCCGTCGCCATGCCAACCAGCTCCCTTAAAAGAGGCATCCCGCCTTCTTTGATGAGCAGGGGGCAGTACTTGTCAGCTGAAAGACAAACAGGAGTTTACTTTTAGAGCTCCGACCTGAGGCCGCCCCCTCCCCCCCTCAGCTTGCCCAATAAATAATGATCGATGGCCCACAGCCCATAACGTGGAGGCAGGGAGCTGTGAGGCGCCCAAGAAACACCTCTCTTGATTGGCTGAAGTATGCTGGTGGTGATGCTGCATGCCAGGGATGCTCGAACGCCACTTCAGTGATGACCATCTGTCCCTAGGAGATTAGAGGCTATCCAGTCTGTCGCACCATGTGTCCCTAAGAGGTTAGAGGCTATCCAGACAGTCAGACCATGTATCCCTAGGAGATTAGAGGCTATCCAGTCTGTCAGACCATGTGTCCCTAAGAGGTTAGAGGCTATCCAGTCTGTCACATCGTGTGTCCCATAGAGGTTAGAGGCTATCCAGTCTGTCAGACTATTTGTCCAAAGTAGGTTAGAGGCTATCCAGTCTGTCAGACTATGTGTCCCTAGTAGGTTAGAGGCTATCCAGTCTGTCACACCATGTGTCCCTAAGAGGTTAGAGGCTATCCAGTCTGTCACACCATGTGTCCCTAAGAGGTTAGAGGCTATCCAGTCTGTCAGACCATGTGTCCCTAAGAGGTAAGAGGCTATCCAGTCTGTCACATTGTGTGTCCCATAGAGGTTAGAGGCTATCCAGTCTGTCAGACTATGTGTCCCTAGGAGGTTAGAGGCTATCCAGTCTGTCACACCATGTGTCCCTAGGAAGTTAGAGGCTATCCAGTCTGTCACACCATGTGTCCCTAAGAGGTTAGAGGCTATCCAGTCTGTCACACCATGTGTCCCTTGGAGGTTAGAGGCTATCCAGTCTGTCACACCATGTGTCCCTAGGAGGTTAAAGGCTATCCAGTCTGTCACACCATGTGTCCCTAAGAGGTTAGAAGCTATCCAGTCTGTCACATCGTGTGTCCCATAGAGGTTAGAGGCTATCCAGTCTGTCAGACTATGTGTCCCTAGGAGGTTAGAGGCTATCCAGTCTGTCACACCATGTATCCCTTGGAGGTTAGAGGCTATCCAGTCTGTCAGACCATGTGTCCCTAGGAGGTTAGAGGCTACCCAGTCTGTCACATCGTGTGTCCCATAGAGGTAAGAGGCTATCCAGTGTGTCACACTATGTGTCCCTAGGAGGTTAGAGGCTATTGAGTCTGTCACACCATGTGTCCCTAAGAGGTTAGAGGCTATCCAGTCTGTCAGACCTTGTGTCCCTGGGAGGTTAGAGGCTATTCAATCTGTCACACCGTGTGTCCCATAGAGGTTAGAGGCTATCCAGTCTCTCACAACGTGTGTCCCATAGAGGTTAGAGGCTATCCAGTCTGTCAGACTATGTGTCCCTAGTAGGTTAGAGTCTATCCACTCTGTCACACCATGTGCCCTTAGGAGGTTAGAGGCTATCCAGTCTGTCACACCATGTGACCCTAAGAGGTTAGAGGCAATCCAGTCTGTCACACCATGTGTCCTCAAGAGGTTAGAGGATATCCAGTCTGTCACACCATGTGTCTCTTGGAGGTTAGAGGCTATCCAGTCTGTCACACCATGTGTCCCTAAGAGGTTAGAGGGTATCCAGACTGTCACACCATGTGTCACTAAGAGATTAGAGGCTATCCAGTCTGTCACACCATGTGTCCCTAAGAGGTGAGAGGGTATCCAGACTGTCAGACCATGTGTCCCTAGGAGGTTAGAGGGTATCCAGTCTGTCACACCATGTGTCCCTAGGAGGTTAAAGGCTATCCAGTCTGTCAGTCTATGTGTCCCTAGGAGGTTAGAGGCTATCCAGTCTGTCACACCATGTGTCCCTAAGAGGTTAGAGGCTATCCAGTCTGTCAGACCATGTGTCCCTAAGAGGTTAGAGGCTATCCAGTCTGTCAGACCATGTGTCCCCAAGAGGTTAGAGGCTATCCAGTCTGTCACATCGTGTGTCCAATAGAGGTTAGAGACTATCCAGTCTGTCAGACTATGTGTCCCTAGGAGGTTAGAGGCTATCCAGTCTGTCACACCATGTGTCCCTAGGAGGTTAGAGGCTATCCAGTCTGTCACACCATGTGTCCCTAAGAGGTTAGAGGCTATCCAGTCTGTCACATCGTGTGTCCCATAGAGGTTAGAGGCTATCCAGTCTGTCACACCGTGTGTCCCTAAGAGGTTAGAGGCTATCCAGTCTGTCACACCATGTGTCCCTAAGAGGTTAGAGGCTATCCAGTCTGTCACACCATGTGTCCCTAAGAGGTTAGAGGCTATCCAGTCTGTCACATCGTGTGTCCCATAGAGGTTAGAGGCTATCCAGTCTGTCAGACTATTTGTCCCTAGTAGGTTAGAGTCTATCCAGTCTGTCACACCATGGGTCCCTAGGAGGTTAGAGCCTATCCAGTCTGTCACACCATGTGTCCCTAAGAGGTTAGAGGCTATCCAGTCTGTCACACCATGTGTCCCTTGGATGTTAGATGCTATCCAGTCTGTCACACCATGTGTCCCTTGGAGGTTAGAGGCTATCCAGCCTGTCAGACCATGTGTCCCTAAGAGGCAAGAGGCTATCCAGTGTGTCACACTATGTGTCCCTAGGAGGTTAGAGGCTATTGAGTCTGTCACACCATGTGTCCCTAACAGGTTAGAGGCTATCCAGTCTGTCAGACCTTGTGTCCCTGGGAGGTTAGAGGCTATCCAATCTGTCACACTGTGTGTCCCATAGAGGTTAGAGGCTATCCAGTCTGTCACACCATGTGTCCCTAGGAGGGTAGAGGCTATCCAGTCTGTCACATTGTGTGTCCCATAGAGGTTAGAGGCTATCCAGTCTGTCAGACTATGTGTCCCTAGGAGGTTAGAGGCTATCCAGTCTGTCACACCATGTGTCCCTAAGAGGTTAGAGGCTATCCAGTCTGTCAGACTATGTGTCCCTAGGAGGTTAGAGGCTATCCAGTCTGTCACACCATGTGCCTAGGAAGTTAGAGGCTATCCAGTCTGTCACACCATGTGTCCCTAAGAGGTTAGAGGCTATCCAGTCTGTCACACCATGTGTCCCTTGGAGGTTAGAGGCTATCCAGTCTGTCACACGATGTGTCCCTAGGAGGTTAAAGGCTATCCAGTCTGTCACACCATGTGTCCTCAAGAGGTTAGAGGCTACCCAGTCTGTCACACCATGTGTCCCTTGGAGGTTAGAGGCTATCCAGTCTGTCACACCATGTGTTCCTAGGAGGTTAGAGGCTATCCAGTCTGACACACCATGTGTCCCTAGGAGGTTAGAGGCTATCCAGTCTCTCACATCGTGTGTCCCTAAGAGGTTAGAGGCTATCCAGTCTGTCAGACTATGTGTCCCTAAGAGGTTAGAGGCTATCCAGTCTGTCACACCATGTGTCTCTTGGAGGTTAGAGGCTATTGAGTCTGTCACACCATGTGTCCCTAACAGGTTAGAGGCTATCCAATCTGTCACACCGTGTGTCCCATAGAGGTTAGAGGCTATCCAGTCTGTCAGACCATGTATCCCTAGGAGGTTAGAGGCTATCCAGTGTGTCACACTATGTGTCCCTAGGAGGTTAGAGGCTATTGAGTCTGTCACACCATGTGTCCCTAAGAGGTTAGAGGCTATCCAGTATGTCAGACCACGTGTCCCTAAGAGGTTAAAGGCTATCCAGTCTGTCACACCATGTGTCCCTAAGAGGTTAGAGGCTATCCAGTCTGTCACACCATGTGTCCTAGGAGGTTAAAGGCTATCCAGTCTGTCACACCATGTGTCCTCAAGAGGTTAGAGGCTACCCAGTCCGTCACACCATGTGTCCCTTGGAGGTTAGAGGCTATCCAGTCTGTCAGACCTTGTGTCCCTTGGAGGTTAGAGGCTATCCAGTCTGTCAGACTATGTGTCCCTAGTAGGTTAGAGTCTATCCAGTCTGTCACACCATGTGTCCCTAAGAGGTTAGAGGCTATCCAACCTGTCACACCGTGTGTCCCATAGAGGTTAAAGGCTATCCAGTCTGTCACACTATGTGTCCCTAGGAGGTTAGAGGCTATTGAGTCTGTCACACCATGTGTCCCTAAGAGGTTAGAGGCTATCCAGTCTGTCAGACCATGTGTCCCTAAGAGGTTAGAGGCTATCCAATCTGTCACACCAAGTGTCCCTTGGAGGTTAGAGGCTATCCAGTCTGTCAGACCTTGTGTCCCTTGGAGGTTAGAGGCTATCCAGTCTGTCAGACTATGTGTCCCTAGTAGGTTAGAGTCTATCCAGTCTGTCACACCATGTGTCCCTAGGAGGGTAGAGCCTATCCATTCTGTCACACCTTGTGTCCCTAAGAGGTTAGAGGCTATCCAATCTGTCACATCGTGTGTCCCATAGAGGTTAAAGGCTATCCAGTCTGTCACACCATGTGTCCCTAGGAGGTTAGAGCCTATCGAGTCTGTCACACCATGTGTCCCTAAGAGGTTAGAGGCTATCCAGTCTGTCACACCATGGTCCCTAAGAGGTGAGAGGGTATCCAGACTGTCAGACCATGTATCCCTAGGAGGTTAGAGGCTATCCAGTCTGTCACACCATGTGTCCCTAAGAGGTTAGAGGCTATCCAATCTGTCACATCGTGTGTCCCATAGAGGTTAAAGGCTATCCAGTCTGTCACACCATGTGTCCCTAGGTTAGAGGCTGTCCAGTCTGTCACACCATGTGTCCCTAAGAGGTTAGAGGCTATCCAGTCTGTCACACCATGTGTCCCTAAGAGGTGAGAGGGTATCCAGACTGTCAGACCATGTATCCCTAGGAGGTTAGAGGCTATCCAGTCTGTCACACCATGTGTCCCTAAGAGGTTAGAGGCTATCCAGTCTGTCAGACCATGTGTCCCTAAGAGGTTAGAGGCTATCCAGTCTGTCAGACTATGTGTCCCTAGGAGGTTAGAGGCTATCCAGTCTGTCACACTATGTGTCCCTAGGAAGTTAGAGGCTATCCAGTCTGTCACACCATGTGTCCCTAAGAGGTTAGAGGCTATCCAGTCTGTCAGACTATGTGTCCCTAGTAGGTTAGAGTCTATCCAGTCTGTCACACCATGTGTCCCTAGGAGGGTAGAGCCTCTCTGTATGTCACACCATGTGTCCCTTGGAGGTTAGAGGCTATCCAGTCTGTCACACCATGTGTCCCTAGGAGGTTAAAGGCTATCCCGTCTGTCACACCATGTGTCCTCAAGAGGTTAGAGGCTACCCAGTCTGTCACACCATGGGTCCCTTGGAGGTTAGAGGCTATCCAGTCTGTCACACCATGTGTCTCTTGGAGGTTAGAGGCTATCCAGTCTATCACACCATGTGTCCCTTGGAGGTTAGAGGCTATCCAGTCTGTCACACCATGTGTCCCTAGGAGGTTAAAGGCTATCCAGTCTGTCACACCATATGTCCTCAAGAGGTTAGAGGCTATCCAGTCTGTCACACCATGTGTCTCTTGGAGGTTAGAGGCTATCCAGTCTGTCACACCATGAGTCCCTAAGAGGTTAGAGGGTATCCAGACTGTCAGACCATGTGTCCCTAGGAGGTTAGAGGCTATCCAGTCTGTTAGACCATGTGTTCCTAAGAGGTTAGAGGCTATCCAGTCAGTCAGACCATGTGTCCCTAAGAGGTTAGAGGCTATCCAGTCTGTCACATTGTGTGTCCCACAGAGGTTAGAGGCTATCCAGTCTGTCACACCATGTGTCCCTAGGAGGTTAGAGGCTGTCCAGTCTGTCACACCATGTGTCCCTAAGAGGTTAGAGGCTATCCAGTCTGTCACACCATGTGTCCCTAGGAGGAGAGAGGGTATCCAGACTGTCAGACCATGTATCCGTAGGAGGTTAGAGGCTATCCAGTCTGTCACACCATGTGTCCCTAAGAGGCTAGAGGCTATCCAGTCTGTCAGACCATGTGTCCCTTGGAGGTTAGAGGCTATCCAGTCTGACAGACAATGTGTCCCTAAGAGGTTAGAGGCTATCCAGTCTGTCACACCATGTGTCCCTAGGAGGTTAGAGCCTATCCAGTATGTCAAACCATGTGTCCTTTGGAGGTTAGAGGCTATCCAGTCTGTCAGACCATGTGTCCCAGGGAGGTTAAAGGCTGTCCAGTCTGTCACATCGTGTGTCCCATAGAGGTTAGAGGCTATCCAGTCTGTCAGACCATGTGTCCCTAAGAGGTAAGAGGCTATCCAGTCTGTCAAACCATGTGTCCCTAAGAGGTTAGAGGCTATCCAGTCTGTCACACCATGTGTCCCTAGGAGGTTAGAGGGTATCCAGATTGTCAGACCATGTGTCCCTAAGAGGTTAGAGGCTATCCAGTCTGTCACACCATCTGTCTCTTGGAGGTTAGAGGCTATCAAGTCTATCACACCATGTGTCCTTTGGAGGTTAGAGGCTATCCAGTCTGTCACACCATGTGTCCCTAGGAGGTTAGAGGCTATCCAGTCTGTCACACCATGAGTCCCTAAGAGGATAGAGGGTATCCAGACTGTCAGACCATGTGTCCCTTGGAGGTTAGAGGCTATCCAGTCTGTCACACCATGTGTCCCTAAGAAGTTAGAGGCTATCCAGTCTGTCAAACCATGTGTCCCTAAGAGGTGAGAGGGTATCCAGACTGTCAGACCATGTGTCCCTAAGAGGTTAGAGGCTATCCAGTCTGTCAGACCATGTGTCCCTAGGAGGTTAAAGGATATCCAGTCTGTCACACCATGTGTCCTCAAGAGGTTGGAGGCTACCTAGTCCGTCACACCATGGGCCCCTTGGAGGTTAGAGGCTATCCAGTCTGTCAGACCTTGTGTCCCTTGGAGGTTAGAGGCTATCCAATCTGTCACACCGTGTGTCCCATAGAGGTTAGAGGCTATCCAGTCTGTCACACCATGTGTCCCTAAGAGGTTAGAGGCTATCCAGTCTGTCAGACCATGTATCCCTAGGAGGTTAGAGGCTATCCAGTGTGTCACACTATGTGTCCCTAGGAGGTTAGAGGCTATTGAGTCTGTCACACCATGTGTCCCTAAGAGGTTAGAGGCTATCCAGTCTGTCAGACCACGTGTCCCTAAGAGGTTAGAGGCTACCCAGTCCGTCACACCATGTGTCCCTTGGAGGTTAGAGGCTATCCAGTCTGTCAGACCTTGTGTCCCTTGGAGGTTAGACGCTATCCAGTCTGTCAGACTATGTGTCCCTAGTAGGTTAGAGTCTATCCAGTCTGTCACACCATGTGTCCCTAAGAGGTTAGAGGCTATCCAACCTGTCACACCGTGTGTCCCATAGAGGTTAAAGGCTATCCAGTCTGTCACACTATGTGTCCCTAGGAGGTTAGAGGCTATTGAGTCTGTCACACCATGTGTCCCTAAGAGGTTAGAGGCTATCCAGTCTGTCAGACCATGTGTCCCTAAGAGGTTAGAGGCTATCCAATCTGTCACACCAAGTGTCCCTTGGAGGTTAGAGGCTATCCAGTCTGTCAGACCTTGTGTCCCCTGGAGGTTAGAGGCTATCCAGTCTGTCAGACTATGTGTCCCTAGTAGGTTAGAGTCTATCCAGTCTGTCACACCATGTGTCCCTAGGAGGGTAGAGCCTATCCAGTCTGTCACACCATGTGTCCCTAAGAGGTTAGAGGCTATCCAATCTGTCACATCGTGTGTCCCATAGAGGTTAAAGGCTATCCAGTCTGTCACACCATGTGTCCCTAGGAGGTTAGAGCCTATCCAGTCTGTCACACCATGTATCCCTAGTAGGTTAGAGGCTATCCAGTCTGTCACACCATGTGTCCCTAGGAGGGTAGAGCCTCTCTGTATGTCACACCATGTGTCCCTTGGAGGTTAGAGGCTATCCAGTCTGTCACACCATGTGTCCCTAGGAGGTTAAAGGCTATCCCGTCTGTCACACCATGTGTCCTCAAGAGGTTAGAGGCTACCCAGTCTGTCACACCATGGGTCCCTTGGAGGTTAGAGGCTATCCAGTCTGTCACACCATGTGTCTCTTGGAGGGTAGAGGCTATCAAGTCTATCACACCATGTGTCCCTTGGAGGTTAGAGGCTATCCAGTCTGTCACACCATGTGTCCCTAGGAGGTTAAAGGCTATCCAGTCTGTCACACCATATGTTCTCAAGAGGTTAGAGGCTACCCAGTCCGTCACACCATGGGTCCCTTGGAGGTTAGAGGCTATCCAGTCTGTCAGACCATGTGTCCCTAAGAGGTTAGAGGCTATCCAGTCTGTCAGACTATGTGTCCCTAGGAGGTTAGAGGCTATCCAGTCTGTCAGACTATGTGTCCCTAGGAGGTTAGAGGCTATCCAGTCTGTCACACTATGTGTCCCTAGGAAAATAGAGGCTATCCAGTCTGTCACACCATGTGTCCCTAAGAGGTTAGAGGCTATCCAGTCTGTCACACCATGTGTCCCTTGGAGGTTAGAGGCTATCCAGTCTGTCACACGATGTGTCCCTTGGAGGTTAGAGGCTATCCAGTCTGTCAGACCTTGTGTCCCTTGGAGGTTAGAGGCTATCCAGTCTGTCAGACTATGTGTCCCTAGTAGGTTAGAGTCTATCCAGTCTGTCACACCATGTGTCCCTAGGAGGGTAGAGCCTATCCATTCTGTCACACCTTGTGTCCCTAAGAGGTTAGAGGCTATCCAATCTGTCACATCGTGTGTCCCATAGAGGTTAAAGGCTATCCAGTCTGTCACACCATGTGTCCCTAGGAGGTTAGAGCCTATCCAGTCTGTCACACCATGTGTCCCTAAGAGGTTAGAGGCTATCCAGTCTGTCACACCATGGTCCCTAAGAGGTGAGAGGGTATCCAGACTGTCAGACCATGTATCCCTAGGAGGTTAGAGGCTATCCAGTCTGTCACACCATGTGTCCCTAAGAGGTTAGAGGCTATCCAATCTGTCACATCGTGTGTCCCATAGAGGTTAAAGGCTATCCAGTCTGTCACACCATGTGTCCCTAGGTTAGAGGCTGTCCAGTCTGTCACACCATGTGTCCCTAAGAGGTTAGAGGCTATCCAGTCTGTCACACCATGTGTCCCTAAGAGGTGAGAGGGTATCCAGACTGTCAGACCATGTATCCCTAGGAGGTTAGAGGCTATCCAGTCTGTCACACCATGTGTCCCTAAGAGGTTAGAGGCTATCCAGTCTGTCAGACCATGTGTCCCTAAGAGGTTAGAGGCTATCCAGTCTGTCAGACTATGTGTCCCTAGGAGGTTAGAGGCTATCCAGTCTGTCACACTATGTGTCCCTAGGAAGTTAGAGGCTATCCAGTCTGTCACACCATGTGTCCCTAAGAGGTTAGAGGCTATCCAGTCTGTCAGACTATGTGTCCCTAGTAGGTTAGAGTCTATCCAGTCTGTCACACCATGTGTCCCTAGGAGGGTAGAGCCTCTCTGTATGTCACACCATGTGTCCCTTGGAGGTTAGAGGCTATCCAGTCTGTCACACCATGTGTCCCTAGGAGGTTAAAGGCTATCCCGTCTGTCACACCATGTGTCCTCAAGAGGTTAGAGGCTACCCAGTCTGTCACACCATGGGTCCCTTGGAGGTTAGAGGCTATCCAGTCTGTCACACCATGTGTCTCTTGGAGGTTAGAGGCTATCCAGTCTATCACACCATGTGTCCCTTGGAGGTTAGAGGCTATCCAGTCTGTCACACCATGTGTCCCTAGGAGGTTAAAGGCTATCCAGTCTGTCACACCATATGTCCTCAAGAGGGTAGAGGCTATCCAGTCTGTCACACCATGTGTCTCTTGGAGGTTAGAGGCTATCCAGTCTGTCACACCATGTGTCCCTAAGAGGCTAGAGGCTATCCAGTCTGTCAGACCATGTGTCCCTTGGAGGTTAGAGGCTATCCAGTCTGACAGACAATGTGTCCCTAAGAGGTTAGAGGCTATCCAGTCTGTCACACCATGTGTCCCTAGGAGGTTAGAGCCTATCCAGTATGTCAAACCATGTGTCCTTTGGAGGTTAGAGGCTATCCAGTCTGTCAGACCATGTGTCCCAGGGAGGTTAAAGGCTGTCCAGTCTGTCACATCGTGTGTCCCATAGAGGTTAGAGGCTATCCAGTCTGTCAGACCATGTGTCCCTAAGAGGTAAGAGGCTATCCAGTCTGTCAAACCATGTGTCCCTAAGAGGTTAGAGGCTATCCAGTATGTCACACCATGTGTCCCTAGGAGGTTAGAGGGTATCCAGATTGTCAGACCATGTGTCCCTAAGAGGTTAGAGGCTATCCAGTCTGTCACACCATCTGTCTCTTGGAGGTTAGAGGCTATCCAGTCTATCACACCATGTGTCCCTTGGAGGTTAGAGGCTATCCAGTCTGTCACACCATGTGTCCCTAGGAGGTTAAAGGCTATCCAGTCTGTCACACCATGTGTCCTCAAGAGGTTAGAGGCTACCCAGTCCGTCACACCATGGGTCCCTTGGAGGTTAGAGGCTATCCAGTGTGTCAGACCATGTGTCCCTAAGAGGTTAGAGGCTATCCAGTCTGTCACACCATGTGTCCCTAAGAGGTTAGAGGCTATCCAGTCTGTCAGACTATGTGTCCCTAGGAGGTTAGAGGCTATCCAGTCTGTCAGACTATGTGTCCCTAGGAGGTTAGAGGCTATCCAGTCTGTCAGACTATGTGTCCCTTGGAGGTTAGAGGCTATCCAGTCTGTCACACCATGTGTCCCAGGGAGGTTAAAGGCTGTCCAGTCTGTCACATCGTGTGTCCCATAGAGGTTAGAGGCTATCCAGTCTGTCAGACCATGTGTCCCTAAGAGGTAAGAGGCTATCCAGTCTGTCAGACCATGTGTCCCTAAGAGGTTAGAGGCTATCCAGTCTGTCACACCATGTGTCCCTAGGAGGTTAAAGGCTATCCAGTCTGTCAGACTATGTGTCCCTAGTAGGTTAGAGTCTATCCAGTCTGTCACACCATGTGTCCCTAGGAGGGTAGAGCCTATCCAGTCTGTCACACCATGTGTCCCTAAGAGGTTAGAGGCTATCCAATCTGTCACACCGTGTGTCCCATAGAGGTTAGAGGCTATCCAGTCTGTCACACCATGTGTCCCTAGGAGGTTAGAGCCTATCCAGTCTGTCACACCATGTGTCCCTAAGAGGTTAGAGGTTATCCAGTCTGTCACACCATGTGTCCTCAAGAGGTTAGAGGCTACCCAGTCCGTCACACCATGTGTCCCTTGGAGGTTAGAGGCTATCCAGTCTGTCAGACCATGTGTCCCTAAGAGTTAAGAGGCTATCCAGTGTGTCACATTATGTGTCCCTAAGAGGTTAGAGGCTATCCAGTCTGTCAGACCATGTGTCCCTAAGAGGTTAGAGGCTATCCAGCCTGTCACACCATGTGTCCCTAGGAGGTTAGAGCCTATCCAGTCTGTCACACCATGTGTCCCTAAGAGGTTAGATGCTATCCAGTATGTCACATCGTGTGTTCCACAGAGGTTAGAGGCTATCCAGTCTGTCAGACTATGTGTCCCTAGTAGGTTAGAGTCTATCCAGTCTGTCACACCATGTGTCCCTAGGAGGTTAGAGCCTATCCAGTCTGTCACACCATGTGTCCCTAAGAGGTTAGAGGCTATCCAGTCTGTCACACCATGTGTCTCTTGGAGGTTAGAGGCTATCCAGTCTGTCACACCATGAGTCCCTAAGAGGTTAGAGGGTATCCAGACTGTCAGACCATGTGTCCCTAGGAGGCTAGAGGCTATCCAGTCTGTTAGACCATGTGTTCCTAAGAGGTTAGAGGCTATCCAGTCTGTCAGACCATGTGTCCCTAAGAGGTTAGAGGCTATCCAGTCTGTCACATCGTGTGTCCCACAGAGGTTAGAGGCTATCCAGTCTGTCAGACTATGTGTCCCTAGGAGGTTAGAGGCTATCCAGTCTGTCAGACTATGTGTCCCTAGGAGGTTAGAGGCTATCCAGTCTGTCACACTATGTGTCCCTAGGAAGTTAGAGGCTATCCAGTCTGTCACACCATGTGTCCCTAAGAGGTTAGAGGCTATCCAGTCTGTCACATCGTGTGTCCCATAGAGGTTAGAGGCTATCCAGTCTGTCAGACTATGTGTCCCTAGTAGGTTAGAGTCTATCCAGTCTGTCACACCATGTGTCCCTAGGAGGTTAGAGCCTATCCAGTCTGTCACACCATGTGTCCCTAAGAGGTTAGAGGCTATCCAGTCTGTCACACCATGTGTCCCTAGGAGGTTAAAGGCTATCCAGTCTGTCACACCATGTGTCCTCAAGAGGTTAGAGGCTATCCAGTCTGTCACACCATGTGTCCCTTGGAGGTTAGAGGCTATCCAGTCTGTCATACCATGTGTCCCTAAGAGGTTAGAGGCTATCCAGTCTGTCACACCATGTGTCCCTAGGAGGTTAGAGCCTATCCAGTCTGTTGAACCATGTGTCCCTTGGAGGTTAGAGGCTATCCAGTCTGTCACATCGTGTGTCCCATAGAGGTTAGAGGCTATCCAGTCTGTCAGACTATGTGTCCCTAGTAGGTTAGAGTCTATCCAGTCTGTCACACCATGTGTCCCTAGGAGGTTAGAGCCTATCCAGTCTGTCACACCATGTGTCCCTAAGAGGTTAGAGGCTATCCAGTCTGTCACACCATGTGTCCCTAGGAGGTTAAAGGCTATCCAGTCTGTCACACCATGTGTCCTCAAGAGGCTATCCAGTCTGTCACACCATGTGTCCCTTGGAGGTTAGAGGCTATCCAGTCTGTCAGACTATGTGTCCCTAGTAGGTTAGAGCCTATCCAGTCTGTCACACCATGTGTCCCTAAGAGGTTAGAGGCTCTCAAATCTGTCCCATCGTGTGTCCCATAGAGGTTAAAGGCTATTCAGTCTGTCACACCATGTGTCCCTAGGAGGTTAGAGCCTATCCAGTCTGTCACACCATGTGTCCCTAAGAGGTTAGAGGCTATCCAGTCTGTCACACCATGTGTCCTCAAGAGGTTAGAGGCTACCCAGTCCGTCACACCATGTGTCCCTTGGAGGTTAGAGGCTATCCAGTCTGTCACACCATGTGTCCCTAAGAGGTTAGAGACTATCCAGTCTGTCACATCGTGTGTCCCACAGAGGTTAGAGGCTATCCATTCTGTCAGACTATGTGCCCCTAGTAGGTTAGAGTCTATCCAGTCTGTCACACCATGTGTCCCTAGGAGGTTAGAGGCTATCCAGTCTGTCACACCATGTGATTCTTGGAGGTTAGAGGCTATCCAGTCTGTCACACCATGAGTCCCTAAGAGGTTAGAGGGTATCCAGACTGTCAGACCATGTGTCCCTAGGAGGTTAGAGGCTATCCAGTCTGTCAGACCATGTGTCCCTAAGAGGTTAGAGGCTATCCAGTCTGTCACACCATGTGTCTCTTGGAGGTCAGAGCCTATCCAGTCTGTCACACCATGTGTCCCTAAGAGGTTAGAGGCTATCCAGTCTGTCACACCATGTGTCTCTTGGAGGTTAGAGGCTATCCAGTCTGTCACACCATGAGTCCCTAAAAGGTTAGAGGGTATCCAGACTGTCAGACCATGTGTCACTAGGAGGTTAGCCGCTATACAGTCTGTTAGACCATGTGTTCCTAAGAGGTTAGAGGCTATCCAGTCTGTCAGACCATGTGTCCCTAAGAGGATAGAGGCTATGCAGTCTGTCACGTCGTGTGTCCCATAGAGGTTAGAGACTATCCAGTCTGTCACACCATGTGTCCCTAGGAGGTTAGAGGCTATCCAGTCTGTCACACCATGTGTCCCTAAGAGGTGAGAGGGTATCCAGACTGTCAGACCATGTATCCCTAGGAGGTTAGAGGCTATCCAGTCTGTCACACCATGTGTCCCTAAGAGGTTAGAGGCTATCCAGTCTGTCACACCATGTGTCCCTAAGAGGTTAGAGGCTATCCAGTCTGCCAGACTATGTGTCCCTAGGAGGTTAGAGGCTATCCAGTCTGTCACACTATGTGTCCCTAGGAAGTTAGAGGCTACCCAGTCCATCACACCATGTGTCCTCAAGAGGTTAGAGGCTATCCAGTCTGTCACATCGTGTGTCCCATAGAGGTAAGAGGCTATCCAGTGTGTCACACTATGTGTCCCTAGGAGGTTAGAGGCTATTGAGTCTGTCACACCATGTGTCCCTAAGAGGTTAGAGGCTACCCAGTCCGTCACACCATGTGTCCCTAGGAGGTTAGAGGCTATCCAGTCTGTCACACCATGTGTCCCTAGGAGGTTAGAGCCTATCCAGTCTGTCACACCATGTGTCCCTAAGAGGTTAGAGGCTATCCAGTCTGTCACACCATGTGTCCTCAAGAGGTTAGAGGCTACCCAGTCCGTCACACCATGTGTCCCTTGGAGGTCAGAGGCTATCCAGTCTGTCACACCATGTGTCCCTAAGAGGTTAGAGGCTATCCAGTCTGTCACATCGTGTGTCCCTCAGAGGTTAGAGGCTATCCAGTCTGTCAGACTATGTGTCCCTAGTAGGTTAGAGTCTATCCAGTCTGTCACACCATGTGTCCATAGGAGGTTAGAGGCTATCCAGTCTGTCACACCATGTGTTTCTTGGAGGTTAGAGGCTATCCAGTCTGCCAGACTATGTGTCCCTAGGAGGTTAGAGGCTATCCAGTCTACCCATGAGGAACAGGGTCAAGACTGATTTGCATATGGCTGGGTCCAAACTGGGGTGGCATGGTGAGCAAAAGAACAATGGATTAAACCCAGATCTATGACTGGGGGTGAGTGTTTGACAATGTTCAGCATTCCGTCCATCACTTGTTGTTTTTGCTTTGTCGCCCTAAGTGGGAAGGGTATGCCCAGACGTGGGTCCCGTGCTTCCCATGCCACTGGATTCAAGCTAGCCTGGCTGATGAGGGGTGAAACCCCGAAACCGGTCCCAGGATGCTTGTTTCCGGTCTAGTGAGGACCTGGCTTGGCAGTTCGGTCTGGACTGTTCCCATGAGGAACAGGGTCAAGACTGATTTGCATATGGCTGGGTCCAAACTGGGGTGGCATGGTGAGCAAAAGAATGATGGATTAAACCCAGATCTATGACTGGGGGTGAGTGTTTGACAATGTTCAGCATTCCGTCCATCACTTGTTGTTTTTGCTTTGTCGCCCTAAGTGGGAAGGGTATGCCCAGACGTGGGTCCCGTGCTTCCCACGCCACTGGATTCAAGCTAGCCTGGCTGATGAGGGGTGAAACCCCGAAACCGGTCCCAGGATGCTTGTTTCCGGTCTAGTGAGGACCTGGCTTGGCAGTTCGGTCTGGACTGTTCCCATGAGGAACAGGGTCAAGACTGATTTGCATATGGCTGGGTCCAAACTGGGGTGGCATGGTGAGCAAAAGAACGATGGATTAAACCCAGATCTATGACTGGGGGTGAGTGTTTGACAATGTTCAGCATTCCGTCCATCACTTGTTGTTTTTGCTTTGTCGCCCTAAGTGGGAAGGGTATGCCCAGACGTGGGTCCCGTGCTTCCCATGCCACTGGATTCAAGCTAGCCTGGCTGATGAGGGGTGAAACCCCGAAACCGGTCCCAGGATGCTTGTTTCCGGTCTAGTGAGGACCTGGCTTGGCAGTTCGGTCTGGACTGTTCCCATGAGGAACAGGGTCAAGACTGATTTGCATATGGCTGGGTCCAAACTGGGGTGGCATGGTGAGCAAAAGAACGATGGATTAAACCCAGATCTATGACTGGGGGTGAGTGTTTTACAATGTTCAGCATTCCGTCCATCACTTGTTGTTTTTACTTTGTCGCCCTAAGTGGGAAGGGTATGCCCAGACGTGGGTCCCGTGCTTCCCATGCCACTGGATTCAAGCTAGCCTGGCTGATGAGGGGTGAAACCCCGAAACCGGTCCCAGGATGCTTGTTTCCGGTCTAGTGAGGACCTGGCTTGGCAGTTCGGTCTGGACTGTTCCCATGAGGAACAGGGTCAAGACTGATTTGCATATGGCTGGGTCCAAACTGGGGTGGCATGGTGAGCAAAAGAACGATGGATTAAACCCAGATCTATGACTGGGGGTGAGTGTTTGACAATGTTCAGCATTCCGTCCATCACTTGTTGTTTTTGCTTTGTCGCCCTAAGTGGGAAGGGTATGCCCAGACGTGGGTCCCGTGCTTCCCATGCCACTGGATTCAAGCTAGCCTGGCTGATGAGGGGTGAAACCCCGAAACCGGTCCCAGGATGCTTGTTTCCGGTCTAGTGAGGACCTGGCTTGGCAGTTCGGTCTGGACTGTTCCCATGAGGAACAGGGTCAAGACTGATTTGCATATGGCTGGGTCCAAACTGGGGTGGCATGGTGAGCAAAAGAACGATGGATTAAACCCAGATCTATGACTGGGGGTGAGTGTTTGACAATGTTCAGCATTCCGTCCATCACTTGTTGTTTTTGCTTTGTCGCCCTAAGTGGGAAGGGTATGCCCAGACGTGGGTCCCGTGCTTCCCATGCCACTGGATTCAAGCTAGCCTGGCTGATGAGGGGTGAAACCCCAAAACCGGTCCCAGGATGCTTGTTTCCGGTCTAGTGAGGACCTGGCTTGGCAGTTCGGTCTGGACTGTTCCCATGAGGAACAGGGTCAAGACTGATTTGCATATGGCTGGGTCCAAACTGGGGTGGCATGGTGAGCAAAAGAACGATGGATTAAACCCAGATCTATGACTGGGGGTGAGTGTTTGACAATGTTCAGCATTCCGTCCATCACTTGTTGTTTTTGCTTTGTCACACTATGTGTCCCTAGGAAGTTAGAGGCTACCCAGTCCATCACACCATGTGTCCTCAAGAGGTTAGAGGCTATCCAGTCTGTCACATCGTGTGTCCCATAGAGGTAAGAGGCTATCCAGTGTGTCACACTATGTGTCCCTAGGAGGTTAGAGGCTATTGAGTCTGTCACACCATGTGTCCCTAAGAGGTTAGAGGCTACCCAGTCCGTCACACCATGGGTCCCTTGGAGGTTAGAGTCTATCCAGTCTGTCACACCATGTGTCCCTAGGAGGTTAGAGCCTATCCAGTCTGTCACACCATGTGTCCCTAAGAGGTTAGAGGCTATCCAGTCTGTCACACCATGTGTCCTCAAGAGGTTAGAGGCTACCCAGTCCGTCACACCATGTGTCCCATAGAGGTTAAAGGCTATCCAGTCTGTCACACTATGTGCCCCTAGGAGGTTAGAGGCTATTGAGTCTGTCACACCATGTGTCCCTAAGAGGTTAGAGGCTATCCAGTCTGTCAGACCATGTGTCCCTAAGAGGTTAGAGGCTATCCAGTCTGTCAGACTATGTGTCCCTAGTAGGTTAGAGTCTATCCAGTCTGTCACACCATGTGTCCCTAGGAGGGTAGAGCCTATCCAGTCTGTCACACCATGTGTCCCTAAGAGGTTAGAGGCTATCCAATCTGTCACATCGTGTGTCCCATAGAGGTTAAAGGCTATCCAGTCTGTCACACCATGTGTCCCTAGGAGGTTAGAGCCTATCCAGTCTGTCACACCATGTGTCCCTAAGAGGTTAGAGGCTATCCAGTCTGTCACACCATGGTCCCTAAGAGGTGAGAGGGTATCCAGACTGTTAGACCATGTATCCCTAGGAGGTTAGAGGCTATCCAGTCTGTCACACCATGTGTCCCTAAGAGGTTAGAGGCTATCCAATCTGTCACATCGTGTGTCCCATAGAGGTTAAAGGCTATCCAGTCTGTCACACCATGTGTCCCTAGGAGGTTAGAGGCTGTCCAGTCTGTCACACCATGTGTCCCTAAGAGGTTAGAGGCTATCCAGTCTGTCACACCATGTGTCCCTAAGAGGTGAGAGGGTATCCAGACTGTCAGACCATGTATCCCTAGGAGGTTAGAGGCTATCCAGTCTGTCACACCATGTGTCCCTAAGAGGTTAGGGGCTATCCAGTCTGTCAGACCATGTGTGCCTAAGAGGTTAGAGGCTATCCAGTCTGTCAGACTATGTGTCCCTAGGAGGTTAGAGGCTATCCAGTCTGTCACATCGTGTGTCCCATAGAGGTTAGAGGCTATCCAGTCTGTCAGACCATGTGTCCCTAAGAGGTTAGAGGCTATCCAGTCTGTCAGACTATGTGTCCCTAGGAAGTTAGAGGCTATCCAGTCTGTCACACCATGTGTCCCTAAGAGGTTAGAGGCTATCCAGTCTGTCACATCGTGTGTCCCATAGAGGTTAGAGGCTATCCAGTCTGTCAGACTATGTGTCCCTAGGAGGTTAGAGCCTATCCAGTCTGTCACACCATGTGTCCCTAAGAGGTTAGAGGCTATCCAGTCTGTCACACCATGTGTCCCTAGGAGGTTAAAGGCTATCCAGTCTGTCACACCATGTGTCCTCAAGAGGTTAGAGGCTATCCAGTCTGTCACACCATGTGTCCCTAAGAGGTTAGAGGCTATCCAGTCTGTCACACCATGTGTCCCTAAGAGGTGAGAGGGTATACAGACTGTCAGACCATGTGTCCCTAGGAGGTTAGAGGCTATCCAGTCTGTCGCACCATGTGTCCCTAAGAGGTTAGAGGCTATCCAGTCTGTCGCACCATGTGTCCCTAAGAGGTTAGAGGCTATCCAGTCTGTCAGACCATGTGTCCCTAAGAGGTTAGAGGCTATCCAGTCTGTCAGACCATGTGTCCCTAAGAGGTTAGAGGCTATCCAGTCTGTCACACCATGTGTCCCTAAGAGGTTAGAGGCTATCCAGTCTGTCAGACCATGTGTGCCTAAGAGGTTAGAGGCTATCCAGTCTGTCAGACTATGTGTCCCTAGGAGGTTAGAGGCTATCCAGTCTGTCACATCGTGTGTCCCATAGAGGTTAGAGGCTATCCAGTCTGTCAGACCATGTGTCCCTAAGAGGTTAGAGGCTATCCAGTCTGTCAGACTATGTGTCCCTAGGAAGTTAGAGGCTATCCAGTCTGTCACACCATGTGTCCCTAAGAGGTTAGAGGCTATCCAGTCTGTCACATCGTGTGTCCCATAGCGGTTAGAGGCTATCCAGTCTGTCAGACTATGTGTCCCTAGGAGGTTAGAGCCTATCCAGTCTGTCACACCATGTGTCCCTAAGAGGTTAGAGGCTATCCAGTCTGTCACACCATGTGTCCCTAGGAGGTTAAAGGCTATCCAGTCTGTCACACCATGTGTCCTCAAGAGGTTAGAGGCTATCCAGTCTGTCACACCATGTGTCCCTAAGAGGTTAGAGGCTATCCAGTCTGTCACACCATGTGTCCCTAAGAGGTGAGAGGGTATACAGACTGTCAGACCATGTGTCCCTAGGAGGTTAGAGGCTATCCAGTCTGTCGCACCATGTGTCCCTAAGAGGTTAGAGGCTATCCAGTCTGTCAGACCATGTGTCCCTAAGAGGTTAGAGGCTATCCAGTCTGTCAGACCTTGTGTCCCTTGGAGGTTAGAGGCTATCCAATCTGTCACACCGTGTGTCCCATAGAGGTTAGAGGCTATCCAGTCTGTCACACCATGTGTCCCTAAGAGGTTAGAGGCTATTCAGTCTGTCAGACCATGTATCCCTAGGAGGTTAGAGGCTATCCAGTGTGTCACACTATGTGTCCTTAGGAGGTTAGAGGCTATTGAGTCTGTCACACCATGTGTCCCTAAGAGGTTAGGGGCTATCCAGTCTGTCAGACCACGTGTCTCTAAGAGGTTAGAGGCTATCCAGTCTGTCACACCATGTGTCCTAGGAGGTTAAAGGCTATCCAGTCTGTCACACCATGTGTCCTCAAGAGGTTAGAGGCTACCCAGTCCGTCACACCATGTGTCCCTTGGAGGTTAGAGGCTATCCAGTCTGTCAGACCTTGTGTCCCTTGGAGGTTAGAGGCTATCCAGTCTGTCAGACTATGTGTCCCTAGTAGGTTAGAGTCTATCCAGTCTGTCACACCATGTGTCCCTAAGAGGTTAGAGGCTATCCAACCTGTCACACCGTGTGTCCCATAGAGGTTAAAGGCTATCCAGTCTGTCACACTATGTGTCCCTAGGAGGTTAGAGGCTATTGAGTCTGTCACACCATGTGTCCCTAAGAGGTTAGAGGCTATCCAGTCTGTCAGACCATGTGTCCCTAAGAGGTTAGAGGCTATCCAATCTGTCACACCAAGTGTCCCTTGGAGGTTAGAGGCTATCCAGTCTGTCAGACCTTGTGTCCCTTGGAGGTTAGAGGCTATCCAGTCTGTCAGACTATGTGTCCCTAGTAGGTTAGAGTCTATCCAGTCTGTCACACCATGTGTCCCTAGGAGGGTAGAGCCTATCCAGTCTGTCACACCAAGTGTCCCTAAGAGGTTAGAGGCTATCCAATCTGTCACATTGTGTGTCCCATAGAGGTTAAAGGCTATCCAGTCTGTCACACCATGTGTCCCTAGGAGGTTAGAGCCTATCCAGTCTGTCACACCATGTGTCCCTAAGAGGTTAGAGGCTATCCAGTCTGTCACACCATGTGTCCCTAGGAGGTTAAAGGCTATCCAGTCTGTCACACCATGTGTCCTCAAGAGGTTAGAGGCTATCCAGTCTGTCACACCATGTGTCCCTAAGAGGATAGAGGCTATCCAGTCTGTCACACCATGTGTCCCTAAGAGGTGAGAGGGTATACAGACTGTCAGACCATGTGTCCCTAGGAGGTTAGAGGCTATCCAGTCTGTCGCACCATGTGTCCCTAAGAGGTTAGAGGCTATCCAGTCTGTCGCACCATGTGTCCCTAAGAGGTTAGAGGCTATCCAGTCTGTCAGACCATGTGTCCCTAAGAGGTTAGAGGCTATCCAGTCTGTCAGACCATGTGTCCCTAAGAGGTTAGAGGCTATCCAGTCTGTCACACCATGTGTCCCTAAGAGGTTAGAGGCTATCCAGTCTGTCAGACCATGTGTGCCTAAGAGGTTAGAGGCTATCCAGTCTGTCAGACTATGTGTCCCTAGGAGGTTAGAGGCTATCCAGTCTGTCACATCGTGTGTCCCATAGAGGTTAGAGGCTATCCAGTCTGTCAGACCATGTGTCCCTAAGAGGTTAGAGGCTATCCAGTCTGTCACATCGTGTGTCCCATAGCGGTTAGAGGCTATCCAGTCTGTCAGACTATGTGTCCCTAGGAGGTTAGAGCCTATCCAGTCTGTCACACCATGTGTCCCTAAGAGGTTAGAGGCTATCCAGTCTGTCACACCATGTGTCCCTAGGAGGTTAAAGGCTATCCAGTCTGTCACACCATGTGTCCTCAAGAGGTTAGAGGCTATCCAGTCTGTCACACCATGTGTCCCTAAGAGGTTAGAGGCTATCCAGTCTGTCACACCATGTGTCCCTAAGAGGTGAGAGGGTATACAGACTGTCAGACCATGTGTCCCTAGGAGGTTAGAGGCTATCCAGTCTGTCGCACCATGTGTCCCTAAGAGGTTAGAGGCTATCCAGTCTGTCAGACCATGTGTCCCTAAGAGGTTAGAGGCTATCCAGTCTGTCAGACCATGTGTCCCTAAGAGGTTAGAGGCTATCCAGTCTGTCAGACCTTGTGTCCCTTGGAGGTTAGAGGCTATCCAATCTGTCACACCGTGCGTCCCTTGGAGGTTAGAGGCTATTCAGTCTGTCACACCATGTATCCCTAGGAGGTTAGAGGCTATCCAGTGTGTCACACTATGTGTCCCTAGGAGGTTAGAGGCTATTGAGTCTGTCACACCATGTGTCCCTAAGAGGTTAGGGGCTATCCAGTCTGTCAGACCACGTGTCTCTAAGAGGTTGGAGGCTATCCAGTCTGTCACACCATGTGTCCTAGGATGTTAAAGGCTATCCAGTCTGTCACACCATGTGTCCTCAAGAGGTTAGAGGCTACCCAGTCCGTCACACCATGTGTCCCTTGGAGGTTAGAGGCTATCCAGTCTGTCAGACCTTGTGTCCCTTGGAGGTTAGAGGCTATCCAGTCTGTCAGACTATGTGTCCCTAGTAGGTTAGAGTCTATCCAGTCTGTCACACTATGTGTCCCTAGGAGGTTAGAGGCTATTGAGTCTGTCACACCATGTGTCCCTAAGAGGTTAGAGGCTATCCAGTCTGTCAGACCATGTGTCCCTAAGAGGTTAGAGGCTATCCAATCTGTCACACCAAGTGTCCCTTGGAGGTTAGAGGCTATCCAGTCTGTCAGACCTTGTGTCCCTTGGAGGTTAGAGGCTATCCAGTCTGTCAGACTATGTGTCCCTAGTAGGTTAGAGTCTATCCAGTCTGTCACACCATGTGTCCCTAGGAGGGTAGAGCCTATCCAGTCTGTCACACCAAGTGTCCCTAAGAGGTTAGAGGCTATCCAATCTGTCACATCGTGTGTCCCATAGAGGTTAAAGGCTATCCAGTCTGTCACACCATGTGTCCCTAGGAGGTTAGAGCCTATCCAGTCTGTCACACCATGTGTCCCTAAGAGGTTAGAGGCTATCCAGTCTGTCACACCATGGTCCCTAAGAGGTGAGAGGGTATCCAGACTGTCAGACCATGTATCCCTAGGAGGTTAGAGGCTATCCAGTCTGTCACACCATGTGTCCCTAAGAGGTTAGAGGCTATCCAATCTGTCACATCGTGTGTCCCATAGAGGTTAAAGGCTATCCAGTCTGTCACACCATGTGTCCCTAGGAGGTTAGAGGCTGTCCAGTCTGTCACACCATGTGTCCCTAAGAGGTTAGAGTCTATCCAGTCTGTCACACCATGTGTCCCTAGGAGGGTAGAGCCTCTCTGTATGTCACACCATGTGTCCCTTGGAGGTTAGAGGCTATCCAGTCTGTCACACCATGTGTCCCTAGGAGGTTAAAGGCTATCCCGTCTGTCACACCATGTGTCCTCAAGAGGTTAGAGGCTACCCAGTCTGTCACACCATGGGTCCCTTGGAGGTTAGAGGCTATCCAGTCTGTCACACCATGTGTCTCTTGGAGGTTAGAGGCTATTCAGTCTATCACACCATGTGTCCCTTGGAGGTTAGAGGCTATCCAGTCTGTCACACCATGTGTCCCTAGGAGGTTAAAGGCTATCCAGTCTGTCACACCATGTGTCCTCAAGAGGTTAGAGGCTACCCAGTCCGTCACACCATGGGTCCCTTGGAGGTTAGAGGCTATCCAGTCTGTCAGACCATGTGTCCCTAAGAGGTTAGAGGCTATCCAGTCTGTCAGACTATGTGTCCCTAGGAGGTTAGAGGCTATCAAGTCTGTCAGACTATGTGTCCCTAGGAGGTTAGAGGCTATCCAGTCTGTCACACTATGTGTCCCTAGGAAGTTAGAGGCTATCCAGTCTGTCACACTATGTGTCCCTAGGAGGTTAGAGGCTATCCAGTCTGTTAGACCATGTGTTCCTAAGAGGTTAGAGGCTATCCAGTCTGTCAGACCATGTGTCCCTAAGAGGTTAGAGGCTATCCAGTCTGTCACATTGTGTGTCCCACAGAGGTTAGAGGTTATCCAGTCTGTCACACCATGTGTCCCTAGGAGGTTAGAGGCTGTCCAGTCTGTCACACCATGTGTCCCTAAGAGGTTACAGGCTATCCAGTCTGTCACACCATGTGTCCCTAAGAGGAGAGAGGGTATCCAGACTGTCAGACCATGTATCCCTAGGAGGTTAGAGGCTAGCCAGTCTGTCACACCATGTGTCCCTAAGAGGCTAGAGGCTATCCAGTCTGTCAGACCATGTGTCTCTTGGAGGTTAGAGGCTATCCAGTCTGTCACACCATGTGTCCCTAGGAGGTTAGAGGCTATCCAGTCTGTTAGACCATGTGTTCCTAAGAAGTTAGAGGCTATCCAGTCTGTCAGACCATGTGTCCCTAAGAGGTTAGAGGCTATCCAGCCTGTCACACCATGTGTCCCTAGGAGGTTAGAGCCTATCCAGTCTGTCACACCATGTGTCCCTAAGAGGTTAGATGCTATCCAGTATGTCACATCGTGTGTCCCACAGAGGTTAGAGGCTATCCAGTCTGTCAGACTATGTGTCCCTAGTAGGTTAGAGTCTATCCAGTCTGTCACACCATGTGTCCCTAGGAGGTTAGAGCCTATCCAGTCTGTCACACCATGTGTCCCTAAGAGGTTAGAGGCTATCCAGTCTGTCACACCATGTGTCTCTTGGAGGTTAGAGGCTATCCAGTCTGTCACACCATGAGTCCCTAAGAGGTTAGAGGGTATCCAGACTGTCAGACCATGTGTCCCTAGGAGGTTAGAGGCTATCCAGTCTATTAGACCATGTGTTCCTAAGAGGTTAGAGGCTAGCCAGTCTGTCACACCATGTGTCCCTAAGAGGCTAGAGGCTATCCAGTCTGTCAGACCATGTGTCTCTTGGAGGTTAGAGGCTATCCAGTCTGTCACACCATGTGTCCCTAGGAGGTTAGAGGCTATCCAGTCTGTTAGACCATGTGTTCCTAAGAAGTTAGAGGCTATCCAGTCTGTCAGACCATGTGTCCCTAAGAGGTTAGAGGCTATCCAGCCTGTCACACCATGTGTCCCTAGGAGGTTAGAGCCTATCCAGTCTGTCACACCATGTGTCCCTAAGAGGTTAGATGCTATCCAGTATGTCACATCGTGTGTCCCACAGAGGTTAGAGGCTATCCAGTCTGTCAGACTATGTGTCCCTAGTAGGTTAGAGTCTATCCAGTCTGTCACACCATGTGTCCCTAGGAGGTTAGAGCCTATCCAGTCTGTCACACCATGTGTCCCTAAGAGGTTAGAGGCTATCCAGTCTGTCACACCATGTGTCTCTTGGAGGTTAGAGGCTATCCAGTCTGTCACACCATGAGTCCCTAAGAGGTTAGAGGGTATCCAGACTGTCAGACCATGTGTCCCTAGGAGGTTAGAGGCTATCCAGTCTATTAGACCATGTGTTCCTAAGAGGTTAGAGGCTATCCAGTCTGTCAGACCATGTGTCCCTAAGAGGTTAGAGGCTATCCAGTCTGTCACATCGTGTGTCCCACAGAGGTTAGAGGCTATCCAGTCTGTCAGACTATGTGTCCCTAGGAGGTTAGAGGCTATCCATTCTGTCAGACTATGTGTCCCTAGGAGGTTAGAGGCTATCCAGTCTGTCACACTATGTGTCCCTAGGAAGTTAGAGGCTATCCAGTCTGTCACACCATGTGTCCCTAAGAGGTTAGAGGCTATCCAGTCTGTCACATCGTGTGTCCCATAGAGGTTAGAGGCTATCCAGTCTGTCAGACTATGTGTCCCTAGTAGGTTAGAGTCTATCCAGTCTGTCACACCATGTGTCCCTAGGAGGTTAGAGCCTATCCAGTCTGTCACACCATGTGTCCCTAAGAGGTTAGAGGCTATCCAGTCTGTCACACCATGTGTCCCTAGGAGGTTAAAGGCTATCCAGTCTGTCACACCATGTGTCCTCAAGAGGTTAGAGGCTATCCAGTCTGTCACACCATGTGTCCCTTGGAGGTTAGAGGCTATCCAGTCTGTCATACCATGTGTCCCTAAGAGGTTAGAGGCTATCCAGTCTGTCATACCATGTGTCCCTAAGAGGTTAGAGGCTATCCTGTCTGTCACACCATGTGTCCCTAGGAGGTTAGAGCCTATCCAGTCTGTCGAACCATGTGTCCCTTGGAGGTTAGAGGCTATCCAGTCTGTCACATCGTGTGTCCCATAGAGGTTAGAGGCTATCCAGACTGTCAGACCATGTGTCCCTAAGAGGTTAGAGGCTATCCAGTCTGTCACATCGTGTGTCCCATAGAGGTTAGAGGCTATCCAGTCTGTCAGACTATGTGTCCCTAGTAGGTTAGAGTCTATCCAGTCTGTCACACCATGTGTCCCTAGGAGGTTAGAGCCTATCCAGTCTGTCACACCATGTGTCCCTAAGAGGTTAGAGGCTATCCAGTCTGTCACACCATGTGTCCCTAGGAGGTTAAAGGCTATCCAGTCTGTCACACCATGTGTCCTCAAGAGGCTATCCAGTCTGTCACACCATGTGTCCCTTGGAGGTTAGAGGCTATCCAGTCTGTCAGACCATGTGTCCCTAAGAGGTTAGAGGCTATCCAGTCTGTCAGACTATGTGTCCCTAGTAGGTTAGAGCCTATCCAGTCTGTCACACCATGTGTCCCTAAGAGGTTAGAGGCTCTCAAATCTGTCCCATCGTGTGTCCCATAGAGGTTAAAGGCTATTCAGTCTGTCACACCATGTGTCCCTAGGAGGTTAGAGCCTATCCAGTCTGTCACACCATGTGTCCCTAAGAGGTTAGAGGCTATCCAGTCTGTCACACCATGTGTCCTCAAGAGGTTAGAGGCTACCCAGTCCGTCACACCATGTGTCCCTTGGAGGTTAGAGGCTATCCAGTCTGTCACACCATGTGTCCCTAAGAGGTTAGAGACTATCCAGTCTGTCATATCGTGTGTCCCACAGAGGTTAGAGGCTATCCAGTCTGTCAGACTATGTGTCCCTAGTAGGTTAGAGTCTATCCAGTCTGTCACACCATGTGTCCCTAGGAGGTTAGAGGCTATCCAGTCTGTCACACCATGTGATTCTTGGAGGTTAGAGGCTATCCAGTCTGTCACACCATGAGTCCCTAAGAGGTTAGAGGGTATCCAGACTGTCAGACCATGTGTCCCTAGGAGGTTAGAGGCTATCCAGTCTGTCAGACCATGTGTCCATAAGAGGTTAGAGGCTATCCAGTCTGTCACACCATGTGTCTCTTGGAGGTCAGAGCCTATCCAGTCTGTCACACCATGTGTCCCTAAGAGGTTAGAGGCTATCCAGTCTGTCACACCATGTGTCTCTTGGAGGTTAGAGGCTATCCAGTCTGTCACACCATGAGTCCCTAAAAGGTTAGAGGGTATCCAGACTGTCAGACCATGTGTCACTAGGAGGTTAGCCGCTATACAGTCTGTTAGACCATGTGTTCCTAAGAGGTTAGAGGCTATCCAGTCTGTCAGACCATGTGTCCCTAAGAGGATAGAGGCTATCCAGTCTGTCACATCGTGTGTCCCATAGAGGTTAGAGACTATCCAGTCTGTCACACCATGTGTCCCTAGGAGGTTAGAGGCTATCCAGTCTGTCACACCATGTGTCCCTAAGAGGTGAGAGGGTATCCAGACTGTCAGACCATGTATCCCTAGGAGGTTAGAGGCTATCCAGTCTGTCACACCATGTGTCCCTAAGAGGTTAGAGGCTATCCAGTCTGTCACACCATGTGTCCCTAAGAGGTTAGAGGCTATCCAGTCTGCCAGACTATGTGTCCCTAGGAGGTTAGAGGCTATCCAGTCTGTCACACTATGTGTCCCTAGGAAGTTAGAGGCTACCCAGTCCATCACACCATGTGTCCTCAAGAGGTTAGAGGCTATCCAGTCTGTCACATCGTGTGTCCCATAGAGGTAAGAGGCTATCCAGTGTGTCACACTATGTGTCCCTAGGAGGTTAGAGGCTATTGAGTCTGTCACACCATGTGTCCCTAAGAGGTTAGAGGCTACCCAGTCCGTCACACCATGGGTCCCTTGGAGGTTAGAGGCTATCCAGTCTGTCAGACTATGTGTCCCTAGGAGGTTAGAGGCTATCCAGTCTGTCACACCATGTGTCCCTAGGAGGTTAGAGCCTATCCAGTCTGTCACACCATGTGTCCCTAAGAGGTTAGAGGCTATCCAGTCTGTCACACCATGTGTCCTCAAGAGGTTAGAGGCTACCCAGTCCGTCACACCATGTGTCCCTTGGAGGTCAGAGGCTATCCAGTCTGTCACACCATGTGTCCCTAAGAGGTTAGAGGCTATCCAGTCTGTCACATCGTGTGTCCCACAGAGGTTAGAGGCTATCCAGTCTGTCAGACTATGTGTCCCTAGTAGGTTAGAGTCTATCCAGTCTGTCACACCATGTGTCCATAGGAGGTTAGAGCCTATCCAGTCTGTCACACCATGTGTCCCTAAGAGGTTAGAGGCTATCCAGTCTGTCACACCATGTGTTTCTTGGAGGTTAGAGGCTATCCAGTCTGCCAGACTATGTGTCCCTAGGAGGTTAGAGGCTATCCAGTCTGTCACACTATGTGTCCCTAGGAAGTTAGAGGCTACCCAGTCCATCACACCATGTGTCCTCAAGAGGTTAGAGGCTATCCAGTCTGTCACATCGTGTGTCCCATAGAGGTTAGAGGCTACCCAGTCCGTCACACCATGTGTCCCTAGGAGGTTAAAGGCTATCCCGTCTGTCACACCATGTGTCCTCAAGAGGTTAGAGGCTACCCAGTCTGTCACACCATGGGTCCCTTGGAGGTTAGAGGCTATCCAGTCTGTCACACCATGTGTCTCTTGGAGGTTAGAGGCTATCCAGTCTATCACACCATGTGTCCCTTGGAGGTTAGAGGCTATCCAGTCTGTCACACCATGTGTCCCTAGGAGGTTAAAGGCTATCCAGTCTGTCACACCATGTGTCCTCAAGAGGTTAGAGGCTACCCAGTCCGTCACACCATGGGTCCCTTGGAGGTTAGAGGCTATCCAGTCTGTCAGACCATGTGTCCCTAAGAGGTTAGAGGCTATCCAGTCCGTCACACCATGTGTCCCTAAGAGGTTAGAGGCTATCCAGTCTGTCAGACTATGTGTCCCTAGGAGGTTAGAGGCTATCAAGTCTGTCAGACTATGTGTCCCTAGGAGGTTAGAGGCTATCCAGTCTGTCACACTATGTGTCCCTAGGAAGTTAGAGGCTATCCAGTCTGTCACACCATGTGTCCCTAAGAGGTTAGAGCCTATCCAGTCTGTCACACCATGTGTCCCTAAGAGGTTAGAGGCTATCCAGTCTGTGACATCGTGTGTCCCACAGAGGTTAGAGGCTATCCAGTCTGTTAGACTATGTGTCCCTAGTAGGTTAGAGTCTATCCAGTCTGTCACACCATGTGTCCCTAGGAGGTTAGAGCCTATCCAGTCTGTCACACCATGTGTCCCTAAGAGGTTAGAGGCTATCCAGTCTGTCACACCATGTGTCTCTTGGAGGTTAGAGGCTATCCAGTCTGTCACACCATGAGTCCCTAAGAGATTAGAGGGTATCCAGACTGTCAGACCATGTGTCCCTAGGAGGTTAGAGGCTATCCAGTCTGTTAGACCATGTGTTCCTAAGAGGTTAGAGGCTATCCAGTCTGTCAGACCATGTGTCCCTAAGAGGTTAGAGGCTATCCAGTCTGTCACATTGTGTGTCCCACAGAGGTTAGAGGCTATCCAGTCTGTCACACCATGTGTCCCTAGGAGGTTAGCGAATGTCCAGTCTGTCACACCATGTGTCCCTAAGAGGTTACAGGCTATCCAGTCTGTCACACCATGTGTCCCTAAGAGGAGAGAGGGTATCCAGACTGTCAGACCATGTATCCCTAGGAGGTTAGAGGCTAGCCAGTCTGTCACACCATGTGTCCCTAAGAGGCTAGAGGCTATCCAGTCTGTCAGACCATGCGTCTCTTGGAGGTTAGAGGCTATCCAGTCTGTCACACCATGTGTCCCTAGGAGGTTAGAGGCTATCCAGTCTGTTATACCATGTGTTCCTAAGAAGTTAGAGGCTATCCAGTCTGTCAGACCATGTGTCCCTAAGAGGTTAGAGGCTATCCAGCCTGTCACACCATGTGTCCCTAGGAGGTTAGAGCCTATCCAGTCTGTCACACCATGTGTCCCTAAGAGGTTAGATGCTATCCAGTATGTCACATCGTGTGTCCCACAGAGGTTAGAGGCTATCCAGTCTGTCAGACTATGTGTCCCTAGTAGGTTAGAGTCTATCCAGTCTGTCACACCATGTGTCCCTAGGAGGTTAGAGCCTATCCAGTCTGTCACACCATCTGTCCCTAAGAGGTTAGAGGCTATCCAGTCTGTCACACCATGTGTCTCTTGGAGGTTAGAGGCTATCCAGTCTGTCACACCATGAATCCCTAAGAGGTTAGAGGGTATCCAGACTGTCAGACCATGTGTCCCTAGGAGGTTAGAGGCTATCCAGTCTATTAGACCATGTGTTCCTAAGAGGTTAGAGGCTATCCAGTCTGTCAGACCATGTGTCCCTAAGAGGTTAGAGGCTATCCAGTCTGTCACATCGTGTGTCCCACAGAGGTTAGAGGCTATCCAGTCTGTCAGACTATGTGTCCCTAGGAGGTTAGAGGCTATCCATTCTGTCAGACTATGTGTCCCTAGGAGGTTAGAGGCTATCCAGTCTGTCACACTATGTGTCCCTAGGAAGTTAGAGGCTATCCAGTCTGTCACACCATGTGTCCCTAAGAGGTTAGAGGCTATCCAGTCTGTCACATCGTGTGTCCCATAGAGGTTAGAGGCTATCCAGTCTGTCAGACTATGTGTCCCTAGTAGGTTAGAGTCTATCCAGTCTGTCACACCATGTGTCCCTAGGAGGTTAGAGCCTATCCAGTCTGTCACACCATGTGTCCCTAAGAGGTTAGAGGCTATCCAGTCTGTCACACCATGTGTCCCTAGGAGGTTAAAGGCTATCCAGTCTGTCACACCATGTGTCCTCAAGAGGTTAGAGGCTATCCAGTCTGTCACACCATGTGTCCCTTGGAGGTTAGAGGCTATCCAGTCTGTCATACCATGTGTCCCTAAGAGGTTAGAGGCTATCCAGTCTGTCACACCATGTGTCCCTAGGTGGTTAGAGCCTATCCAGTCTGTCGAACCATGTGTCCCTTGGAGGTTAGAGGCTATCCAGTCTGTCACATCGTGTGTCCCATAGAGATTAGAGGCTATCCAGACTGTCAGACCATGTGTCCCTAAGAGGTTAGAGGCTATCCAGTCTGTCACATCGTGTGTCCCATAGGGGTTAGAGGCTATCCAGTCTGTCAGACTATGTGTCCCTAGTAGGTTAGAGTCTATCCAGTCTGTCACACCATGTGTCCCTAGGAGGTTAGAGCCTATCCAGTCTGTCACACCATGTGTCCCTAAGAGGTTAGAGGCTATCCAGTCTGTCACACCATGTGTCCCTAGGAGGTTAAAGGTTATCCAGTCTGTCACACCATGTGTCCTCAAGAGGCTATCCAGTCTGTCACACCATGTGTCCCTTGGAGGTTAGAGGCTAACCAGTCTGTCAGACCATGTGTCCCTAAGAGGTTAGAGGCTATCCAGTCTGTCAGACTATGTGTCCCTAGTAGGTTAGAGCCTATCCAGTCTGTCACACCATGTGTCCCTAAGAGGTTAGAGGCTCTCAAATCTGTCCCATCGTGTGTCCCATAGAGGTTAAAGGCTATTCAGTCTGTCACACCATGTGTCCCTAGGAGGTTAGAGCCTATCCAGTCTGTCACACCATGTGTCCCTAAGAGGTTAGAGGCTATCCAGTCTGTCACACCATGTGTCCTCAAGAGGTTAGAGGCTACCCAGTCCGTCACACCATGTGTCCCTTGGAGGTTAGAGGCTATCCAGTCTGTCACACCATGTGTCCCTAAGAGGTTAGAGACCATCCAGTCTGTCACATCGTGTGTCCCACAGAGGTTAGAGGCTATCGAGTCTGTCAGACTATGTGTCCCTAGTAGGTTAGAGTCTATGCAGTCTGTCACACCATGTGTCCCTAGGAGGTTAGAGGCTATCCAGTCTGTCACACCATGTGATCCTTGGAGGTTAGAGGCTATCCAGTCTGTCACACCATGAGTCCCTAAGAGGTTAGAGGGTATCCAGACTGTCAGACCATGTGTCCCTAGGAGGTTAGAGGCTATCCAGTCTGTCAGACCATGTGTCCCTAAGAGGTTAGAGGCTATCCAGTCTGTCACACCATGTGTCTCTTGGAGGTCAGAGCCTATCCAGTCTGTCACACCATGTGTCCCTAAGAGGTTAGAGGCTATCCAGTCTGTCACACCATGTGTCTCTTGGAGGTTAGAGGCTATCCAGTCTGTCACACCATGAGTCCCTAAAAGGTTAGAGGGTATCCAGACTGTCAGACCATGTGTCACTAGGAGGTTAGCCGCTATACAGTCTGTTAGACCATGTGTTCCTAAGAGGTTAGAGGCTATCCAGTCTGTCAGACCATGTGTCCCTAAGAGGATAGAGGCTATCCAGTCTGTCACATCGTGTGTCCCATAGAGGTTAGAGACTATCCAGTCTGTCACACCATGTGTCCCTAGGAGGTTAGAGGCTATCCAGTCTGTCACACCATGTGTCCCTAAGAGGTGAGAGGGTATCCATACTGTCAGACCATGTATCCCTAGGAGGTTAGAGGCTATCCAGTCTGTCACACCATGTGTCCCTAAGAGGTTAGAGGCTATCCAGTCTGTCACACCATGTGTCCCTAAGAGGTTAGAGGCTATCCAGTCTGCCAGACTATGTGTCCCTAGGAGGTTAGAGGCTATCCAGTCTGTCAGACTATGTGTCCCTAGTAGGTTAGAGTCTATCCAGTCTGTCACACCATGTGTCCATAGGAGGTTAGAGCCTATCCAGTCTGTCACACCATGTGTCCCTAAGAGGTTAGAGGCTATCCAGTCTGTCACACCATGTGTTTCTTGGAGGTTAGAGGCTATCCAGTCTGCCAGACTATGTGTCCCTAGGAGGTTAGAGGCTATCCAGTCTGTCACACTATGTGTCCCTAGGAAGTTAGAGGCTACCCAGTCCATCACACCATGTGTCCTCAAGAGGTTAGAGGCTATCCAGTCTGTCACATCGTGTGTCCCATAGAGGTAAGAGGCTATCCAGTGTGTCACACTATGTGTCCCTAGGAGGTTAGAGGCTAATGAGTCTGTCACACCATGTGTCCCTAAGAGGTTAGAGGCTACCGAGTCCGTCACACCATGGGTCCCTTGGAGGTTAGAGGCTATCCAGTCTGTCAGACTAAGTGTCCCTAGAAGGTTAGAGGCTATCCAGTCTGTCACACCATGTGTCCCTAGGAGGTTAGAGCCTATCCAGTCTGTCACACCATGTGTCCCTAAGAGGTTAGAGGCTATCCAGTCTGTCACACCATGTGTCCTCAAGAGGTTAGAGGCTACCCAGTCCGTCACACCATGTGTCCCTTGGAGGTTAGAGGCTATCCAGTCTGTCACACCATGTGTCCCTAAGAGGTTAGAGGCTATCCAGTCTGTCACATCGTGTGTCCCACAGAGGTTAGAGGCTATCCAGTCTGTCACACCATGTGTCCCTAAGAGGTTAGAGGCTATCCAGTCTGTCACACCATGTGTTTCTTGGAGGTTAGAGGCTATCCAGTCTGTCACACCATGAGTCCCTAAGAGGTTAGAGGGTATCCAGTCTGTCAGACCATGTGTCCCTAAGAGGTTAGAGGCTATCCAGTCTGTCACACCATGTGTCCCTAGGAGGCTAGAGGCTATCCAGACTGTCATACCATGTGTCTCTTGGAGGTTAGAGGCTATCCAGTCTGTCAGACCATGTGTCCCAGGGAGGTTAGAGGCTGTCCAGTCTGTCACATTGTGTGTCCCATAGAGGTTAGAGGCTATCCAGTCTGTCAGACCATGTGTCCCTAAGAGGTAAGAGGCTATCCAGTCTGTCAGACCATGTCCCTAAGAGGTTAGAGGCTATTCAGTCTGTCAGACCATGTGTCCCTAAGAGGTTAGAGGCTATCCAGTCTGTCACACCATGTGTCCCTTGGAGGTTAGAGTCTATCCAGTCTGTCACACCATGTGTCCCTTGGAGGTTAGAGTCTATCCAGTCTGTCACACCATGTGTCCCTAAGAGGTTAGAGGCTATCCAGTCTGTCACACCATGTGTCCCTTGGAGGTTAGAGGCTATCCAGTCTGTCATACCATGTGTCCCTTGGAGGTTAGCGGCTATCCAGTCTGTCACACCATGTGTCCCTAGGAGGTTAAAGGCTATCCAGTCTGTCACACCATGTGTCCTCAAGAGGTTAGAGGCTACCCAGTCCGTCACACCATGGGTCCGTTGGAGGTTAGAGGCTATCCAATCTGTCAGACCATGTGTCCCTAAGAGGTTAGAGGCTATCCAGTCTGTCACACCATGTGTCCCTAAGAGGTTAGAGGCTATCCAGTCTGTCAGACTATGTGTCCCTAGGAGGTTAGAGGCTATCCAGTCTGTCAGACTATGTGTCCCTAGGAGGTTAGAGGCTATCCAGTCTGTCACATCATGTGTCCCTAAGAGGTTAGAGGCTATCCAGTCTGTCACATCGTGTGTCCGATAGAGGTTAGATGCTATCCAGTCTTTCAGACTATGTGTCTCTAGTAGGTTAGAGTCTATCCAGTGTGTCACACCATGTGTCCCTAGGAGGTTAGAGGCTATCCAGTCTGTCACACCATGTGTCTCTTGGAAGTTAGAGGCTATCCAGTCTGTCACACCATGAGTCCCTAAGAGGTTAGAGGGTATCCAGACTGTCAGACCATGTGTCCCTAGTAGGTTAGAGGCTATCCAGTCTGTCACACCATGTGTCCCTAAGAAGTTAGAGGCTATCCAGTCTGTCACACCATGTGTCCCTAAGAGGTGAGAGGGTATCCAGACTGTCAGACCATGTGTCCCTAGGAGGTTAGAGGCTATCCAGTCTGTCACACCATGTGTCCCTAAGAAGTTAGAGGCTATCCAGTCTGTCACACCATGTGTCCCTAAGAGGTGAGAGGGTATCCAGACTGTCAGACCATGTGTCCCTAGGAGGTTAGAGGCTATCCAGTCTGTCACACCATGTGTCCCTAAGAGGTTAGAGGCTATCCAGTCTGTCAGACCATGTGTCCCTAAGAGGTTAGAGGCTATCCAGTCTGTCAGACCATGTGTCCCTAAGAGGTTAGAGGCTATCCAGTCTGTCAGACCATGTGTCCCTAGGAGGTTAAAGGATATCCAGTCTGTCACACCATGTGTCCTCAAGAGGTTGAAGGCTACCTAGTCCGTCACACCATGGGCCCCTTGGAGATTAGAGGCTATCCAGTCTGTCAGACCTTGTGTCCCTTGGAGGTTAGAGGCTATCCAATCTGTCACACCGTGTGTCCCATAGAGGTTAGAGGTTATCCAGTCTGTCACACCATGTGTCCCTAGGAGGGTAGAGGCTATCCAGTCTGTCACATTGTGTGTCCCATAGAGGTTAGAGGCTATCCAGTCTGTCAGACTATGTGTCCCTAGGAGGTTAGAGGCTATCCAGTCTGTCACACCATGTGTCCCTAAGAGGTTAGAGGCTATCCAGTCTGTCAGACTATGTGTCCCTAGGAGGTTAGAGGCTATCCAGTCTGTCACACCATGTGTGCCTAGGAAGTTAGAGGCTATCCAGTCTGTCACACCATGTGTCCCTAAGAGGTTAGAGGCTATCCAGTCTGTCACACCATGTGTCCCTAGGAGGTTAGAGGCTATCCAGTCTGTCACACGATGTGTCCCTAAGAGGTTAGAGGCTATCCAGTCTGTCACACCATGTGTCCCTTGGAGGTTAGAGGCTATCCAGTCTGTCAGACCATGTGTCCCTAAGAGGTTAGAGGCTATCCAGTCTGTCACACCATGTGTCCCTAGGAGGTTAGAGCCTATCCAGTCTGTCGAACCATGTGTCCCTTGGAGGTTAGAGGCTATCCAGTCTGTCACATCGTGTGTCCCATAGAGGTTAGAGGCTATCCAGACTGTCAGACCATGTGTCCCTAAGAGGTAAGAGGCTATCCAGTCTGTCAGACTATGTGTCCCTAGGAGGTTAGAGCCTATCCAGTCTGTCACACCATGTGTCCCTAAGAGGTTAGAGGCTATCCAGTCTGTCACACCATGTGTCCCTAGGAGGTTAAAGGCTATCCAGTCTGTCACACCATGTGTCCTCAAGAGGTTAGAGGCTATCCAGTCTGTCACACCATGTGTCCCTTGGAGGTTAGAGGCTATCCAGTCTGTCAGACCATGTGTCCCTAAGAGGTTAGAGGCTATCCAGTCTGTCACACCATGTGTCCCTAGGAGGTTAGAGCCTATCCAGTCTGTCGAACCATGTGTCCCTTGGAGGTTAGAGGCTATCCAGTCTGTCACATCGTGTGTCCCATAGAGGTTAGAGGCTATCCAGACTGTCAGACCATGTGTCCCTAAGAGGTAAGAGGCTATCCAGTCTGTCACACCATGTGTCTCTTGGAGGTTAGAGGCTATCCAGTCTGTCACACCATGTGTCCCTAGGAGGTTGGAGGGTATCCAGACTGTCAGACCATGTGCCTAGGAGGTTAGAGGCTATCCAGTCTGTTAGACCATGTGTCCCTAAGAGGTTAGAGGCTATTCAGACTGTCAGACCATATGTCCTCACGAGGTTAGAGGGCTTCGCAATGGGTGGGATCATGTCTCCTTAAGAGGTTGAGGGCTTCGCAATGGGTCAGGCCATGTGTCCTCACGAAGTTAGAGGGCTTCGCAATGGGTGGGACCATGTCTCCTCAAGAGGTTAGAGGGCTTTACAATCTGTCAGACCCTGTGCCCTTGAGAGGCACCGTTCTGGCCACAGTGGTTCACTGTGCCTCAAGTACACCATTTCATCGGCAGACCCAAGAAAACGTAAATGTTATTTACCTTGTAAGCATTATTCGTAGCGTGTGGTGCTGTGGATTCACGTACTCCGCATACTCCCGCTGTCCACTGTTGGGCTCAGATGTTTGCAAGTTTTCTTTCTTCAAGGATGTCTTTCGAGTCACGCGGTATCTAGTGATTCCTCTCTTGGCTGCCGCCAATGCGCATGGGCACCGACTCCGCTGTTAGATTACTTTTCACCCAGCGGATGAGAGGGGCATGAAGTGGTGAGTGGTGAGATTGTGGTGCACATGGGGCTTGATTAGGTAACAGAAGAGACCTGTGACCAGAGCCACACGCTTAAGGGGAGGAAGGTGGGTGCACGTGAATCTATGAACACGTGTTTACACAGAAAGTAACACTTTCCATGCGTAGCATGTGTGGCTGTAGATACACACCTCTGGAGAGCGTGTAAAGCTGCACCCACTCCACCAAGCGGTGGCTAGTCACTGGGTGATGCAGATGTCCTTAAACCCATGTGTAGCATGTGTGGCTGTAGATACACACCTCTGGAGAGCGTGTAAAGCTGCACCCACTCCACCAAGCGGTGGCTAGTCACTGGGTGATGCAGATGTCCTTAAACCCATGTGTAGCATGTGTGGCTGTAGATACACACCTCTGGAGAGCCTGTAAAGCTGCACCCAGTCCACCAAGCGGAGGCTAGTCACTGGGTGATGCAGATGTCCTTAAACCCATGTGTAGCATGTGTGGCTGTAGATACACACCTCTGGAGAGCGTGTAAAGCTGCACCCACTCCACCAAGCGGTGGCTAGTCACTGGGTGATGCAGATGTCCTTAAACCCATGTGTAGCATGTGTGGCTGTAGATACACACCTCTGGAGAGCGTGTAAAGCTGCACCCACTCCACCAAGCGGTGGCTAGTCACTGGGTGATGCAGATGTCCTTAAACCCATGTGTAGCATGTGTGGCTGTAGATACACACCTCTGGAGAGCGTGTAAAGCTGCACCCACTCCACCAAGCGGTGGCTAGTCACTGGGTGATGCAGATGTCCTTAAACCCATGTGTAGCATGTGTGGCTGTAGATACACACCTCTGGAGAGCGTGTAAAGCTGCACCCACTCCACCAAGCGGTGGCTAGTCACTGGGTGATGCAGATGTCCTTAAACCCATGCGTAGCATGTGTGGCTGTAGATACACATCTCTGGAGAGCGTGTAAAGCTGCACCCACTCCACCAAGCGGTGGCTAGTCACTGGGTGATGCAGATGTCCTTAAACCCATGTGTAGCATGTGTGGCTGTAGATACACACCTCTGGAGAGCGTGTAAAGCTGCACCCACTCCACCAAGCGGTGGCTAGTCACTGGGTGATGCAGATGTCCTTAAACCCATGTGTAGCATGTGTGGCTGTAGATACACACCTCTGGAGAGCGTGTAAAGCTGCACCCACTCCACCAAGCGGTGGCTAGTCACTGGGTGATGCAGATGTCCTTAAACCCATGCGTAGCATGTGTGGCTGTAGATACACACCTCTGGAGAGCGTGTAAAGCTGCACCCACTCCACCAAGCGGTGGCCAGTCACTGGGTGATGCAGATGTCCTTAAACCCATGCGTAGCATGTGTGGCTGTAGATACACACCTCTGGAGAGCGTGTAAAGCTGCACCCACTCCACCAAGCGGTGGCTAGTCACTGGGTGATGCAGATGTCCTTAAACCCATGTGTAGCATGTGTGGCTGTAGATACACACCTCTGGAGAGCGTGTAAAGCTGCACCCACTCCACCAAGCGGAGGCCAGTCACTGGGTGATGCAGATGTCCTTAAACCCATGTGTAGCATGTGTGGCTGTAGATACACACCTCTGGAGAGCGTGTAAAGCTGCACCCACTCCACCAAGCGGAGGCCAGTCACTGGGTGATGCAGATGTCCTTAAACCCATGTGTAGCATGTGTGGCTGTAGATACACACCTCTGGAGAGCGTGTAAAGCTGCACCCACTCCACCAAGCGGTGGCTAGTCACTGGGTGATGCAGATGTCCTTAAACCCATGTGTAGCATGTGTGGCTGTAGATACACACCTCTGGAGAGCGTGTAAAGCTGCACCCACTCCACCAAGCGGTGGCTAGTCACTGGGTGATGCAGATGTCCTTAAACCCATGTGTAGCATGTGTGGCTGTAGATACACACCTCTGGAGAGCGTGTAAAGCTGCACCCAGTCCACCAAGCGGTGGCCAGTCACTGGGTGATGCAGATGTCCTTAAACCCATGCGTAGCATGTGTGGCTGTAGATACACACCTCTGGAGAGCGTGTAAAGCTGCACCCACTCCACCAAGCGGAGGCTAGTCACTGGGTGATGCAGATGTCCTTAAACCCATGCGTAGCATGTGTGGCTGTAGATACACACCTCTGGAGAGCGTGTAAAGCTGCACCCACTCCACCAAGCGGTGGCTAGTCACTGGGTGATGCAGATGTCCTTAAACCCATGTGTAGCATGTGTGGCTGTAGATACACACCTCTGGAGAGCGTGTAAAGCTGCACCCACTCCACCAAGCGGTGGCTAGTCACTGGGTGATGCAGATGTCCTTAAACCCATGTGTAGCATGTGTGGCTGTAGATACACACCTCTGGAGAGCGTGTAAAGCTGCACCCACTCCACCAAGCGGTGGCTAGTCACTGGGTGATGCAGATGTCCTTAAACCCATGTGTAGCATGTGTGGCTGTAGATACACACCTCTGGAGAGCGTGTAAAGCTGCACCCACTCCACCAAGCGGTGGCTAGTCACTGGGTGATGCAGATGTCCTTAAACCCATGCGTAGCATGTGTGGCTGTAGATACACACCTCTGGAGAGCGTGTAAAGCTGCACCCACTCCACCAAGCGGTGGCTAGTCACTGGGTGATGCAGATGTCCTTAAACCCATGCGTAGCATGTGTGGCTGTAGATACACACCTCTGGAGAGCGTTTAAAGCTGCACCCACTCCACCAAGCGGTGGCTAGTCACTGGGTGATGCAGATGTCCTTAAACCCATGTGTAGCATGTGTGGCTGTAGATACACACCTCTGGAGAGCGTGTAAAGCTGCACCCACTCCACCAAGCGGTGGCCAGTCACTGGGTGATGCAGATGTCCTTAAACCCATGTGTAGCATGTGTGGCTGTAGATACACACCTCTGGAGAGCGTGTAAAGCTGCACCCACTCCACCAAGCGGTGGCTAGTCACTGGGTGATGCAGATGTCCTTAAACCCATGTGTAGCATGTGTGGCTGTAGATACACACCTCTGGAGAGCGTGTAAAGCTGCACCCACTCCACCAAGCGGTGGCTAGTCACTGGGTGATGCAGATGTCCTTAAACCCATGTGTAGCATGTGTGGCTGTAGATACACACCTCTGGAGAGCGTGTAAAGCTGCACCCACTCCACCAAGCGGTGGCTAGTCACTGGGTGATGCAGATGTCCTTAAACCCATGCGTAGCATGTGTGGCTGTAGATACACACCTCTGGAGAGCGTGTAAAGCTGCACCCACTCCACCAAGCGGTGGCTAGTCACTGGGTGATGCAGATGTCCTTAAACCCATGTGTAGCATGTGTGGCTGTAGATACACACCTCTGGAGAGCGTGTAAAGCTGCACCCACTCCACCAAGCGGTGGCTAGTCACTGGGTGATGCAGATGTCCTTAAACCCATGTGTAGCATGTGTGGCTGTAGATACACACCTCTGGAGAGCGTGTAAAGCTGCACCCACTCCACCAAGCGGTGGCTAGTCACTGGGTGATGCAGATGTCCTTAAACCCATGTGTAGCATGTGTGGCTGTAGATACACACCTCTGGAGAGCGTGTAAAGCTGCACCCACTCCACCAAGCGGTGGCTAGTCACTGGGTGATGCAGATGTCCTTAAACCCATGTGTAGCATGTGTGGCTGTAGATACACACCTCTGGAGAGCGTGTAAAGCTGCACCCACTCCACCAAGCGGTGGCTAGTCACTGGGTGATGCAGATGTCCTTAAACCCATGTGTAGCATGTGTGGCTGTAGATACACACCTCTGGAGAGCGTGTAAAGCTGCACCCACTCCACCAAGCGGTGGCTAGTCACTGGGTGATGCAGATGTCCTTAAACCCATGTGTAGCATGTGTGGCTGTAGATACACACCTCTGGAGAGCGTGTAAAGCTGCACCCACTCCACCAAGCGGTGGCTAGTCACTGGGTGATGCAGATGTCCTTAAACCCATGTGTAGCATGTGTGGCTGTAGATACACACCTCTGGAGAGCGTGTAAAGCTGCACCCACTCCACCAAGCGGTGGCCAGTCACTGGGTGATGCAGATGTCCTTAAACCCATGTGTAGCATGTGTGGCTGTAGATACACACCTCTGGAGAGCGTGTAAAGCTGCACCCACTCCACCAAGCGGTGGCTAGTCACTGGGTGATGCAGATGTCCTTAAACCCATGTGTAGCATGTGTGGCTGTAGATACACACCTCTGGAGAGCGTGTAAAGCTGCACCCACTCCACCAAGCGGTGGCTAGTCACTGGGTGATGCAGATGTCCTTAAACCCATGTGTAGCATGTGTGGCTGTAGATACACATCTCTGGAGAGCGTGTAAAGCTGCACCCACTCCACCAAGCGGTGGCTAGTCACTGGGTGATGCAGATGTCCTTAAACCCATGTGTAGCATGTGTGGCTGTAGATACACACCTCTGGAGAGCGTGTAAAGCTGCACCCACTCCACCAAGCGGTGGCTAGTCACTGGGTGATGCAGATGTCCTTAAACCCATGTGTAGCATGTGTGGCTGTAGATACACAGCTCTGGAGAGCGTGTAAAGCTGCACCCACTCCACCAAGCGGTGGCTAGTCACTGGGTGATGCAGATGTCCTTAAACCCATGTGTAGCATGTGTGGCTGTAGATACACAGCTCTGGAGAGCGTGTAAAGCTGCACCCACTCCACCAAGCGGTGGCCAGTCACTGGGTGATGCAGATGTCCTTAAACCCATGCGTAGCATGTGTGGCTGTAGATACACAGCTCTGGAGAGCGTGTAAAGCTGCACCCACTCCACCAAGCGGTGGCTAGTCACTGGGTGATGCAGATGTCCTTAAACCCATGCGTAGCATGTGTGGCTGTAGATACACACCTCTGGAGAGCGTGTAAAGCTGCACCCACTCCACCAAGCGGTGGCCAGTCACTGGGTGATGCAGATGTCCTTAAACCCATGTGTAGCATGTGTGGCTGTAGATACACATCTCTGGAGAGCGTGTAAAGCTGCACCCACTCCACCAAGCGGTGGCCAGTCACTGGATGATGCAGATGTCCTTAAACCCATGTGTAGCATGTGTGGCTGTAGATACACACCTCTGGAGAGCGTGTAAAGCTGCACCCACTCCACCAAGCGGTGGCTAGTCACTGGGTGATGCAGATGTCCTTAAACCCATGTGTAGCATGTGTGGCTGTAGATACACACCTCTGGAGAGCGTGTAAAGCTGCACCCACTCCACCAAGCGGTGGCTAGTCACTGGGTGATGCAGATGTCCTTAAACCCATGTGTAGCATGTGTGGCTGTAGATACACACCTCTGGAGAGCGTGTAAAGCTGCACCCACTCCACCAAGCGGTGGCTAGTCACTGGGTGATGCAGATGTCCTTAAACCCATGTGTAGCATGTGTGGCTGTAGATACACACCTCTGGAGAGCGTGTAAAGCTGCACCCACTCCACCAAGCGGTGGCTAGTCACTGGGTGATGCAGATGTCCTTAAACCCATGTGTAGCATGTGTGGCTGTAGATACACACCTCTGGAGAGCGTGTAAAGCTGCACCCACTCCACCAAGCGGTGGCTAGTCACTGGGTGATGCAGATGTCCTTAAACCCATGTGTAGCATGTGTGGCTGTAGATACACACCTCTGGAGAGCGTGTAAAGCTGCACCCACTCCACCAAGCGGTGGCTAGTCACTGGGTGATGCAGATGTCCTTAAACCCATGCGTAGCATGTGTGGCTGTAGATACACACCTCTGGAGAGCGTGTAAAGCTGCACCCACTCCACCAAGCGGTGGCCAGTCACTGGGTGATGCAGATGTCCTTAAACCCATGCGTAGCATGTGTGGCTGTAGATACACACCTCTGGAGAGCGTGTAAAGCTGCACCCACTCCACCAAGCGGTGGCTAGTCACTGGGTGATGCAGATGTCCTTAAACCCATGTGTAGCATGTGTGGCTGTAGATACACACCTCTGGAGAGCGTGTAAAGCTGCACCCACTCCACCAAGCGGTGGCTAGTCACTGGGTGATGCAGATGTCCTTAAACCCATGTGTAGCATGTGTGGCTGTAGATACACACCTCTGGAGAGCGTGTAAAGCTGCACCCACTCCACCAAGCGGTGGCTAGTCACTGGGTGATGCAGATGTCCTTAAACCCATGCGTAGCATGTGTGGCTGTAGATACACACCTCTGGAGAGCGTGTAAAGCTGCACCCACTCCACCAAGCGGTGGCTAGTCACTGGGTGATGCAGATGTCCTTAAACCCATGTGTAGCATGTGTGGCTGTAGATACACACCTCTGGAGAGCGTGTAAAGCTGCACCCACTCCACCAAGCGGTGGCTAGTCACTGGGTGATGCAGATGTCTTTAAACCCATGTGTAGCATGTGTGGCTGTAGATACACACCTCTGGAGAGCGTGTAAAGCTGCACCCACTCCACCAAGCGGTGGCTAGTCACTGGGTGATGCAGATGTCCTTAAACCCATGTGTAGCATGTGTGGCTGTAGATACACACCTCTGGAGAGCGTGTAAAGCTGCACCCACTCCACCAAGCGGTGGCTAGTCACTGGGTGATGCAGATGTCCTTAAACCCATGTGTAGCATGTGTGGCTGTAGATACACACCTCTGGAGAGCGTGTAAAGCTGCACCCACTCCACCAAGCGGTGGCTAGTCACTGGGTGATGCAGATGTCCTTAAACCCATGTGTAGCATGTGTGGCTGTAGATACACACCTCTGGAGAGCGTGTAAAGCTGCACCCACTCCACCAAGCGGTGGCTAGTCACTGGGTGATGCAGATGTCCTTAAACCCATGTGTAGCATGTGTGGCTGTAGATACACACCTCTGGAGAGCGTGTAAAGCTGCACCCACTCCACCAAGCGGTGGCCAGTCACTGGGTGATGCAGATGTCCTTAAACCCATGTGTAGCATGTGTGGCTGTAGATACACACCTCTGGAGAGCGTGTAAAGCTGCACCCACTCCACCAAGCGGTGGCTAGTCACTGGGTGATGCAGATGTCCTTAAACCCATGTGTAGCATGTGTGGCTGTAGATACACACCTCTGGAGAGCGTGTAAAGCTGCACCCACTCCACCAAGCGGTGGCTAGTCACTGGGTGATGCAGATGTCCTTAAACCCATGTGTAGCATGTGTGGCTGTAGATACACATCTCTGGAGAGCGTGTAAAGCTGCACCCACTCCACCAAGCGGTGGCTAGTCACTGGGTGATGCAGATGTCCTTAAACCCATGTGTAGCATGTGTGGCTGTAGATACACAGCTCTGGAGAGCGTGTAAAGCTGCACCCACTCCACCAAGCGGTGGCTAGTCACTGGGTGATGCAGATGTCCTTAAACCCATGTGTAGCATGTGTGGCTGTAGATACACAGCTCTGGAGAGCGTGTAAAGCTGCACCCACTCCACCAAGCGGTGGCCAGTCACTGGGTGATGCAGATGTCCTTAAACCCATGTGTAGCATGTGTGGCTGTAGATACACAGCTCTGGAGAGCGTGTAAAGCTGCACCCACTCCACCAAGCGGTGGCTAGTCACTGGGTGATGCAGATGTCCTTAAACCCATGTGTAGCATGTGTGGCTGTAGATACACACCTCTGGAGAGCGTGTAAAGCTGCACCCACTCCACCAAGCGGTGGCTAGTCACTGGGTGATGCAGATGTCCTTAAACCCATGTGTAGCATGTGTGGCTGTAGATACACACCTCTGGAGAGCGTGTAAAGCTGCACCCACTCCACCAAGCGGTGGCTAGTCACTGGGTGATGCAGATGTCCTTAAACCCATGTGTAGCATGTGTGGCTGTAGATACACACCTCTGGAGAGCGTGTAAAGCTGCACCCACTCCACCAAGCGGTGGCTAGTCACTGGGTGATGCAGATGTCCTTAAACCCATGTGTAGCATGTGTGGCTGTAGATACACACCTCTGGAGAGCGTGTAAAGCTGCACCCACTCCACCAAGCGGTGGCTAGTCACTGGGTGATGCAGATGTCCTTAAACCCATGTGTAGCATGTGTGGCTGTAGATACACACCTCTGGAGAGCGTGTAAAGCTGCACCCACTCCACCAAGCGGTGGCTAGTCACTGGGTGATGCAGATGTCCTTAAACCCATGCGTAGCATGTGTGGCTGTAGATACACACCTCTGGAGAGCGTGTAAAGCTGCACCCACTCCACCAAGCGGTGGCCAGTCACTGGGTGATGCAGATGTCCTTAAACCCATGCGTAGCATGTGTGGCTGTAGATACACACCTCTGGAGAGCGTGTAAAGCTGCACCCACTCCACCAAGCGGTGGCTAGTCACTGGGTGATGCAGATGTCCTTAAACCCATGTGTAGCATGTGTGGCTGTAGATACACACCTCTGGAGAGCGTGTAAAGCTGCACCCACTCCACCAAGCGGTGGCTAGTCACTGGGTGATGCAGATGTCCTTAAACCCATGTGTAGCATGTGTGGCTGTAGATACACACCTCTGGAGAGCGTGTAAAGCTGCACCCACTCCACCAAGCGGTGGCTAGTCACTGGGTGATGCAGATGTCCTTAAACCCATGTGTAGCATGTGTGGCTGTAGATACACATCTCTGGAGAGCGTGTAAAGCTGCACCCACTCCACCAAGCGGTGGCTAGTCACTGGGTGATGCAGATGTCCTTAAACCCATGTGTAGCATGTGTGGCTGTAGATACACACCTCTGGAGAGCGTGTAAAGCTGCACCCACTCCACCAAGCGGTGGCCAGTCACTGGGTGATGCAGATGTCCTTAAACCCATGTGTAGCATGTGTGGCTGTAGATACACACCTCTGGAGAGCGTGTAAAGCTGCACCCACTCCACCAAGCGGTGGCTAGTCACTGGGTGATGCAGATGTCCTTAAACCCATGTGTAGCATGTGTGGCTGTAGATACACACCTCTGGAGAGCGTGTAAAGCTGCACCCACTCCACCAAGCGGTGGCTAGTCACTGGGTGATGCAGATGTCCTTAAACCCATGTGTAGCATGTGTGGCTGTAGATACACACCTCTGGAGAGCGTGTAAAGCTGCACCCACTCCACCAAGCGGTGGCTAGTCACTGGGTGATGCAGATGTCCTTAAACCCATGTGTAGCATGTGTGGCTGTAGATACACACCTCTGGAGAGCGTGTAAAGCTGCACCCACTCCACCAAGCGGTGGCTAGTCACTGGGTGATGCAGATGTCCTTAAACCCATGTGTAGCATGTGTGGCTGTAGATACACAGCTCTGGAGAGCGTGTAAAGCTGCACCCACTCCACCAAGCGGTGGCTAGTCACTGGGTGATGCAGATGTCCTTAAACCCATGTGTAGCATGTGTGGCTGTAGATACACACCTCTGGAGAGCGTGTAAAGCTGCACCCACTCCACCAAGCGGTGGCTAGTCACTGGGTGATGCAGATGTCCTTAAACCCATGTGTAGCATGTGTGGCTGTAGATACACACCTCTGGAGAGCGTGTAAAGCTGCACCCACTCCACCAAGCGGTGGCCAGTCACTGGGTGATGCAGATGTCCTTAAACCCATGTGTAGCATGTGTGGCTGTAGATACACACCTCTGGAGAGCGTGTAAAGCTGCACCCACGCCACCAAGCGGTGGCTAGTCACTGAGTGATGCAGATGTCCTTAAACCCATGTGTAGCATGTGTGGCTGTAGATACACACCTCTGGAGAGCGTGTAAAGCTGCACCCACTCCACCAAGCGGTGGCTAGTCACTGGGTGATGCAGATGTCCTTAAACCCATGTGTAGCATGTGTGGCTGTAGATACACACCTCTGGAGAGCGTGTAAAGCTGCACCCACTCCACCAAGCGGTGGCTAGTCACTGGGTGATGCAGATGTCCTTAAACCCATGTGTAGCATGTGTGGCTGTAGATACACACCTCTGGAGAGCGTGTAAAGCTGCACCTACTCCACCAAGCGGTGGCTAGTCACTGGGTGATGCAGATGTCCTTAAACCCATGTGTAGCATGTGTGGCTGTAGATACACAGCTCTGGAGAGCGTGTAAAGCTGCACCCACTCCACCAAGCGGTGGCTAGTCACTGGGTGATGCAGATGTCCTTAAACCCATGTGTAGCATGTGTGGCTGTAGATACACACCTCTGGAGAGCGTGTAAAGCTGCACCCACTCCACCAAGCGGTGGCTAGTCACTGGGTGATGCAGATGTCCTTAAACCCATGTGTAGCATGTGTGGCTGTAGATACACACCTCTGGAGAGCGTGTAAAGCTGCACCCACTCCACCAAGCGGTGGCCAGTCACTGGGTGATGCAGATGTCCTTAAACCCATGTGTAGCATGTGTGGCTGTAGATACACACCTCTGGAGAGCGTGTAAAGCTGCACCCACTCCACCAAGCGGTGGCTAGTCACTGGGTGACTTTAAAACCATGTGACCAACCATAGGCTGCCGTCTGCAAGGACATCCACACAGTAGTGTTGGTTAATGTGTGTGTGGGGTGGCCCAAGTGGCCGCTTCACATCTTTCAGCCAGGAGGTGCTCCCTAGGAAGGTCACAGTGGCGGCCTTCGTTCGTGTTGAGCGCGCCTTGGGTTCCATGTTTTGCATGTAAGCTGCAATGGCTGCTAAGTGCAGCCGTATGGAAGTATCGGCTAAACCTGACATTTGTAGACAGAGTAAGTAGCATATGATATTTTGGACAGCAGATTTTAGGGATTCCAGTGGTTTAGGAATGCATGAATGGACAAATCTCTTCCACTTAGCAGTAAAACAGGCCCGTGTGGTTGGTCTGCAGGACTCTCGCAAGATGCATTCTTGATCGAGACGCAGGTAACCAACTCTAGGACCTCAGGTGCCAGATCGTTCGAATGAGTTGCTTGGGGTCTGGATGCCTGATCTGGCCTTGGCCGCTGGTGAGAATGTCTGGCCTGTTGGGGAGCTGGTCGCGGGGACAGATTGACATTTCGATGACTGCTGAATACTAAAACTGTCTGGATAGGTGGGGGCTACAGGGATAATAGTCTGAGATGTCTGCTGCATCTTTTGCAGCATAAGTGGAAGGAGTGGGAGAGGGAGAAAACCATAAGCAAATATCCCTGACCTGTTCATCCATAGTGTGTTGCCCAGTGTTTATTGTACCTAGATGCGAAGCTTGGGCATTTTGTGCTTTTGTGGGTGGCAAAGAGATCTGTTTGCATCCTGCCCCAGCACTGGAAGTGGGTGAGGTGGATTTGTGGATGGAGCTCCCACTCGTTGGACTTGTTGGCACTTCATGCTGAGCAAGTCCGCAAGGTCATTTTCTACCCCAGGAAGGTACTCCACCAGCAGGTGGATGCACGTGGAAGAACACTTAATGCCCAATGGACAGAGACGAGGCAAAAAAAAAAAAAAAAAAAAAAAAAAAAACTTACCTTGGCTCCAACCCTGCCGCATCCTGCCGCCTCGCACTCCTCTTCCTCTGGTGTCCCAGCAATCCTGGCGTTGCTTTCATGCAACACCTTGCATGAAAGCAGCGCTAGGATTGGTCTGAGCGGCAGTGACTGCCGCTCAGACACAGTCCTGGGGTCTGTGCAGTTTCTCCAGCCTCAGACGGCCGGCCAAACACACATGCGCACTTAGGTGCACTCTCCACCTCCCATGACCCAGCACCGCCCCTCCCTGCACTACTGGCTGTGCCAGAAGCAGACAAATAAAACGGTCTATCATGTTATTTGTCTGCTTCTGGCAGAGCTAGTGGGGCGATGCTCTTCTGCCATAGCGAAAGAGCAGCCCCTGGTTGCTGGACTTCAGGTTTAAAACCCAAAATGTGGAGCCAGGCATGGCGCTTAATTAAGGCAGTGGTGCTGACGCCCCAAGCAGCGGTATCCAAGGCGCCTACGGCACACTGGATAACAGCATTGGAAACCGTCTTCTCTTCTGCCACTAGCTTTCCCCCCTTCCCCCCTGTGTTTCATAGGCACCTACACTGCATCCCAGTGTGCCCTGTCATTCCTGGAGAGATGGCCAGCTGAATTTGCTATGAGTACGGGCTCCTACCGATACCTTCTTCCTTGTGGTGAGTAGTTTTCTTTACTCTCATTATTGGGCGGAGGAGCATCCCCTATTCCCAGAGAGGTGGCACACTCACATGCAGTATGAACCACTAGAGAATCTATGATAACCTGACCCCTGAGGGGAGCCAATGGGGGAGAACTTATATTTTTGCCCACTCTAGGTTTTACCACCTTGGCCATGCCTAGCTTCTTAAAGGTGTCATTGGCCATCTTTAGCATCCCCTTGAAGCAAGCAAAAGTTAGTCCGCCTGGTGGAAAGCGTCAGCGCTTTGCATGACCTTGTAGTAAGTAGTTGTATCATCTGGGGTGAAGGCTTAACTGGACAGTGATCCATGTCTGGATTCCCCCACGGGATCAAAATCAAAGTTGTCCAATGGATCATCAGTGGACACTGGTTGACATGGTGCGTTCTCAGGATCCATTTGAAGAGTGAGGGGAACCCTCTGGCGGGTATGGAAGTGGTGAAGTATAGGGCGGTGGTGGGGAGTGTGGAGGAGGAGGAGGGGTTAGAGTTACAAATGGGATAGAGATAGTGGCCCTATCCTTACGTTTCTTGGGTTTGGGTACCGGAGGAGGCTCTGAAACAAGTCCTTTCTGAAGGCAGGCTTCTGCCTCCAAGGCAAAGTGTCTACAGCCTTGGGCAGTCTTGTGAAGATCTTGCCAGTGTGGGGATGGATATGGAAATGTCTTTGTCTTCTGTGCAGTTCCTCCTAAAGGTGCTGAAGAATCAGCTGCTGTGAGTCATCCGAGTCCTTCACAGAAGACGTCTTCTACACTGATCTGATGGTTTGGGTGGACATTGGGTCCTCATATCTGGCGGTGTCTTCAACACCGATGTCGTAGGCACAGATGGGACTTTCAGATCGCATGTGGTGTTGTCTTAGTAGGGAGACAGGCAAAGGTTACACACCTGGAAGTGGTTGGTCCATGGGAACTTTACATTACACTCAAGGCAATTCTGAAAGGATGCCCATTTCATCACCCTGTGTACATTCTAAAGTGGAAAGTCATTAATGATGAGGGGCACGAGGCCCCGGCAGTGCAGGAGTCGAAGTGGATTGGACTCCAGAAGATGCTAAAGAAAGAAAGGCAACCCAAATATCAGAGTCAGAAGAAACTGGTTGGGCCCGAACTGAAGCATAGATAACGCACTGAAGTCAGAGCCCTGGTCAAGTACATTCGAACCCATTGGCGGAAAAAAACAATCTAACTTGAAGTTGGGCCCATGCGCATTAGCAGCAAGGGAGGCAACACTATATACTTTGTGCCTCCAAAGACTAGTTCGAAGACAAACAATTTGCAAACGACTGGGCCAAACACTACATGGCAAGAGTATGCAGAGCATGTGAATCTACAGCAACTCATGCCAAAAAACATATACTTTTGTTTACACCCATTTTTCTTTCCTTGTACCCTATGGGGAGCCTGGTCCTTTTCGTTATCTTAATTTGTTGTTCATCACCTTTATGAAATTGATAAGAAGGGGATCATACGTGGGTAGATATCCTCTCTAAATGCCTATAAACCAATTCTCATCTGACCAGGGTACAGCCTGAGAGGTACTTTGTGTGGTTCCCAAGTATCCCCCATCAGCCAACACTGTCCAATGTCCATTCATTCTGTGCAATGGGGGTCACTTCTGCTACGCGGACGATGTGCAGCTTAGTTTATTGCTCGGCTGTTAATGCTTTAGACTGATAGACACATCGTCACAGGTGACTCAATCATAGCTCCAAGTGGATGCTTTGCAATCGATTGAAGCTTGACACTGATGAGACTATCTTATCATGTGTGAGGGGGGCACTAGGTGACCCCTTCGATGGACCTCCACCAATCCCTGTCAATGATTGTTACTCGTGGTAGTAAGCTCTCCTTTTACCGCAGCTGGCCAGTCTAACATCCAGGTGCTTCTAGGCTCTAAAACCCGGAGTGAAGTCCTGCACCTTCCAGAAGGTCTGCTCTGTACAACTGTTGTTAAAGGACTCATCTTGATTCATAAGTGTCCAAATCATCCAGAACACTGCTGCCCGGGTGGCGGTGGTGGGCCTCTCACAGATAACACAAGGAGAACCTGCATTGGCTCCTCTCCCGCAACAGGGAGTTACTTAAGAACGTCTGCAACTGTCACACGGGGATACCTAGAAAAGGGGCCCCAATTCTCCAAAGCAGATTTCAAAGAGGCACTCTGTCGGGCATCTGGGGGTTGGCCTCAGCCAATCTGTCTATCCACCCACACATCTGAAAAACTAAAAGTCAGGGGGGCCTTTCTTGTAGAATTCAATCCCCTCTTTTGTGGGAGAGGCTCCGGACCAACTCCAGTTTTGGAAGAGGTGGAGACTGGGATGTATTCGGCCTCTTTACCCATTGTCACATGTTCTACTCTGCACTAAGATACCTCAGTCAGGTTGCAGTTCACACTTAAAAACTGACAAGTGGAACAGAGTAAAGGATATTCTTTCAGAGGCCCACTGAGAAGCGTGCCACTTCTGCCACAGGTTTAGTACTTGGACTTTGACGTGTATGAAAGACTTGGCTCCGACGTCACTTGTAATGACAGCCACCGGAGTACTGTTTAAATCCCGGTTTTATATGAGACTCTTAGCTGACCCAGTTTCACTTGTGCTTGATTTGTGTGCCCATCAACAAATCCTTCATGATCTATACATCAGTCAAAGTTCTACATCTGCTTTCCCAACAAGCAGCAGCAGAACCAAAGACAAACTCCGCTTACCCCTGAGATTAAATATTTTCGCTGCCCTCTAACGACCAGCTGGAGGTGTTCAAACCATGTATGGATGCTCCTGGCCAAGGTCATGGTGTCAAGGCAAAGGGTATATCAAGAACTAGGACGCAAATATATCAAATTCTTTGCAAAAAGAGTGACTCACGGTAAACAGAAACTAGATTGTATAACGCCCAGGTGGCCCAGTGCTGGCTGACCGGAGAGATCCCCTGCGGCAGAAGGCGAAGGATGGGTTCGAAGGACCTGCAGAAAACGAGATACATTGTTTAGTGGTAATCTTAGGAATAAAGAAGCTGCACAACCTTTGGTGTAGACTTGTGAAGAGAAATTACCAACCTGCAACATTAGTTCTCCAGTAACAACCTTCGCTAAGGACACAAAGGTGGTCCCCTCGACCAGATTAGGTAATAAATGACCTGTCGATGTGTATCCCCCTGAATTTGAGAATCTAGAGGGAAGATTTTTCTGCTTTTGTCACAAACCTGGAGGCTACGATAGATCCAGACCTGTATGATTGTACCACAACAAGCCACACTGCCAGAACCTTCGCAAACAGCGCTGTGGGTCTAGCATTCTGTTAAAGTCCCCCCCATGACAGTGCGGCCCTGGGGGAGGTTAAGGATCACTGACTGGAGGTCAGCGAGGGACAACTTTGCCAACTGTGAGGGAATGCATATCCACAGAAAGTTGTACAGGGAGTGCAGAATTATTAGGCAAATGAGTATTTTGACCACATCATCCTCTTTATGCATGTTGTCTTACTCCAAGCTGTATAGGCTCGAAAGCCTACCACCAATTAAGCATATTAGGTGATGTGCATCTCTGTAATGAGAAGGGGTGTGGTCTAATGACATCAACACCCTATATCAGGTGTGCATAATTATTAGGCAACTTCCTTTCCTTTGGCAAAATGGGTCAAAAGAAGGACTTGACAGGCTCAGAAAAGTCAAAAATAGTGAGATATCTTGCAGAGGGATGCAGCACTCTTAAAATTGCAAAGCTTCTGAAGCGTGATCATCGAACAATCAAGCGTTGCATTCAAAATAGTCAACAGGGTCACAAGAAGCGTGTGGAAAAACCAAGGCGCAAAATAACTGCCCATGAACTGAGAAAAGTCAAGCGTGCAGCTGCCACGATGCCACTTGCCACCAGTTTGGCCATATTTCAGAGCTGCAACATCACTGGAGTGCCCAAAAGCACAAGGTGTGCAATACTCAGAGACATGGCCAAGGTAAGAAAGGCTGAAAGACGACCACCACTGAACAAGACACACAAGCTGAAACGTCAAGACTGGGCCAAGAAATATCTCAAGACTGATTTTTCTAAGGTTTTATGGACTGATGAAATGAGAGTGAGTCTTGATGGGCCAGATGGATGGGCCCGTGGCTGGATTGGTAAAGGGCAGAGAGCTCCAGTCCGACTCAGACGCCAGCAAGGTGGAGGTGGAGTACTGGTTTGGGCTGGTATCATCAAAGATGACCTTGTGGGGCCTTTTCGGGTTGAGGATGGAGTCAAGCTCAACTCCCAGTCCTACTGCCAGTTCCTGGAAGACACCTTCTTCAAGCAGTGGTACAGGAAGAAGTCTGCATCCTTCAAGAAAAACATGATTTTCATGCAGGACAATGCTCCATCACACGTGTCCAAGTACTCCACAGCGTGGCTGGCAAGAAAGGGTATAAAAGAAGGAAATCTAATGACATGGCCTCCTTGTTCACCTGATCTGAACCCCATTGAGAACCTGTGGTCCATCATCAAATGTGAGATTTACAAGGAGGGAAAACAGTACACCTCTCTGAACAGTGTCTGGGAGGCTGTGGTTGCTGCTGCACGCAATGTTGATGGTGAACAGATCAAAACACTGACAGAATCCATGGATGGCAGGCTTTTGAGTGTCCTTGCAAAGCAAGGTGGCTATATTGGTCACTGATTTGTTTTTGTTTTGTTTTTGAATGTCAGAAATGTATATTTGTGAATGTTGAGATGTTATATTGGTTTCACTGGTAATAATAAATAATTGAAATGGGTATATATTTGTTTTTTGTTAAGTTGCCTAATAATTATGCACAGTAATAGTCACCTGCACACACAGATATCCCCCTAACATAGCTAAAACTAAAAACAAACTAAAAACTACTTCCAAAAATATTCAGCTTTGATATTAATGAGGTTTTTGGGTTCATTGAGAACATGGTTGTTGTTCAATAATAAAATTAATCCTCAAAAATACAACTTGCCTAATAATTCTGCACTCCCTGTAATGTATTCCCTCTAGGAGACCCCCACTAGTGTGTATCTGCTTTGTGTGTCTGTAGGAGCGTGTGGCAGTGTGGGGGGAGGCCTTGCAGAGAAGAATCGCGCTGCCACAGGGGTCTTGCATGTGCTCGGAGTGACAGCTTGTGTCATAGCTACAACAGGCCAGGACAGGGCAACGCCTGGAGTGGTTTCTTCGAGAAGCAGGACCACTAGGAGATGGCACTTCACAAACCAGAAACCGGCTCCTTGTCTAATACACTTTATAAGGTCACTGACATTCTATGTAATTATGGCCGCTGCGTTATACTGGTTGCTTGGGAGTAATGTATATGTGCACCAGAAGAGGAGTCGCCCCCGTCAGGCACCGTAGGTGGCATCTAGGTGATCTACTGGATCTAGTGTGACTTGCTCATGGTGTGTGAAATGGGACGTTGCATGGCGATGAGTGTGACGTGTACCCAACAATATGAACAACAAGGAACCAACACATCTAAAGCGTAAGAGAACCAGGTATCTCCTCAACTGCCTCCAACCCCACACTTCCACCCAGACACGTTTGCCGGGCATATAAACTCTAGGAATATGATCCTTGAGCAGATAACAGAGGCAATGTATAGGCCCAACATCTCCATGGATCTTAGGTTGTGGAGCTGACAGCGAGAACCTGCAAGACAAGAGGCGCACAGCAAAGCATTGCTCGAGTAAGAGGACCACTGCACAGATGCTCTAAGATCTCTGAGGGTGCCTCCTGGCTGCACAGCGAGAATTGCCGGGCTCCTCCTAGACACAGGAAGCACCACACCTGCACCATGACCACTGCACGTGCTGGACAGTCGGGGGTTTGTAATATGTGAAGCCCTTGCTGTGGTCTGACCCCGCTCTAGCAGAGCCGTCCTGGCTCCTAACCAACAGGAGTCCAGCTGACGCCAGCAAGAAGCGAGACAACCTGCATTGAGCTGTTAAAGCGATGAGAAATCTTGGGATAAGCTGGCGCAGAGAGCACTTTCATGATGCCATCACAAGCACCGTGAACACTGTGCAGGCCTACGGGGTCAGGTAACAGGCCAGAACATTGTTGACGGGGCCTGCTTGCAAATTGTGGAAGTGACTAAAAGCACCCAGGCCCCATAATTAACTGCTGGTGCCAATCACTAGTGCAAATAAAGCAGTTTGCACACTGTATACAGAGAATGATGCTAGTGTCCCAGAAGAACCAGTAGAAGTGAGAAAAGCTCAGGTCACACATGCGTCTCACCCTGATGTCCAAAACTTTACATTGGAAATAAGAAAGGTACTTACCCGTAACTCAGCACTGGTGTTTTTCATAGATTCACATGCTTGAATTTATCCCTAACGTCAGGATGTCAACCCTCTGTAATCCACATCAACACCGCAGTGTTTCAATTCAGCAAGTGACGTTGAAACCGAATGGCTAAACATTCACAGACCACAGTTTGCCATCCACCTCAATATCTGACCCAAATTCAACTCAGTCAGGTGAGGGGTCCAGGGTTACATCCTCCGTAGAGGCTCCAATTGCCAGATTTCCATTGCTTTTTCTCACACAAGATGCAGCCTCTTGAAAGGAGAGGAGGGTGGGTGCATGTGAATCTACTGAAATATAACAATGCTGTAGAGCTGTAGTTGCTGATAACTGCTTGGACTGTTTCTGAATGCAGCGTAAAGCTCTCATGTTGTTTGTTTGTATCTTGATGTCTTTGTGCTCAATTAGAAGTCGGAACGCCTTCAAGGTGAGATCAACCGATCTCTGTTCCCATAAGTTTCTATCCAAGTTTTGTGATCGAAAGCACTTTAATTTAATTGCCGGAAGGTTTTGTTACTGCTCTCCCCAGCCCTTCATTGATGCATCTGTTGTTAGAAGAAGATGTGGTCTGATTTCATAAAGACCCTGCCCACTGCAAAAGTTTCTTCGGCTTTCCACTAAACCACGGTCTGCTTTATCCATTATGTTATCTTATATCTTGTCACCTCAGTGGCCAGGCCCTTGTTTCCGCTCGATGTCCAGACCTTCTCGAATGAGTCTCTTTCTGAGCTTGCATTGTGATATATGTGGAATGCAGGAAGACGGTAAGCTTAGTAGGGCCCTGAACCTCCTGGCGGTGCTCCAATTCTTCACACTTATCTCCTGAATTAAGAAATGTAATCTTTCTCTTCTTTCCTGAGATGGGCACGCTTTTAGTTCATCTGCAGTAGTTTGCGCTGAGGAATAATATCTGCTTTGTACCCACAACAAATGAGGAGACACAAGTCTAGCAGAACAAAGGCTTGGTCCTACAGCACCCAGACAGGGTGTCCAGAAGAATTATCCAGGCATCCCGTTCACCACTTCTGAAATGTGCCAACGTGTCCCATGTGGTTCAAACAGACCTGTCAGGCAGCAGTTGCCACTGCGGTGTCAAAAGGATGGCCACAGCCCTTGCCCTGCATATTCTGCTACGTTCAGATGAGGTATCTCCGCCCATTCTGACTAACCTAGAGTATAGCTCCTGGGAGGAATTTCACACCTCTTTCAGGTAGGGTATTAGGCTAGGCACTTCCTGGAGAGCTAATGAAAAGTAACCTCCAGACGCTTTCAGAAGGGTAACGGTAACTTTCTAAAAGTTACATTTCCCAGCTATTTAATAGAAATATGGGTTTACCATGAGATTGGATTTATATTAAATATAAAAATAAGTCTTTGAATGGAGTCTGTAGCTGGTACAGACACAAAGTTATAGACTGAAGTGTATAATCTATACTTTGATTTTCCCCATGTGCCAGATAGGGACTGACCAATGACAATGTCATTTCGGGCCTAATCACTAGGGGAACATGCCGTTTATAATGCCACACGTGCTCCACTCTTAAATATTATGCAAACTACCTTCTGGGCAGCAAGGTGCACTTAGTTGTTACTTATTTATTATTTAAACACAGCTGAAATGGTTGTTTTTGACAGATCCGTGAAGCAGACGTCAATCTGCTGCCATCAAGCCACACAGGGTATGGCTGATGCCATGTTATCACTGCCACTGTAGTGGTTGGCACAATAGGTGCTGCAGTCCACAAGTACATTTACCTTTCCAAACATGGATGCATTTCAGCATCATATACTACCGCCTATAGGAAAGTTACATGGGCTAATTGGGTTTTAAGCCTATTTCTACATTTGTGAGGTGTCAGAGCACATACACTGGGCACTGGAGAGCAGAGTGCCACTGTCAGAGGTCAAAACTACTAGCAAGTGAGTCCCAAAAACATCAATACTGGGGGTGACTACCCAAAAGAGGTCACTCTGCAACAGCTGCCATTTGGTAAATGGTAGAGGTGAAGGGTGGGCTGCAGTCTGCTGTTCAAGGTGAACCGCAAGGCCTAGTCCTTAGGTGAGGCAGGCTGTTTGCTTGACCATTGTTCAGTGTGGCTGTTGGTGGCCAAGTGCAGCAAGCCCACACCTCCTTACCCTTCTGTTGCGGATGCTGTAGGCTGACGACTGCCCTGATGTGTGAAGCATCACCCTGCTGAAAGGCTGTGCACGGAGAGCGGCATGGAAGAGAGACTTTGAAAGAGAACCACCCCAAACCTGTTCTGAATGTGCAGACACTGGATTGCTTGAACCGGGGTCCTCGGCATCCAGTAGTGACTCAGTGGGGGTCCCGGCATCCAATATTTATTTAGTGGAAGTCCCCAGATTTCAGTAATGATTAAGTGGGGGTCTACAGAAGTGAAAAGGTTAAGGACCACTGCTCGCCTTTTGTCTCCCTTCGGTCTTGCATCCTCACCAGTCACTTACACTTTATCCTAAATTTTTCTTTATTCTTCCAATATTCGTACTTAGTCTTTTGGCAGCACCCACTTTCTACAGCTCCTCTTAACTCACTGCACCCTTTGTCCTCAACCGCCCTGCATCAATCTTTCCACTTTCACACTTTGTCTATCTCTTTTCGCACTTCACCTTCTTCTACGTTTTGCCTCACCTCTTATCCGACCTCAGCTCTGCACTCACTCGCTCATGCTTGTATCTCATCAGCCTATCCACTGTCCTACCAATCCTGCATTTCTCGTCCCTTATCCACCCTTTGTCCTCAATAAACCCTCAGCTCTCCTTCCATTTCCACCCTTTTTCCTCATTTACAATTTATTTCTTCCCTTCTACCCTCATCCGTACATAACATCATGGAACCGAGTAGTTTCAAAAGTTAACAAAAAAAAAAAAAACACTCCTCAAATGCATTAGCCAATCATATGCTTTCCCTGCTATTGATTTACAAATGCTAGACGAAAACTGCAACATTATCTTGCACAGTTTCTTGTCTCTCTTGTATTGTTTGCACCAAGCACTAACTGCTTACCTGTAGTTGATGTTCCTTCGGGAGCTGGAGTCCCAGCTTTGAATGGCCCCCCACATCCGTTCAACCACCTCGTCGCGAGATGGCTCGCTGATGAACCAAGCGCCAGGCCCATCAAACATGATGTGTGAGAGGACCCCACAAGCATTGTAGGACACCTCAATGCCATCTGCCTTGCTCTCCAACAGGTTGCTGTGGAAACAGAGAGTACGGTTTTGGTGAACTAAAAAGGTTAACTACACGAGGAAACAATGATATGTCAACAAATCGTCTAGTTTCCTGCATAGTGATTGCTAACAGAGGACATGAGATCAGAAGCTGTGGATGGCAACAATACTGTGTAAGGGCTTCGGGTGAGGCAGTGGAGAACATTTCTTACCTGGCAGGAGTAAGTATCAGAGCTCTAGCCAGTGCAGGAGGAAAATTTACAGCACAAGAATCTACGCAAGTTCCACTGCTTACCTTTTCTGGGCAAGAAAAGGGGTGAACCCCAGAGCTGGAAGGCTAGAACAGCTTGTTTCCAAATTTATTTGCTCCCACTTACGGCAAAAGATTTGAATAAGATCTACGACTAACATTTAAAAACGCTGACTATAACCTTATTTTTGTTTGCACGTGCTTGAGTAATAGGTGCTACAGTTATACAACTGATTTGACTCATCTTAAGGTCCTTGGAACCATAAAAAGCTTAGTCAGCACTGCTGGATATGAACATGTAATCATAAGGACTTGAAAAGTGTGGTATCAGCATTATTACTTATAATGCCAGGACCTCATTGTAAGCGTAATAAACATGGAACGCTGTCCTTCTGGGGTTCTGGTGACAAATCTCTGCTTTCATCTTGCACATGCTGCTGCACCTCTCTCACGATGCAGGCACAACCCCCTCTTAGCTCAGTATTAGTTATGGTTTTAAGAATCATTTTCCTGTTTGTTGAAGATCAACCAACCACTGGGCCTGTTGGGATAAAGCACAAGGACCTAAATCACAAGATCTCAGTTGGGCCCTAAAAACACTGAGCATCATTTGATCACAGCAAGACAATCAAATGTCATGCATTGCATCCAATCACGATAATATAATACAAATCACTAATCAAGTGTATTACTTAACGCAAATGCCTGACAAGATTTGCCAGATCTGCGCGCATTTGCATGTCTACAATAGGATGGGGCAACCCATGAGACTGAACTCAAAGAAACTCAACAGAGCTTAGCGATGCCTTAACAGTCCAAATCAAGGTCCTCGCAACACCACCTACCATTAGGAAACACCGTACATAAACATCAAGCAAACAAAACCAAAAAAACACCAACAGACTCTTAATGAGGATCTCATTAGATCTTGTTGCTCCTTGCAAATCCTATCTGGGTTGACAACACAAAAACTCTGCAGGGAACTGAGTGTGTCTACGTATAGAACCATCCACCTGGATGTTAGTTTCTACACAGCTTTTCCTTTCTTCACCCCTGTAGAAAGTTGGCTCTGAATGTACTATTTCAAAGTAAGGAATAGCATGCACAGAGTCCAAGGGTCCCCCTTAGAGGTAAGATAGCGGCAAAAAGAGATGATTCTAATGCTCTGTTTTGTGGTAGTTTGGTTGAGCAGTAGGCTTATCAGAGGGTAGTGTTAAGCATTTGTTGTACACACACAAGCAATAAATGAGGAACACACACTCAAAGACAATTCCAGGCCATTAGGTTTTTATATAGAAAAATATATTTTCTTTGTTTATTTTAAGAACCACAGGTTCAAGATTTACAAACAATACTTTAAATGAAAGGTATTTCACTCAGGTATCTTAGGAACTTTGAATCATCACAATAGCATGTACAGTTTTGGCAAAAATGACAATAAGCTATTTTAAAATTGGACACTGCAAAATTCAACAGTTCCTGAGAGAGGTAAGTATTTGTTAGGTTCACAGGTAAGTAAAGCATTTACAGGGTTCAAAGTTGGCTCCAAGGTAGCCCACCGTTGGGGGTTCAGGGCAACCCCAAAGTTACCACACCAGCAGCTCAGGGCCGGTCAGGTGCAGAGGTCAAAGTGGTGCCCAAAACACATAGGCTTCAATGGAAATAGGGGTGCCCCGGTTCCAGTTTGCCAGCAGGTAAGTACCACCGACTTCGGAGGGCAGACCAGGGGGGTTTTGTAGGGCACCGGGGGGGACACAAGCAGGCACAGAAAGTACACCCTCAGCGGCACAGGGGCGGCCGGGTGCAGTGTGCAAATAGGCGTCGGGTTTGCAATAGGTTTCAATGGGAGACCCAGGAGTCTCTTCAGTGATGCAGGCAGGCAAGGGGGGGGGCTCCTCGGGGTAGCCACCACCTGGGCTAGGGAGAGGGCCACCTGGGGGTCGCTCCTGCACTGGAGCTCGGATCCTTCAGGTCCTGGGGGCTGCAGGTGCAGTGTGTTTCCCAGGCGTCGGGTTCTTTGAAGCAGGCAGTCGTGGTCAGGGGGGAGCCTCTGGATTCCCTCTGCAGGCGTCGCTGTGGGGGCTCAACTCTGACTACTCACGGGCTCGCAGTCGCCGGGGAGTCCTCCCTGTTATGTTAGTTCTCCGCAGGTCGCGTCGGGTGCAGAGTGGAAAGTCTCACGCTTCCGGCGGGAAACATGTGGTCTTTAAAAGTGGCTTCTTTGTGGCAAAGTTGCAGTTTCTTTGGAACAGGGCCGTGTCCTCTGGAGTTCTTGGTCCTTTTAGATGCAGGGTAGTCCTCTGAGGCTTCAGAGGTCGCTGGACCCAGGGGGACGCGTCGCTGTTGCAGTTTTTCTCGAAGTGGGGAGACAGGCCGGTAGGGCTGGGGCCAAAGCAGTTGGTGTCTCCGTTTTCTCTGCAGGGCTTCAGGTCAGCAGTCCTTCTTCGTCTTAGGTTGCAGGAATCTATCTTCCTAGGTTCTGGGGGCCCCTAAATACTCAATTTAGGGGTGTGTTTAGGTCTGGGGGGATAGTAGCAATGGCTACTAGCCCTGAGGGTGGCTACACCCTCTTTGTGCCTCCTCCCTGGGGGGAGGGGGGCACATCCCTAATCCTATTGGGGGAATCCTCCATCTGCAAGATGGAGGATTTCTAAAAGTCAGTCACCTCAGCTCAGGACACCTTAGGGGTTGTCCTGACTGGCCAGTGACTCCTCCTTGTTTTTCTCATTATCTCCTCCGTCCTTGCTGCCAAAAGTGGGGCAGTGGCCGGAGGGGGGGGGGGGGCATCTCCACTAGCTGGGATGCCCTGGGGCGCTGTAACAAAGGGGGTGAGCCTTTGAGGCTCGCCACCAGGTGTTACAGTTCCTGCAGGGGGAGGTGAAAAGCACCTCCACCCAGTACAGGCTTTGTTACTGATCACAGAGTGACAAAGGCACTCTCCCCATGTGGCCAGCAACATGTCTGGTGTGTGGCAGGCTGCTAAAACTAGTCAGCCCACACTGGAAGTCGTGTATGTTTTCAGGGGGCATCTCTAAGATGCCCTCTGGGTGTATTTCACAATAAAATGTACACTGGCATCAGTGTGCATTTATTGTGCTGAGAAGTTTGATACCAAACTTCCCAGTTTTCAGATAGCCATTATGGTGCTGTGGAGTTCGTGTATGACAGACTCCCAGACCATATACTCTTATGGCTACCCTGCACTTACAATGTCTAAGGTTTTGCTTAGACACTGTAGGGGCATAGTGCTCATGCACCTATGCCCTCACCTGTGGTATAGTGCACCCTGCCTTAGGGCAGTAAGGCCTGCTAGAGGGGTGACTTACCTATGCCATAGGCAGTGTGAGGTTGGCATGGCACCCTGAGGGGAGTGCCATGTCGACTTAGTCATTTTCTCCCCACCAGCACACACAAGCTGGCAAGCAGTGTGTATGGCCTGAGGGAGGGGTCCCCAGGGTGACATAAGACATGCTGCAGCCCTTAGAGACCTTCCCTGGCATTAGGGCCCTTGGTACCAGGGGTACCAGTTACAAGGGACTTACCTGAATGCCAGGGTGTGCCAATTGTGGAGACAAAGGTACAGTTTAGGGAAAGAACACTGGTGCTGGGGCCTGGTTAGCAGGCCTCAGCACACTTTCAAATCATAACTTGGTATCAGCAAAGGCAAAAAGTCAGGGGGTAACCATGCCAAGGGGGCATTTCCTTACAACCCCCCTTCACCAGGTGGTCTTTACTGTGATTGATGTAAAAGCTCAGAGCTCTTTTTGGGGTTAGGCAATGTAGCCTTTCTTCTTCCTTGGATGGATGAGGCAGAGTGAAGAAAGCTAGCAGGGTGATAGACTTCCCTATGTGGATGAGCATGACAGTGTTCATAAGGAATGCCACTTTAGTAAGTAGTACCAGTTTGTCAGGAAAGAAAGCAATTCATTCATAATACAAGATAACGTTGTTGCTTACCATTATGTAGCTGGACCTATGTCCAGTACACACGTAAAATGGCATCCCCACACTCACAAAGCCCAGGAAAATGGATCTGGAGTTTGTGGCAGAACCTCTGCTAATGCACTCACAGGTACCTGCATCCTACCCTCTGGGTTGAGAGGTCCTACCATAGGGGTGACTTACAGTGAAAATGGGTGCATGTACCCTTTTCACGCAGACTGCAATGGCAGGCCTGCAGAAACCTTGGCATTGGCTCCCTATGGGTGGCAGAATAATTGCTGCAGCCCATAGGCATCCTCTGGAACCCCAATGCTCTGGGTACCATGTACTAGGGACTTACATGGGGGACCAGTATGCCAATTGTGGGAAGAGAAGATACAGTTAGCACAAATTTACAGGAGAGAGCATAACTACTAGTGTCCTGATTAGCAGGATCTCAGTAGAAACAGTCAAAGACACTGACAACAGGCAGAAAATGGGGGTAACCATGCCAAGAAAGGGCACTTTTCTGCAGTAGTCTCTAGCCCAAGCAAATTATAAACTTTGCAGCATTCTTACTATCCTGAGAGACACAGTGGAGCTTGCCCTTGAGGTTTCTGGGTACTGGTAGAATGATTTCTGCCACCATGTACCACAAAACATGTGAATAACTACTCAGAAAGCAACTCAAGTTCACTGAACAGATGGCAATGCTAGCAAAGAACATGCATTTCGCAAAATGTTGCCCCTCAATCTGTCTGGTAGGTTGGTCGAAAGTATCTTTCTGGTCACCCTTCTCTTAAACGCCTGAACTTTCTATGCTATATGGCGCAGCATGTTGTAGGACACAGGCAGGATCACCTGGAGCTGGTCTGCTTCACCTGCAATTAGGTGGTTCAGTGGTGGGCCAGATCACCGTTTTGTCTACGTATCTAGCGATGCATCAGTCAAGGTGTCACTAAATGGCAGGAGAATCTCCTGTGTTCTATGTTCTCATTGTAGGACCTCTGAATAGGATCCGAATAACCCTCATCATGCTTGTAAATAAATAAACTTCTACAAATGGCACCGTGATGAATTATAAAATAGCAATTAAATAACATTTATGGTAAACGTTTATGGTAGATCGAATAATGCTTCCACTTTAATTCATAATAGGTTGTCATGTAAAGTCCAACAGGCTTAGATTCCAAAGTTAACTGCTCCCATAGAGGTATAGCCTTAGGTGACACCACATCCAGACCCATATTTATACTTTTTTAGCGCCGCATTTGTGTGGTTTTTTTTTTTTACGCAAAATCGGCACAAACTGAGAAAATTAGACAATTGTATTTTCTAAGTTTGCGCTGCTTTTTCGTCAACAAATTACGCAAATGCGGTGCTAAAAAAGTATAAATATGGGGTCCAGTGACATAAACTTGTCCCAAAGGCAGGCGTATACTTTCTTGGTTGAGGGATGCCTGGCTGCTAGAATTAAATCAGACTTCTGGAGGAAACATCTATGTAGGGAGCATGTGCAGGTTCGGTGCAGGACCCTGCTCTGCTGCCATTACGGTCGATCCTCCCAAAGGGGCAGCCTGTTTGGCGGACTGATGTTCATGCTAAGAGGTTCGAGAAACCAGACTCTGTGCCAAATCCGGGGTTACAAGAATGACTTGGGCCCGGTCACTCTTGATATCCTTGAGAACTCTGGGCAGGAGTGGAGATGGGTGTACAGGACGCCTGAGCTCCACTCGAGATGAAAAGTATCTCCGAGTGAGAGTCGCCTTTGACTCCAGCATGCAGAAATGCTGACAGTGTGCGCTCTTGGCGGTGGAGAAGAAAATGAGTTCCTCCCTGCTTGTTCAAATAGAACATACTAGTGGTATTGTTCTTTTTTTATGAGGACTGTTGAGTGAGTTATTCTGGGGAGGAAAGCCTTTAACGCTAAGGCGATTGCTTTTTGTTCTAGTTGATTGATATGCAGTTTTTCTCCTCTGTTGACCATCGTCCGCTGATTTGTAAGCCCTGGAGATGTGCACCCAAGCCTTCTAATGATGCATCTTTTATTATGACACTGAGTATCATTTGTAGATATTCTAATCCCTTGGACAGATTTTTGGGCTGAGCCCACTAAGTTATTGCTGTTCTCATAACTGGTGTTATTTGAATGAGCTCTTTGAATGAGCCTTGCGTCTGACTCCACTGAATGTCTATCTGCTCTTGCAGTGATCGTAGATGTATCCAACAGCTTGGGAGCAGAAGGATGCACAAGGCGATCACCCCCATGAAAGATTTGTTCACCCGAACTGAAACCGACTTTTTTCTGGACAGTTTGTTTGCCATCCGCTGAATTTTTTCTTGTCTGTGCTTGGAAGGATAGGCTTTGTTCTTCAATGTGTCTAGGATGGCTCCCAAGAACCTTATCTTTGTAGTTGGTGTTAGTTGGGATTTGTGATAATTTGTTGTAAGCCCCAATTATTTTAACAGTGAAAGGCAGGTGGTTGCGGTCACCGCTGTTTGCTGCGATGTCGGAGATTTTATGAGCAAATCATCTAAATATGGGAATACTTGGATTCCCTGTTGTATGGAATGTGCTGCAACCGGAGTCAACATCTTTGTAAAGATTCTGGGAGCAGATTTTAGGCCAAACAGTAGCAGTTTGAATTGAAAGTGGATTCCGGCTACCTAGAATCTTTCTAATTTGAGAATGATTTGGATGTAATGGGATATGAAAATATGCGTCCTGTAGATCAACAGACGTCGTATGATCGCCTTTGTTCAGGAGCTGTAGTATTTTCTGAAGGGTCACCATTGCGAAAAGTCTGCTTTTTTAGGAATTTGTCGAGTTTTCATGGATCGCGTATCGGGCGCCAATCTCCTGAGGGTTTTTTGATGAGAAAAAAGGAAGAGTAGAAACCCATTTTATTTTGAGTTATTGGAATGATCTCTATCGCTTCCTTTCTTAACATACTGGATATTTCCTTCATTACTTGTTTTAGGCGAGGTGGAGATGGGCCTGATGGTGGAGTGTTTGGATGTTTTTGGAGAAAATCTAAGGAATGTCCTTATGAAATGATATCTAGGATCCACTTATCCAAGGTTATCCTGAACCATTGTTGGAAATTATTTGACATTCTCCCTCCAACTCAAGATGATGTTGTTATGTTGTCATTTTTTTCTAGAATCTATGCCTCTTGCTGGCAACTTGCCTCCGGATCCGTGTCTATATGCAACTGCTGGACGCGGTCTGTAATGTTGTTGCTGTGAATACTGAGGCTGGTAGGGCCTATATGGTTGGTAACTTGCTCGAAAGGAATAATTTCTTCTTCCCCTTGTGTAGAAAGGTAGCCTCTTTCTAGCCTTGTTACCCCCACTTTTGGCCTGTTTGTGATTGTATGTCAGGGTGTTTTCACTGTCTCACTGGGATCCTGCTAGCCAGGGCCCAGTGCTCATAGTGAAAACCCTAGGTTGTCAGTGTGTTTGATATGTGTCACTGGGATCCTGCTAGCCAGGACCCCAGTGCTCATAAGTTTGTAGCCTGTATGTGTTCCCTGTGTGGTGCCTAACTGCATCACTGAGGCTCTGCTAACCAGAACCTCAGTGTTTATGATCTCTCTGCTTTTAAAATTGTCACTGCAGGCTAGTGACTAATTTTACCAATTCCCTTGTATATGGTACCTAGGTACCCACGGTATTGGGGTTCCAGGAGATCCCTATGGGTTGCAGCATTTCTTTTGCCACCCATAGGGAGCTCAGACAGGGTCTGACGGGGGCGGTTTATATTTCTTCTCGACCCTTGGCGTGATTGCTCTCCCTTTCACTGGTTCTTGGAAAACCTGTTGTGCATGTTTAAGCATGCCTGGTAACATTGGCAGGCTTTGATACGATGCATGCGTGGATGCCAGAGTATTAAACAGGAAGTCATCTTTGTAGGAAGTTGGCTCTGTATGTACTATTTCAAAGTAAGAAATAGCATGCACAGAGTCCAAGGGTTCCCCTTAGAGGTAAGATAGTGGCAAAAAGAGATAATTCTAATGCTCTATTTTGTGGTAGTGTGGTCGAGCAGTAGGCTTATCAGAGGGTAGTGTTAAGCATTTGTTGTATACACACAGGCAATAAATGAGGAACACACACTCAAAGACAATTCCAAGCCAATAGGTTTTTATATAGAAAAATATATTTTCTTAGTTTATTTTAAGAATCACAGGTTCAAGATTTACAAACAATACTTTAAATGAAAGGTATTTCACTTAGGAACTTTAGGAACTTGGAATTAGCAAAATAGCATATACAGTTTTCACACAAATGGCAATAAGCTATTTTAAAACTGGACACAGTGCAATTTTCAACAGTTCCTGGGTGAGGTAAGTGTTTGTTAGTTTTGCAGGTAAGTAAACCACCTACAGGGTTCAAAGTTGGGTCCAAGGTAGCCCACAGTTGGGGGTTCAGAGCAACCCCAAAGTTACCACACCAGCAGCTCAGGGCTGGTCAGGTGCAGAGGTCAAAGTGGTGCCCAAAACACATAGGCTTCAATGGAGAAGGGGGTGTCCCGGTTCCAGTCTGCCAGCAGGTAAGTACCCGTGTCTTCGGAGGGCAGACCAGGGGGGTTTTATAGGGCACCGGGGGGGACACAAGTCAACACAAAAAGTACACCCTCAGCGGCACGGGGGCAGCCAAGTGCAGTGTGCAAACAGGCGTCAGGTTTGCAATAGGTTTCAATGGGAGACCAAGGGGTCTCTTCAGCGAAGCAGGCAGGCAAGGGGGGGGGGAGGGGCTCCTCGGGGAAGCCGCCACCTGGGCAAGGGAGAGGGCCACCTGGGGGTCGCTTCTGCACTGGAGGTCGGATCCTTCAGGTCCTGGGGGCTGCAGGTGCATGTCTTTACCAGGCGTCGGGTTCTTTGAAGCAGGCCGTCGCGGTCAGGGGGAGCCTCTGTATTCCCTCTGCAGGCGTCGCTGGGGGCGTGCAGGGGGGTCAACTCTGGCTACTCACAGGGTCGTAGTCGCCGGGGAGTCCTCCCTGTAGTGTTGGTTCTCCGCAGGTCGAGCCAGGGGCGTCGGGTGCAGAGTGCAAAGTCTCACGCTTCCGGAGGGAAACGTGTGTTCTTTAAAAGTTGCTTCTTTGTTGCAAAGATGTTTCTTCTTTGGAGCAGAGCCGCTGTCCTCGGGAGTTCTTGGTCCTTTTAGATGCAGGGTAGTCCTCTGAGGCTACAGAGGTCGCTGGACCCTGGGGAACGCGTCGCTGTTGCAGTTTTTCTTGAAGTGGGGAGATAGGCCGGTAGAGCTGGGGCCAAAGCAGTTGGTGTCTCCGTCTTCTCTGCAGGGCTTTCAGGTCAGCAGTCCTTCTTTGTCTTAGGTTGCCAGAATCTATCTTGCTAGGTTCTGGGAGCCCCTAAATACTCGATTTAGGGGGGTGTTTAGGTCTGGGGGGTTAGTAGCCAATGGTTACTAGCCCTGAGGGTGGCTACACCCTCTTTGTGCCTCCTCCCTGAGGGGAGGGGGGCACATCCCTAATCCTATTGGGGGAATCCTCCATCTGCAAGATGGAGGATTTCTAAAAGTCAGAGTCACCTCAGCTCAGGACACCTTAGGGGCCGTCCTGACTGGCCAGTGACTCCTCCTTGTTTTTCTCATTATCTCCTCCGGCCATGCCGCCAAAAGTGGGGCCGTGGCCTGAGGGGGCGGCCAACTCCACTAGCTGGAGTGCCCTGGGGTGCTGTAAGAAAGGGGGTGAGCCTTTGAGGCTCACCGCCAGGTGTTACAGTTCCTGCAGGGGGAGTTGAGAAGCACCTCTACCCAGTACAGGCTTTGTTACTAGCCACAGAGTGACAAAGACACTCTCCCCATGTGGCCAGCAACATGTCTGGTGTGTGGCAGGCTGCTAAAACTAGTCAGCCCACACTGGTAGTCGGGTATGGTTTCAGGGGGCATCTCTAAGATGCCCTCTGGGGTGTATTTCACAATAAAACGTACACTGGCATCAGTGTGCATTTATTGTGCTGAGAAGTTTGATACCAAACTTCCCAGTTTTCAGTGTAGCCATTATGGTGCTGTGGAGTTCGTGTTTGACAGACTCCCAGACCATATACTCCTATGGCTACCCTGCACTTACAATGTCTAAGGTTTTGCTTAGACACTGTAGGGGCATAGTGCTCATGCACTTATGCCCTCACCTATGGTATAATGCACCCCGCCTTAGGGCTGTAAGGCCTGCTAGAGGGTTGACTTATCTATGCCATAGGCAGTGTGAGGTTGGCATGGCACCCAGAGGGGAGTGCCATGTCGACTTAGTCATTTTCTCCCCACCAGCACACACAAGCTGGCAAGCAGTGAGTCTGTGCTGAGTGAGGGGTCTCCAGGGTGGCATAAGACATGCTGCAGCCCTAAGAGACCTTCCCTGGCATCAGGGCCCTTGGTACCAGTTACAAGGGACTTACCTGGATGCCAGGGTGTGCCAATTGTGGAAACAAAGGTACAGGTTAGGGAAAGAACACTGGTGCTGGGGCCTGGTTAGCAGGCCTAAGCACACTTTCAAATCATAACTTGCCATCAGCAAAGGGAAAAAGTCAGGGGGTAACCACGCCAAGGAGGCATTTCCTTACAATCTTCCACCGGTTCTGAGTGCATTGTTACATTGTGAAATGTTGCTGCTCTGGCCAGTACCTGCATGTAGGACGTTTTGTCCTCTGGTGGCGAAGGTTTTGTCGGATAACACTCTGGACTGCTGTCCGAAACTGGTGGGTCGTATAGATCCCAGGGGTTCGCATCATCTTGAGTCATCCCAGTATGTGTGGGTGACTGTACCATTGGTGTACCCACTGGTGACAACTGTGGTGATTGAAGTGGGGACGTTTGTGGTGAGAATTGTGGGGGTGGTGACCTTTCTCTAACCACTTTGGCTTTTGGTTGCATCTCAGTCGCGTGAAAAGTCAGTTTTCTTTTGGACTTGAGCGGAGGGATGGTTTGTATCTTCCCTGTGTGTTTCTGGATTTCTAGCCTTTGCTGAGTTTGATCAGTATTGGGCTTGGAGTGTTACAAGTTATTTTTCTTCAAAGAAGTCTTTTCGAGTCACGGGACTGAGTGACTCCTCCTTTTCGGCTCCATTGCGCATGGGCATCGACTCCATCTTAGATTGTCTTCCCGCAGAGGTTAAAGTAGGAGTGATAGAGTGTAAAGAAAGAGATGTCCATGCAATGGAATAGAGATGTATATACAGAGTTTAAATAAAGAGGTGTCCATGCAATGGAATAAAGATGTATATACATATGTACAAATTTAAATGAAACTTAAATGGCTACAGGCTGCCGGGGAGGAAAGAGGGCGCATGTGAATCTGCAGCAGAACATGCCACGAACAGATGTACACTGGGTAAGTGACAGTTTCCATTCAATGGCATGTGTAGCTGCAGATACACATGCTATGCATAGACTACAAAGCAGTAATCCTCCCCAAAGAGGTGGTCAGCCTGTAGGAGTTGAAGCTGTTTGAAATAATGTTCTTAGTACAGCCTGTCCTACTGTGGCTTGTGTTGCTAACACATCTACACAGTAATGCTTGGTAAATGTATGAGATGTGGACCAAGTGGCTGCCTTACAAATTTCTGTCATTGGGATGTTTCTTAGAAATGCCATTGTTGTTCCTTTTTTCCTTGTGCAGTGCGCCTTTGGCGTAATTAGCAGTTGTCTTTTAGCCTTTAGGTAACAGGTTTGTATATATTTCACTATCCACCTGGCTATGCCCTGTTTTGATATAGGATTACCAGTATGGGGTTTTTGGAATGCGACGAACAACTGTTTAGTTTTACTAAATGATTTTGTTCCGTCGATGTAACACATTAGAGCTCTTTTAATATCCACTGTATGCAGTGCTCTTTCTGCCACTGAGTCTGGCTGTGGGAAGAAGACTGGGAGTTCCAATGTTTGGTTTAAATGAAACGGTAAGATGACTTTAGGTAGAAATTTAGGGTTTTGTGGAGTTCAATCTTATGTTTATGTGCTTGTATCTCACTAACTCTTCGTAATGAAGTGATTGCCACTAGAAATGCTACTTTCCAAGTTAGGAATTGAATTTGACAAGAGTGCAGGGGTTCAAATGGTGGACCCATGAGTCGTGTAAGTACAATGTTAAGATTCCATGAGGGTACTGGTGGCGTTCTTGGAGGTATGATTCGTTTTAGACCCTCCATGAAAGCTTTAATGACTGGTACCCTAAATAGGGATTTGGTCTGTTTATTTTGCAAATAAGCAGAAATGGCTGTGAGATGTATTTTGATGGATGAAAAAGCTAGATTTGCTTTTTGTAGGTGGAGTAAATAACTTACGATGTCTTGTATGGACGTATGTAAAGGTGTTATGTGTTTTGCTTGACAGTAGAAAACAAATATTTTCCATTTGTTAGCATAACACCGCCTGGTAGTAGGTTTTCTTGCCAGTTTATGACTTCCATAAACTATGGTGGAAGATTTAGATACCCAAACTCTAAGATTTCAGTAGCCAGATTGAGCATTGCTGGATTGGGGTGTCTGATCTGCTGTTTGTTCTGTGTCAGCAGGTCTGGCCTGTTTGGGACTTTGACGTGTGGTACTATTGACAGGTCTAGCAGTATGGTGTACCATGGCTGGCGTGCCCACGTTGGTGCTATAAGTATGAGTTTGTTTTGACGCAGTTTGTTGACCAAAAATGGAATGAGCGGGAGAGAGGGAAAAGCGTAAGCAAATATCCCTGACCAGTTAATCCATAGAGCATTGCCTTTGGACTGAGGGTGTGGGTACCTGGACGAGAAGTTTTGGCATTTTGCGTTGTGGTTGGTGGCGAACAGATCTATGTTTGGTGTCCCCCACTGACGAAAGTATTTGTGAAGTACCTCGGGGTGTATTTCCCACTCATGGGTTTGTTGGTGATCTCTACTGAGGTCGTCTGCTGACTGACTGTGAATCCCTGGAATGTATTGAGCTACCAGGTGAATGTTGTGAATTGCTCAATGCCAAATTTGTTGTGCTAGAAGGCAAAGTTGTGATGCGTGGGTTCCTCCTTGTTTGTTTAAGTAGTACATTGTTGTCATATTGTCTGTTCTGACAAGAATGTGTTTGTGGGTAAGAAGAGGTTGAAAGGCTCTTAGTGCTAGGGACACTGCTAGCAGTTCTAAGTGATTTATGTGAAATTGTTTTTGTTTGTTGTCCCATTGTCCCTGAATGTTGTGATTGTTGAGGTGTGCTCCCCACCCAATCATTGATGCATCTGTTGTGAGAATGGCGTGAGGCACAGGGTCTTGAAATGGCCGCCATTTGTTTAAATTAGTGGGATTCCACCACTGAAGCGAGATGTGTGTTTGTCATCTCCAAGATCTAGTGTTGATAGACCGCCAATGTGCCTGAGACCATTGCTTTGCGAGGCACTGCTGCAAGGGGCGCGTGTGTAACCGTGCGTTTGGGACAATGGCAATGCATGATGCCATCATACCTAGCAGGTTCATGATGAAACGGACAGTGTACTACTGGTTTGGCTGAATTTTTGGCAAAATTATGTGGAACGATTGCACTCTTTGTGGGTTGGACTTGCAAGCGCTTTTTGAGTGTTTAGTATAGCTTCTAAGTACTGCTGAATTTGGGATGGTTGCAGGTGTGATTTTTGGTAATTTATTGAGAACCCTAGTGTGTGTAGGGTATCTATTACATAACATGTGTGATGTTGACACTGTTTTTGAGTGTTGGCTTTTATTAGCCAATCGTCGAGATAGAGGAATACATGCATAGGTTGTCTCCTTATTTATGCTGCGACTACGGCAAGGCATTTTGTAAAGACTCTGGGGCTGCTGTTATCCCAAAGGGTGATACCCTGAATTAGTAATGTTTTCCTTGTATAACAAACCTGAGGTATTTTCTGTGAGCAGGATGGATGGGTATGTGAAAATATGCATCTTTTAGTTCCAGTGCTGTCATAAATTCTCCCTGTTGTAGCAGTGGGACTACATCCTGTAGTGTCACCATGTGAAAGTGTTCTGATCAGATGTAGAGGTTGAGAGTCCTGAGATCCAATATTGGCCTTAATGTTTTGTCTTTCTTGGGAATAAGGAAGTACAGGGAGTAAACCCCTGTTCCTTTTTGATGATGCAGCACTAGTTCTATGGCTTGTTTGAGTAATAGTGCCTATACTTCTGTTTGTAACATTGCAAGATGTTGCGATGAAAGTTTGTGCGCTTTTGGGGGAATGTCTGGAGGAAACTGTGTGAACTCTGCAGTAACCATATTGGATAATTGATAGTACCCATGTGTCTGTTGTGATGTCTAACCATTGGTTGTGGAACATTTTCAGTCTTCCTCCCACAGGGGAAGTGTGTTGAGGGAAGGTGATGATAAAGTCACTGTTTGTTATTAGTGGCTTGTTTTGAGGATTGGAATTTTCCTCTAGATTTGGGGAATTGTCCTCTGTAGGATCCCCGAAATCCCCCTCTTTGGTATTGTGTCTGGTATGAGGGATTGGATTGTGAGGTGGATGGCTCTGAGGGCTGTGGCCTGAAGTCTCCTCTATATTGAGGCTTGCGAAACGAGTCTCTGTATTGGGATGAGTAAAGCGCACCCTTAGCTTTGTCAGTGTCGGCATCTTTTTTCATCTTATCTATGGCCGTGTCAACTCGTGTGACGAATAATTGTTGCTGATTAAAAGGCATGTTGAGGACGGCCTGTTGGATTTCAGGTTTAAAACCCGATGACCTGAGCCATGCATGCCGCCTAATGGTGACTGCCTTTTTTTTTCATCCTTGCGGCTGCATCAGCTGAGTTTAGCGCCGATCTTATTTGATTGTTTGTAATTGCCTGTCCCTCCTCTACTACCTGCTGGGCTCTCTTCTGTTGGTCCCTGGGGAGATGCTGAATACTGTCCTACATCTCATCCCAATGAGCCCTATCGTATCTAGCTAGAAGGGACTGTGAATTAGCTATGTGCCACTGACTGGCTGCTTGTGACGCCACCCTCTTCCCTGCAGCATCAAATTTTTTGCTTTCCTTATCTGGAGGGGGTGCATCTCCAGAAGACTGCGAGTTAGCTCTTTTTCTCGCTGCGCTGACCACTACTGAATCAGGGGGCAGCTGTTGTGTGATTTAAACTGGGTCTGAGGGTGGTGTTTTGTATTTTTCTCTACCCTTGAGGTCATAGCCCTTCCTTTAACCGGTTCTTGGAATATCTACTGGACATGTTTGAGCATACCTGGGAGCATGGGTAGGCGTTGGTATGTGGCATGAGTTCAGGACAATGTACTGAACAAGAAGTTCTCTAGAGGTTCTGTGTGCATGCTCACATTGTGGAAAGCTGCTGCCCTCGCTAGAACCTGTGTATACGAGGTGCTATCCTCAGGTGGCGATGGCTTAGATGGGTAGCACTCTGGGCTATTGTCCGAGACTGGGTCGTCATAGAGATCCCATGGATCTGTGCCCTGATGTCACTGCATAGTGTGTGATGGAGACTGTGCAGTGGGTGTAGCAGGTGGACAGCCAGTCCGTTGAGGAGAGTGAAGAGGAGACTGGTGAGGTGAAAACTGGGGAGGTGGAGATTTCTCTCTTGGGACTTTAGCCATTGGCTGATCAGTGTCCAAACGTCCATGGAATGCCAGTTTTCTTTTTATTTTTAGAGGTGCTGCTGTGAGGATCTTGCCAGTGTCCTTGTGGATCTGTATCCGGGCTTGTTTATCATCAAAATCCTCCATTTGTTGTAGTTCTTCCTCAAATCTATGACTTTCTTTTAACTGTTTCGAAAGTCCATGCTCCTTTGTATAGGAATGTTTTTTCGGCACCGAAGGGCCTGGAGTTATTGTTGGCCTCAGTTCCGAAAGTGACTTCCGGGGTCTCGACTTGATGGGTCGGTGTCGTATGCCTTCGGAGCCTGTGCCTCGGCTCGAGTCAGAAGGCTTCGTAACGTGCGTGCCCTTTTTCGGTGCCGAAGGTGTTACTTGGTCACCGGTTGATTTCCTACAGGTGGAGCCAGGGCCTTCCGGCAGTGGCGTCCCCGAGGCCTTATGTTTGGGCTTGGTCTAAGTCGGGCAAGCGTACTCACACGCTGGCTTGCTGTTGGTGGTCGGTCGACGTCAGACTCCTGTTTGGAATCGGATCCCTGAACGGAGATGGCGGTGTGAATCATCTCCTCCTCTTCTGCATCGAGGATTTCAGTGCTTTTGGACGCCATCTGTAACCTTCTCGTTCTTCGGTCTCGTAGAGTCTTTTTCGCATGGAAGGATTTACAGGCTTCACAAGTATCCTCTCGATGATCTGGGGATAAACACAAATTACAAACCAGATGTTGATCTGTGTAGGGATACTTGGCGTGGAACAGAGGGCAGAATCTGAAAGGGGTCCGGTCCATGAGGCTTCGACGATACTTGTCGTCAACCGACCAGGCCCAAGTTGGGCACGGGTGCCCGAAGGGCAACCAAAGATGTGTATCCGCCGGTACCGAGAAGTCGATGCTGGATGGAACGCGATCGAAAACAATGCCAACGATTTTCGATGAATGATAAGTTTTTGCAACTCGAACAACCGGAGTGAAGAGGAACACGTCCGAACGCGATGGTGGAAAGAAAACAATCTAAGATGGAGGCGATGCCCATGCGCAATGGAGCTGAAAAGGAGGAGTCACTCGTCCTGTGACTCGAAAAGACTTCTTAGAAGAAAAACAACTTGTAACACTCCGAGCCCAACACTAGATGGCAGGGCCTGTACATAGCATGTATATCTGCAGCTACACATGCCATTGAACATATGTATATATATATATATATGTGTATATATATATATACATACTGCTTTATTAATGTACTGTGGGACTCCCACTTTGACAAAGGGGAATATTCAAGCATGTGAATCTATGAAAGATCCAATACTGAAGAACTGAAGAACAGAGCTAACCAAGGCTATCCCCACTCTCTGAAGAGACCTTGCACCACCTCAGGATGGAAACACCGTTACTGATCTGCTAGGAATCGATAGCTGAGTTTGACTGCTCTGGTGGTCAAAGAGCCCACCAGGGAAATGGTGTGACATTCCAGTCATGTCACAGACCCAGAACCTCTTGGCACAGAGTCCATGACCCTACTCCGCCTTGCTTGCTGCAATAGCACATGGTGCTGGTGTTGTCTGTGAGCATCTGAACTAGCTTTCCCTTGATGGAAGAAAGAAAGGTTTTCAATGCCAGTCGGATCACTCTTAGCTCCAACAGATTTAAATGGAGCGTAGACTCCGCCAGAGATCAGAGTTCTCTGATCTCCACTTACCCCAGATGGCCACCTTAGCCCAGAAGTGACACATCTGTCACTACAGTCATCTCTGGGTGGGGAAGGGAGAGGGATCTGCCTCTAACCCAATCACGGTTTGTCAGCCACCACTATAGGTCATTTTCCTCCGACATTTGGACCAAGCCAGGAAGACTCCCCTGATGCTGCACCCACCTGGACTTCAGGTTCTACTGCAGAGCCCGAATATGCCTGTGGGCATGTGTCACCAGCTGGATGAAGGAGGCCGAGGCCATGAGGCCCAGCAAACCCAGAGTCAGTCTCACTGAAATCCGCGATAGAGGCTGAACACAGGAATCGTAGCCTGAATATCCTGGACTCGTGTTTCGGAGGATAGGCCTGGAAGTGCAATGTATTCAGAACAGTTCTGATGGAAGGAAGCATATGAGAGGGAGTCAGGTGTGACTCTGGCACATTCATAGTGAACCCCAGCATAAGCTGGAGGCCCACCATAGTCTGGAGGTGGAAGGGGACTGCCTGGGTAGAGCCCACCTTCAACAGCCAGTCGCCAAGAAAGAGGAAGACTGCTACCCCAAATCTCCGCAGGTGAGCTGTAACAATATCATCACTTTGGTGAAAACCTGAGGGGTGCCGGTAAGTCCAAAAGGGAGCAGAGCGAACAGATAATACTTGTGGGCCACTGTGACCCGCAGTTACTGCCTATGGCAGGCAGGACAGGAATGTGGAAGTAGGCATCATTCAAGTCCAACGTCATCATCCAGTCTACAGCAGATAGAACCTGAACTAACATAAGAATCTTGATTTTCTCCTCCTTCAGGAAAGAACTGAGAGGGTACAGGTCTAAAATACAGAGAAGGCCTCCATCCTTCTTGGACACCAGAAAGGAGCAGGAATAGCAACAATGACATACTTCTGATGCCTGCCCCCTCTCAATGGTCCTTCTGGCCAAAAGAGGCTAAAGTTCCTGATGGAGCAGGAAGAAGTGGTCCTCCGTCAGCTGGTGTGGGGATGAAGACATGGGTGGTGGGGTTTCTAGTAAAGGGATGGAGTAACCTAGCTGAATAAATTGCAGTACTCACTTATCCAATTTTATGGACTGCCAGCAGGTCAGGTGATGACAGATTCTGCAGCTAGGTGCCTGTGATGAGAGAGGACAAATTAAATTGATTTTGCGACTACAGAAGGGGGTGGGGGCGTAGTTGGCAGACTGGGTGGACCACTAGTTGTGCGTCCCAAGAAGCTTGTGGGAAACACGTCTGTGGCCACAAAATGGCTAGGGAATCTGTTGGCCTTGGGGGCTGGGCAGAAATGGATGTGGTTGGTAGCACTACTGAAACCAAATGCAGAATGGGGTTAACGTAGGGCCATGGAGAGGCCCAAGGTCCATGAGGTGGTTCGGCTGTCCTTAAAGCGCTTCTGTGTTGAATTTATTCTTGTCTCCGAAGAGTTGGGTGCCACTGAAGAGTATATCCATAAGGGATGCCTGGACATCCCCTGAAAAGCTAGTAGATCTCACCCAGGCCTGGCACTGGAGTGCCACTCGCGATCGGCAATCGATCTGCCTAGTGAGTCGGTTGTATCCAGTCTGCAGCGCACAGTAAACTCTGCTGCGTCCCTTCCATCAGCAATACCTTGGGTCAATATGGCTTGGGCCGCCTCCAAAACCATGGGAAGCACATACGTAACCGAATCCCAAACTGTGTGGGTAGAAGGCCCAAGATGCACATGGTGTTCACCCACCACAGTGCAAGGCTGGGGGAAGAGGACATTCTCTTGCAAAGGAATCCAGCCTCTTGGATTCCCTGTCCAGCCGTGTGGTAAGGAACGCACCAGACTCTGGAGTGGGTAAGTAAAGCTGGGTCCCCAGGAGCAGGGCAGTGGTGGCTGTTCTCAGGAAAACAGGCTTTTTGCAGGTTACCCCTCACTTTGGGCCCCCATTTTGACTACTAGGTACTTATGTGACGGCTCTGAAATGTCCCGAGCCATGCTAAACAGGACTCCGTGCTTGTGCTCTGACCCTTAAAATGGTGCATGCTTAATTGGCTTGTACACAATTAGCATCCACTAACTTACTTGTAAGTCCCTAGTACATGGTACCAGAGGTACACAGGGCCTCTAAGTTAGTGTGGCCGCCCCAAGGACTGCAGCAATTGTTGCGCCCCCCTGAGTGAGACAAGGTAAAACATGGCTCCTTGTCTGCTACTGCATGCTGGAATGGAGGTTTTTAACTGTAACACAACTTTGCCATTTAAGGTATTGGCAAAGGCCAAACTTCCCTTTTTAATGTATGTAAGTCACCCCTATGGCAGACCTAATGAGCCCTAAGGCAGTGTGCTGTATGTTAAAAAGTGGAATATGTACTTTTACATGTTCCAGTAGTAAAAAACTTAAATTGTCGCTTTTACTGTGGAAAGGCAAGTAGCCCAACTGGCAAGTACAGAGTTACAGGCTGGCACCCCAGCCCTGCTAACGTCTAAATGGCACTACTAAGGTTAGCACTGTTTGGTATAAAAAAAAGCAGTGCAATAAATCAGATTTAATGGTTAAGTTAAATTAAATGTCACTGCTGGGCAATATGCGACCTTAGAAGTTGCCACTTTAGTTGCCCAAGGTTTCTAGTGCCAGTTTACTGATGTACATGGGGCTTATCCTGCAAACAGCTTCCTGCCTTCCTGGGGAGACGTGCTAATGACTCCCAGGAAAGGACACAACGGGGGCCTGCATAGGAAAGAGGTGCCACCTCCCCACTGCAGGAAGCCACTTCGGTTTTGGCCTCAAAAGGCAGGTCTCAAAGGGGAAGCTGCATTTGAAAGGCAGATAAGTCGCACTAGGGAGCAGGGCTGTCGCATTGTTTAGGCAGACAGGTGGGTACTGGGAACACAGAGGGGAAACCATTCGCCAAACCAGTTTCCCCACGGGCGTTTAGACCTGAGGTAGTCACACACCACGGCCGCGACAAAGGGTAACTGATTGTCCAGTGGCAGCTGGACTTCAACCAGACCTGCACTGTCTTTGACTCAGAAGGTCGAGTTCTGGCCAAAGTCAACTTCGGGCGGTGTGGATCTGGCTCTGAATCGGAGTGAGATGATTATGGGGTTGATGGCAGCGCTAGGAACAAACTTGATGTAGTGGGATCCGGGGAAGGTCGTGGTCCCACAGTTGTAGCCATTCGGGATCCAAAACCAGATCAAAGGGGTGACTGGAAATGAAGGCGGACCTGCCAGCGGAAAACCCATGGGGTCCGAAGGCGCTTCATAGGGGTTAGCCCACCCAAAAATAAGGGGCATGGTTGAACATGGGCGGGGGCGCTCCAGCTCCAGCACTAGGAAACTCTGGGAGGTGCAGAACAGATCACGAGGCGCGCTCCGCATGGCAGCAGGACCTTAGGTGATGATGTACTTGTGCCTCGTCCGATGATTTGGACTGGTGCAGTGAAGTTCAAGAGTGTATCAACTTCTTGACTTTGAGCGCAATGGTGAGCGCCTGGACAGAATGCAAATGGGTCTGAGACCTTTTAGTGACCAGGACCTAGAGCGTTGCGGAGGCAACCAGCGTCAGACGACTAGGAGCTTCAAGGAGTGCTCCCTCAGTGCCTTCAGGTTCATGGAGCGACAGTCTTCACAAGTCTTGGAGTCATGGTCTGACTCTAAGCACCAAAGGCAAACCAGATGGGGTGAACCCACAGGGCTTGAACCCTACCTTTTTTTGTGGGACATCCTACCACACTGGGAGACAAAGGGCCTGAATTAGAAGTCGGCGGAGGGGAATACTCCATCACAAATGTATCACATCCGCCATATTAGGATTCCATCTTATTGTATGGGGAACGTAATACAACGGAAAGGATATCCGTCACATTTGCGATGGAGTAATCCCTCCGCTGACATCTAAATCAGGCCCAAAGTTGCAAAAAACAGGCTTGGCAAAATGTCGAAATGTCCGGTAGCTCTCACCGGATCTGCAATGACTGGTGTAGGGTGGTACGGGCCACCTACTGGTGTGCAGGGGTAGCAGTCGAATACTTTCCAGATCCAGTCAAACACTGTGGGATTATTCTAAGGTAAGGAATCTGCGGCTATGAGTCTCTATCGGATTCATTTGTTCTTCGATAGAACAGGCAAGGGGACTTCACACAATGCTTAATTACCTTTACGCACAAAGCCAACACTGGCCAAAATCTACTGTACTACTTCCATAATTATTGTGGACTACAAATATCAATAAAATTGGTCAGTAGACTCAACCTATCATCTGACACAATTTACCAGCTTCATGAGACAGAACAGCTGCTTGGGTCAAAAACACAGACATTCCAGATCTCAGGTTCGCTGGAACACCAGATCTATTGGGTACCTGTGAATATCCTTACAAAAGAGACCACGTCTACCCTGGACCGGACCTGGAAGAATATCCGTGCAACATCTGAAAAAAGGTTAAACGTGGACCAATCTTCCTCTCTCGTGGCAGGGAAGCACTGGCTCTGTTGTACTGATGATCCAGCTTCGTATCCTGCCCCTAACCATATCCAGTGAAAAACGCTCATCGAAGCACCACACATCATCAATTCTACAGATTAACTATGCTGCCATCATGCATTTAATGCAAGTCAAATGTCCCAATGGGCTGCACCGTTGATGATTTCTAATAAACTATTCTTCAGCATAATGACATATTTCAAATATGCCTATACAAGAATGGAATGAATGTGTCACACACACTGCCACACACATCCACATCAGTTTGTTCCACGTACCACTTGTAAAAGTCCCTTTGAACTCTGGCTGAGACGTGCATTTTGCCTAGATAAGGCGGGATACTTCTCCAGGGGCAGCAGTGCACACTGAAGGGGATATTCACAGTTCAACAAGTAATGAAAATGTCACTTACCCAGTGTACATCTGTTCGTGGCATCAGTCGCTGAGATTCACATGGTATGCATGAGCTCGCCATCTGGTGTTGGGTCGGAGTGTTACAAGTTGTTTTTCTTCGAAGAAGTGTTTTCGAGTCACGGGACCGAGTGACTCCTCCTTCTGTGCTCATTGCGCATGGGCGTCGACTCCATCTTCGATTGTTTTCCCCGCAGAGGGTGAGGTAGGAGTTGTACTATAGTAATAGTGCCCGCGCAATGAAAAATGTAAGTATGTACCTATTAAAGGATTAGATAATATATATACAAATGTACAAAATTGAAGGTAACTTCTGAACTGCTACAGGCTTCCGGGGAGGTGGGTGGGTCCATGTGAATCTCAGCGACTGATGCCACGAACAGATGTACACTGGGTAAGTGACATTTTCAGTTCGATGGCATCTGTCGCTGTAGATACACATGGTATGCATAGACTAGTAAGCAGTTAGTTCCCCATAAGCGGTGGTTTAGCCTGTAGGAGTAGAAGTTGTCTGAAATAGAGTTCTTAATACAGCTTGACCTACTGTAGCTTGTTGTGCGGATAGCACATCTATACAGTAGTGTTTGGTGAATGTGTGAGGCGTAGACCAAGTGGCTGCCTTACATATTTCCTGCATTGGGATGTTTCCTAAAAAGGCCATTGAAGCACCTTTTTTCCTTGTTGAATGTGCCCTGGGAGTAATGGGCAGTTGTCTTTTTGCTTTAAGGTAGCAGATTTGGATGCATTTAACTATCCATCTGGCTATACCTTGTTTTGATATTGGGTTACCTGCATGAGGTTTTTGGAATGCAATAAATAGCTGTTTAGTTTTTCTGATGTTTTTTGTTCTGTCAATGTAGTACATTAATGCTCTCTTGACATCTAATGTATGTAGTGCTCTTTCAGCCACAGAATCTGGCTGTGGGAAAAAAACTGGTAGTTCTACCGTTTGATTTAGATGGAATGGTGAAATAACTTTTGGTAAAAATTTTGGATTAGGTCGTAGGACGACCTTATTTTTATGTATTTGTATAAAAGGCTCTTGTGTTGTGAACGCTTGAATTTCACTTACTCTTCTTAGAGATGTAATGGCGATGAGAAAGGCAACTTTCCAGGTTAGGAATTGTATTCCGCAAGAGTGCATGGGTTCGAAAGGTGGGCCCATGAGTCTTGTTAGAACCACGTTTAGGTTCCATGAAGGAACAGGTGGTGTTCTTGGTGGTATAATTCTTTTAAGCCCTTCTATGAATGCTTTGATAACTGGTATCCTATACAAGGAAGTTGAATAGGTAGTTTGCAGGTATGCAGATATTGCTGCAAGGTGTATTTTAATAGAAGAGAAGGCTAGCTTTGCTTTTTGTAAATGGAGCAAGTAATTTACTATATGTTTTGGAGTTGCGTGTAGTGGTTGTATCTGATTATGATGGCAGTACCAAACAAATCTTTTCCACTTACTTGCGTAGCAGTGTCTAGTGGATGGCCTTCTGGCCTGCTTTATGACTTCCATACACTCTTGGCTAAGTTGTAAGTGTCCGAATTCTAGGATTTCAGGAGCCAGATTGCTAGATTCAGCGATTCTGGGTCCGGGTGTCTGATCTGTTGGTTGTGTTGCGTTAACAGATCTGGTTTGTTGGGCAGTTTGATGTGTGGTACTACAGACAGATCTAGCAGTGTTGTGTACCAGGGTTGTCTTGCCCAAGTTGGTGCTATTAAAATGAGTTTGAGTTTGTTTTGACTCAATTTGTTTACTAGGTAAGGAAGGAGAGGGAGAGGAGGAAAAGCGTAAGCAAATATTCCTGACCAGTTCATCCATAGGGCATTGCCTTGGGATTGCTTGTGTGGGTATCTGGACGCGAAGTTTTGGCATTTTGCGTTCTCTTTTGTTGCAAATAAGTCTATTTTTGTTGTTCCCCAGAGTGTGAAGTAGGTGTTCAGAATCTGTGGGTGGATTTCCCATTCGTGGACTTGCTGGTGATCTCGAGAGAGATTGTCTGCCAGCTGATTCTGGATCCCCGGAATAAACTGTGCTATTAGACCAATTTGATGGTGGATTGCCCACTTCCATATTTTTTGAGCTAACAAGCTTAACTGCGTTGAATGTGTTCCTCCTTGTTTGTTTAGATAATACATCGTTGTCATGTTGTCTGTTTTGACAAGGATGTATTTGTGGGTTATGATTGGTTGGAAAGCTTTTAGTGCTTGAAAAACTGCTAATAATTCTAGATGATTTATATGCAGTTTTGTTTGATGTATGTTCCATTGTCCTCTTATGTTGTGTTGATTGAGATGTGCTCCCCACCCTGTCATGGAAGCATCTGTTGTTATTACGTACTGTGGCACTGGGTCTTGGAAAGGCCGCCCTATGTTTAAATTTATACTGTTCCACCATAGAAGCGAGAGGTAAGTTTGGCGGTCTAGCAACACCAGATCTAGAAGGTGACCCTGTGCTTGAGACCACTGTGAGGCTAGGCACTGTTGTAAGGGCCTCATGTGCAGTCTTGCGTTTGGGACAATGGCTATGCATGAGGACATCATGCCTAGGAGCTGTAGTATTGTTCTTGCTTGTATTGTTTGGTTTGGAGACATGTGTTGAATGACCCTGTTGAAATTGTGGATCCTTTGTGGAGTTGGCGTTGCTACTCCTTTTGTCGTGTCTATTATGGCTCCTAGATATTGCTGTACTTTGCTTGGCAGAATGTTTGATTTTGCAAAGTTGACGGTGAACCCTAGTTTGTAGAGGGTTTGTATGACTTGATTTGTGTGGTTTGAGCATTGTGTGAGCGAACTGGTTTTGATTAGCCAGTCGTCTAGATACGGGAACACATGTATTTGCTGCCTTCTGATGTGTGCAGCGACTACTGCTAGGCATTTTGTGAATACTCTTGGAGCGGTTGTTAAACCAAAAGGCAATACTTTGAATTGGTAATGTATTCCTTTGAATACAAACCTTAGATATTTCCTGTGTGATTGATGTATTGGTATATGGAAATATGCGTCCTTGAGGTCTAGGGTTGTCATGTAGTTGTGTTTTTTGAGCAATGGTAACACTTCTTGTAGTGTGACCATGTGAAAGTGGTCTGATTTGATGAATGTGTTTACTACTCTGAGGTCTAGAATTGGTCTCAGTGTTTCGTCCTTTTTTGGTATCAAGAAGTACAGTGAATAAACTCCTGTGTTTATTTGTGTGCTTGGTACTAATTCTATTGCATTTTTTTGCAGTAGTGCTTGAACTTCTATCTCTAGAAGCTGTGAATGGTATTTTGTTAAATTTTGTGATTTTGGTGGTATGTCTGGAGAGAATTGCAGGAATTCTATGCAATAACCATGTTGGATAATTGCTAGGACCCATGTGTCTGTAGTTATTTTGTCCCATGCTTCGTAATATTGACGTATCCTCCCCCCCACTGGTGTTGTGTGGGAGGGGTGAGTGACGTGTGAGTCACTGCTTGTTGGTAGTGGTTTTGGGGCTTTGAAATCTTCCCCTATTCCTAGGGAATTGCCCCCCTCTATACTGGCCCCGAAAACCTCCCCTGTACTGTCCCTGGTAGGTGGGCGGTGCGGACTGTGAGGTGCTAGCTTGTGTGGCCTGACCCCGAAACCCTCCTCTAAAAGGTGTTTTGCGGAAGGTGTTATAAGATCCTCTGCTCTGCGGGGAGTAGAGTGCGCCCATGGCCTTGGCAGTGTCAGTGTCCTTCTTGAGCTTTTCTATGGCTGTGTCGACCTCCGGACCGAACAGAAGTTTTTCGTTTACTGGCATGTTAAGCACTGCCTGCTGAATTTCTGGCTTGAATCCAGACGTTCTGAGCCATGCGTGCCTACGGATGGTAACCGACGTATTAATGGTCCTTGCGGCCGTGTCTGCTGCATCCATGGAGGAGCGTATTTGATTGTTGGAAATGTTTTGACCCTCCTCAACAACCTGTTTTGCTCTTTTTTGCAGATCTTTTGGGAGATGTTCAATGAGATGCTGCATCTCATCCCAGTGGGCTCTGTCGTATCGCGCTAGCAGCGCTTGTGAATTTGCGATGCGCCACTGGTTTGCTGCTTGGACCGCAACCCTCTTCCCGGCTGCATCGAACTTCCTGCTTTCTTTATCTGGGGGAGGTGCATCCCCAGAAGTGTGTGAATTTGCCCGTTTTCTGGCAGCCCCTACCACCACAGAATCTGGTGGCAGCTGAGAGGTGATGAATACAGGGTCCGTAGGAGGCGCCTTATACTTTTTGTCCACCCTAGGCGTCACTGCCCTACTTTTAACTGGCTCCTTGAAAATGTCCTTTGCATGGCGTAGCATGCCTGGGAGCATCGGCAGGCTTTGGTAGGAGCTGTGGGTTGAAGAGAGGGTGTTAAATAAAAAATCATCCTCTACTTGTTCAGAGTGTAGTTCCACATTATGGAATAGTGCTGCTCTAGCCACCACTTGTGAGTAGGCTGTGCTGTCTTCCGGTGGTGATGGCCTAGTTGGGTATGTGTCTGGGCTGTTATCAGACACTGGTGCGTCGTACAAGTCCCACGCATCCTGATCTTGGTCATCGTGGCTCATGGCGGTGTGAGCTGGCGAATGTGACGGGGTGTAAGTTGGTGAAGCCGGAGTTACAGGTGGAGGCGAGGGAGGAGGTGTTACCTTTTGTGCTGTTTGTTGCTGAGGAGTAAACTGAAGCGTTCTCTTTCGTTTGACAGGTGGAAGGGTACTGATCTTCCCAGTCCCCTGCTGAATAAAGATACGCTTTTGCGTGTGATCCACGTCAGTGGATTGCAGTTCTTGTTCAAATCTATGTTTCTTCATTTGTGAAGACATAGAATGCTCTTCAGTATAGGAGCCTGAAACAGGGTCTGATGTCGCTTTTTTCGGCTCTGAAAACCCTGTTGATTGTTTTTTCGGCTCCGAGGTAACCTTCCTCTTTTTCTGTGCCGAAAATTCTTGGCCTCTATGGTCTTCGGCGCCACTGTCTCGGCGTCGATCCGTGTCGACACCGAACTCTCGGTGTCGATGCTTCTGTTTAGCACTCTCTCGGTCCCGAGGAGGCTGCGTGCCGGTGTCTCGACCGAAGTCGGACGATGTCGACACTGAATGGGCCTTTTTCGGTGCCGATTGTTGGTCACCGAGAATTTGGGTGGAGCCATGGCCGGTTGGCAGTGGCGTCCCCTGGGCCTTCTTTCCTTTTTTAAGTTCTGATCTCGACGTCTTACTCACAGTTTTTGTAGAGCCTAGCTCGTCGGAGTCTGAATCCTGGATGGAAAAGGATTCCTCCTGTTCCTCTTCTGTCTCGAACTGTCGACGCTCCTTTGGCGTGGACGCCATCTGCAGTCTTCTCGCTCGACGGTCGCGCAGAGTTTTTCGGGACCGGAACGCCCGACAGGCCTCACAGGATTCTTCGCTGTGCTCGGGTGACAGGCACAGGTTACAGACCGAGTGTAGGTCTGTATAAGGATATTTGTTGTGGCATTCGGGGCAGAATCGAAACGGGGTCCGTTCCATCGGCGTTGTTCTTCACGCGGTCGGGCCGACTAGGCCCCGACGGGGTGCCGAAATCTACCCCGAAGGGCACCGAAGCGCTTCGATGTTCAACGCGTCGTCGTATGTGTCTATCTCGAACCGGATCGCAACGATACCGTCGAAAATCTTCCGTTTTCAGCTATCTTTCCGTTCCGAAACCCGGAGCGACAGGAACACGTCCGAACCCGATGGCGGAAAGAAAACAATCGAAGATGGAGTCGACGCCCATGCGCAATGAGCACAGAAGGAGGAGTCACTCGGTCCCGTGACTCGAAAACACTTCTTCGAAGAAAAACAACTTGTAACACTCCGACCCAACACCAGATGGCGAGCTCATGCATACCATGTGTATCTACAGCGACAGATGCCATCGAACTAAGTGTTTAGGTAAAAGCCTCCAGCTCCCATACCTTCATAATATATGCAACGTCCCGGACGAGGAATTTAATGATTATTTAAAAAACTTGCAAAACTACCAGCTCTCTAATGAGCCCTCCAACTAGTATCCTTCGCTATGTGCTGAATAACAAGAGCCAATTACCCATTAGTGCCTCTTTTCTGCATGGCTACAGGATACCCTCACCAAGCTAATGCACACCAAAGAATGGGAAGCACTCTTGCTATAGAAATGTCCTACACTAACTGGTGGACAATATGATCTTGGACTTTCAAAGGCTAGTCACCTACCTGGCTATCTTTCACCACTTACGGAGCACTCAAAAGTCAAGATCATGCCTTAACTTCTGGAGAAGTAATAAATGCCCTTGTACTTAGGAACATATGACCTTCTCGGTCACACATTATACCTATAGTCATACATCTCTCAGACTACCTCTGCACCTAGGATACCCACTTCACCTGGAGTCCACCTCTCAAACAGCACAAATACATTTAAATTATTGACCATATTGTAACTGTGCGCTCTTAAGGGTACTCCCACAAATTGGAAGACAGTCCCCTACTTAACGGCTTTGAACCTGTGCTCTCAAGGGTATTCTCATAAACTGGAAGGCAGAGTCCCCTATTTACCGGCTTTGAACCTGGCCTCTCAGGGTTATTCTAATACTCTGGGAGACAGAATCCCCCTACTTACTTGCTTTGGAGCCTGCACTCTCAAGGGTGTCCCACACACTGGAAGACAGAATCCCCCTACTTAACTGCTTTGAATCTGTGCTCTCGAGTGTGTCCCCACAAATTGTAAGACAGAAAACCCCTACTTACTTGCTTTGGAGCCTCCACTCTCAAGGGTGCCCCACACACTGGATGGCAGAATCCCCCTACTTATCTGCTTTGGAACCAGTGTTCTCTAGGGAGTTCCCACACGCTGGATGAAATAATCTCCTACTCAACTGCTTTGAACCTGTGCTCTTGAATGTACCCACAAATAGGAAAACAGAATCCCCCCTAATTACTTGCTTAGGAGCCTCCACTCTCAAGGTTTCAATGAGAGCCACTGGCAAAAATGAGAGCCCGACTGCTGCAATGAGAGACACTGGCAGAACTGAAAGGACGACTGATGCACAGAGACACTGGCAGAAATGGGAGCCCAACTGCTACAATGACAGACACTGGCAGAAATGAGAGCCCGACTGCTGCAATGAGAGACACCCGCAGAAATGAGAACCCGACTGCTGCAATGAGCGCCAACGGCAGAAACGAGCACCTGACTGCTGCAATGAGAGACACCAGCAGAAATGAGAGCCTGACTGCTGCAATGAGAGACACTGGCAGTAATGAGAGGCCGCTGGATGCAATAAGAGACACTGGCAGAAATAAGAGCGCGATTGCTGCAATGAGAGACACCGGCAGAAATGAGAGTCCGACTGCTGCAATGAGAGACACTGGCAGTAATGAGAGCCCGACTGCTGCAATGAGAGACACTGGCAGTAATGAGAGCCCGACTGCTGCAATGAGAGACACTGGCAGAAATGAGAGCCCGACTGCTGCAATGAGAGACACTGGCAGTAATGAGAGCCCGACTGCTGCAATGAGAGACACTGGCAGAAATGAGAGCCCGACTGCTGCAATGAGAGACACTGGCAGAAATGAGAGCCCGACTGCTGTAATGAGCCCGACTGCTGCAATGAGAGACACTGACAGAAATGAGAGCCCAAATGCTGCAGTGAGAGAGACTGGCAAAAATGAGAGCACAACTGCTGCAATGAGAGGCACTGGCAGAAATGAGAGCCCGACTGCTGCAATGAGAGACACTAGCAGAAAGGAGAGCCCGACTGCTGCAATGAGAGACACTAGCAGAAATTAGAGCCCGCTGGATGCAATGAGAGACATTGGCAGAAATAAGAGCCCGACTGTGGCAATGAGAGCTACCGGCATAAAAGAGAGTCTGACTGCTGCAATGAGAGACATTGGCAGAAATCAGAATCTGACTGCTGCAATGAGAGCCCGACTGCTGCAATGAGAGAGACTGGCAAAAGTGAGAGCCTGACTGCTGCAATGAGAGACACCGGCAGAAATGAGAGCCTGACTGCTGCAAAGAGGGACACCAGCAGAAACGAGAGCCTGACTGCTGCAATGAGAGACACCAGCAGAAATGAGAGCCTGACTGCTGCAATGAGAGACACCAGCAGAAATGAGAGCCTGACTGCTGCAAAGAGGGACACCAGCAGAAACGAGCACCTGACTGCTGCAATGAGAGACACCAGCAGAAATGAGAGCCTGACTGCTGCAATGAGAGACACTGGCAGTAATGAGAGCCCGCTGGATGCAATAAGAGACACTGGCAGAAATAAGAGCGCGATTGCTGCAATGAGAGACACCGGCAGAAATGAGAGTCCGACTGCTGCAATGAGAGACACTGGCAGTAATGAGAGCCCGACTGCTGCAATGAGAGACACTGGCAGTAATGAGAGCCCAACTGCTGCAATGAGAGACACTGGCAGTAATGAGAGTCCGATTGCTGCAATGAGAGACACCGGCAGAAATGAGAGTCCGACTGCTGCAATGAGAGACACTGGCAGTAATGAGAGCCCGCTGGATGCAATGAGAGACATTGTCAGAAATGAGAGCCCGACTGCTGCAATGAGAAACACTGGCTATAATGTGAGCCACTGGCTGTAATCAAAGCCTACTGAATGCAGAGAGCCACTGGGTGTAATAAGAGCCACTGTCTGTAATCAAAGCCATCAGAGACTCCTGACTGCAATGACAGCCATTGGCTGTAATCAGAGCCAGTGGATACAATGAGAGCCACTGGATGAAATCAGAGCTTGCAGGCTGCAATCAGTGCCAGTCGGGTGCAATCAGCACCACCCTGCTTCAATAAAAAACATTGGCAATAATCAGAGCCACTGGCTGTAATCAGTGGTTGCTGCCCACAAACAGGGGGCACCAGCAGCAATCAGAACCCACCGGCTAGGTACAGAATCCGTCTTTCAGCAATCAGAACCCACCAAAGCCAGTCTTCAGCAATCAGAGCCCATTGGTGCCAGAGCCAGCCTTCACCTGTTAGGCCCTACATTTAGCAATCACAACCTCCCAGAAGAAATCATAACCTGCCTGTAGCAAGCAAACAGAGCCTGTATGAGATGATCTGCAACAATCCAAGCTCATCAGATGGAATCAGAACTCACCAACAGTAATGACAGCCAGCATGCGGGACTCCAAACCCACTTACACCACTAGAACTTGCTTGCAGCAATCAATACCCATCGGCAGCAACCAGAGTCAGCCTGCAGCAACCAGAGCCCTCCAGTAACAATGAGAGGCCACTGGCTGCACCAAAAGTATCATAGGCATCAATTCTGCATCAGATCAGGCACTCTCACCCCAGCTGTTGCCCCAGTGTCACTGACCTTGAGGCTGTGTCCAGAGGAGGCTTTCACAATGTATACGCACCTGAAGACAGTGATGAACTGAGGTGTCATAAGCTGGGGGCGGAGCTCCCTGACCTCAGCCACGTTCCCCAGGAGCCCTAACATATTTCTGTGAAGTTCCTGCTTCTCTGGAAATTCCTAAGAAAAAGCAACAGAGAAAATCCAATCAGTATGTGAAGATACTGTGCACAACCTCAGACATACCACCCTGACATTTCCCCTCAAGCTCATCAGAACTCTGCATGCCAGATGCACGTCCGAGGTGTACAAGCAGAAAAGCCACTGGCTGAGAACGACTGCACTTGTGATGGACCAAAAATAACATGATGTGCCTGTAGGACAAGCTACTTACCTTCGGTAATGCCTTATCTAGTAGAGACAATATCCAGTTGCATATTACTTACCTCAGAATTTCACCAGTATGTATCTGGAGATTTTTCTCGAGCAGTACCCCTGCGCACCATTAAGTGGAGTTGATCGGCTCCGTGTCTGTCAACGCTGGTAATGACATTGCGGGTCCTATATAGGCGACACTCCGTTTCAAGACTTTCAAAGCCAGAAATGCAGAGCCATTAACAACACTGACCTCTGGTGCGTCAAAACTAGGGCTCTGAAAGAGGAATCTCTGTCCCTAGACATCAGTTCACAGAACATGGAGGATGGATGGGTCAGTATGGAATATGCAACTAGAATATGTCTCTACCAGATAAGGTGTTACCAAAGGTAAATACCTTGCCCATCTGATGGAGACGTCTAATTGCAGATTTCTTACCTGTAGGAAGCTGGCTCTGTGTATACTATTTCAAAGTAAGAAATAGTGTGCACAGAGTCCAAGGGTTCCTCTTAGAGGTAAGATAGCGGCAACAGTAGATCATTCTAATGCTCTATTTTTGTGGTAGTGTGGTCAAGCAGTAGGCTTATCAGAGGGTAGTGTTAAGCATTTGTTGTACACACACAGGCAATAAATGAGGAACACACACTCAAAGACTTACTCCAGGCCAATAGGTTTTTATTTTGAAAATATCTTTTCTTAGTTTATTTTAAGAACCACAGGTTCAAGATTTACATTAAACACTTTAAATGTGAGGTACTTCACTTAGATACTTTAGGAACTTTGAATGAAAACAATATCATGTACAGTCTTTGTAAAAATGGCAATAAGCTATTTTCAAAGTGGACACAGTGCAAACATCAACAGTTCCTGGGGGAGGTTAGTAAAGGTTAGATTCGGAGGTAAGTAAAACACTTATAAGTCTCAGTCCTGGGGCATGGGTAGCCCACAGTTGGGGGTTCAAGGCAACCCCAAAGTTACCACACGAGCAGCTCAGGGCCGGTCAGGTGCAGAGGTCAAAGTGGTGCCTAAAACACATTGCGCCTATGGAGAACAGGGCTGCTCCGGTTCCAGTCTGCCAGCAGGTAAGTACCTGCATCTTCGGGAAGCAGACCAGGGGGGTTTTGTAGAGCACTGGGGGCGGGGGGACACAAGTAGGCACACAAAACACACCCTCAGCGGCACAGGGGCGGCCGGGTGCAGTGTGCAAAGCAGGCGTTGGGTTTCCTATTGGTTTCAATGGAGGGACCCGGGGGGGTCACTCTAGCGGTGCAGGTGGGCCCAGGGGGGGCTTCTCGCGACAGCCACCACCTGGGAAAGGCAGAGGGTCGCCTGGGGGTCACTCCTGTGTCGAAGCTCGGTTCCTTCAAGTCCCAGGGGCTGCGGGTGCAGTGTTGATTCCAGGCGTCGGGTCCCTTGTTACAGGCAGGCGTGGTCAGGGGGGCCTCTGGATTCTCTCTGCAGGCGTTGCTGTGGGGACTCAGGGGGGTCGTCTCTGGTTACTCACGGGCTCACAGTCGCCGGGGAGTCCTCCCTGAGGTGCTGGTTGTCTGCAGGTCGAGCCGGGGGCGTCGAGTGCAGAGTGTAGAGTCTCACGCTTCCGGCGGGAAACGTGAAGTATTTGGAAGTTGCTTCTTTGTTGCAAAGAAGTAGCTGGTTTTGAACAGGGCCGCTGTTCACAGGAGTTTCTTGGTCCTGTAGTCCAGGGCAGTCCTCTGAGGTTTCAGAGGTCGCTGGTCCCTGTCGGATGAGTCGCTGGAGCAGGTTTTCGAAGTTGGAAACAGGCTGGTAGGGCTGGGGCCAAAGCAGTTGTCGTCTACCTCCTTTTCTGCAGGCTTGTAGGTCAGCAGTCCTTCTTCTTTCTTCAGGTTGCAGGAATCTGATTTCCTCGGATCTGGGGAGTCCCTAAATACTGAATTTAGGGATGTGTTTAGGTCTGGGAGGGCAGTAGCCAATGGCTACTGTCCTGGAGGGCGGCTACACCCTCTTTGTGCCTCCTCCATGTGAGGAGGGGGGCACATCCCTAATCCTATTGGGGTATCCTCCAAACTCAAGATGCAGGATTTCTCAAGGCAGGGGTCACCACCGCTCAGGGCACCTTAGGGGCTGTCCTGACTGGTGGGTGACTCCTCCTTGTTTTTCTCATTATCTCCTTCAGCCTTGCCGCCAAAAGTGGGGGCGGCCATCTCCACTAGCTGGGATGCCCTGGGGCGCTGTAACAAAAGGGGTGAGCCTTTGAGGCTCACCACCAGGTGTTACAGTTCCTGCAGGGGGAGGTGAAAAGCACCTCCACCCAGTACAGGCTTTGTTACTGGTCACAGAGTGACAAAGGCACTCTCCCCATGTGGCCAGCAACATGTCTGGTGTGTGGCAGGCTGGCAAAACTAGTCAGCCCACACTGGAAGTCGTGCATGTTTTCAGGGGGCATCTCTAAGATGCCCTCTGGGTGTATTTCACAATAAAATGTACACTGGCATCAGTGTGCATTTATTGTGCTGAGAAGTTTGATACCAAACTTCCCAGTTTTCAGTGTAGCCATTATGGAACTTTGGAGTTCGTGTTTGACAAACTCCCAGACCATATACTCTTATGGCTAACCTGCACTTACAATTTCTAAGGTTTTGCTTAGACACTGTAGGGGCATAGTGCTCATGCACATATGCCCTCACCTGTGGTATAGTGCACCCTGCCTTAGGGCTGTAAGGCCTGCTAGAGGGGTGACTTACCTATGCCACAGGCAGTGTGAGGTTGGCATGGCACTCCGAGGGGAGTGCCATGTCGACTTAGTCATTTTCTCCCTACCAGCACACACAAGCTGTGAGGCAGTGTGCATGTGCGGAGTGAGGGGTCCCTAGGGTGGCATAAACATGATGCAGCCCTTAGAGACCTTCCCTGGCATCAGGGCCCTTGGTACCAGGGGTACTAGTTACAAGGGACTTACCTGAGTGCCAGGGTTGTGCCAATTGTAGAGACAAAGGTACAGTTTAGGGAAAGAACACTGGTGATGGGGCCTGGTTAGCAGGGTCCCAGCACACTTTCAAATCATAACTTAGCATCAGCAAAGGTAAAAGGTTAGGGGGTAACCGGGCCAAGGAGGCATTTCCTTACATTACCTTAGAACAGATACCCAAGCAATAACATCCCTGGAGGTAGGTCTGCAAACTAAGATTACACCAGAAAGTCTAGCAGGACCAAACAGGCAAAGTGACTATACCTACGCACCTGACTGTCCAGGTAGAAGTATTTGGTAAATGTGTGCAGAGATGCCAATGTTGCAGCCCGACAAATGTCCAGGACCGGAACTCCGCGTACTAACGCAGTGGTTGCAGCTTCAGCTCTGGTAGAATGAGCGTGCAAACCCTCATGGGGTTGCTTCTTGGCCAGTGCATAGCACATTTTAATGCAGAGTACGAAACATCTAGAAATGGTTCTCTTCTGCACTGCCCGACCTTTCTTGGCACTCACATAACCAACAAATAATTGATCATCCACCCAGAACTTTCTGGTACAATCAAGGTAGAACACCAATGGACTTTTTGGGTGGGTCCAGGGGGTGGAGTCTCTCTTCCTTAGAAGGGGGTGCATAAAAAGTAAGCAAGGTGATGGATTGGCCTGCATTGAAGGGCGTGATCACTTTTGGCAGAAAGGAGGCCAAGTGCGAAGCACCACTTTGTCAGGCTAGATGGAAAGGTATGGCGGCTCAGATGACAATGCTTGCAGCTCACTCACCCTGCGGACAGATGTGATGGCCACAAGGAAGGCTGTTTTCAAAGGGAGAAGTCTATGAGGACAATTGTTGAGAGGCTCGAGAGGAGCGCACATTAGAAATGTCAAAAACAAATTCAGGTCCCATTGGGGCATAATGAATGAGGATGGAGGAAACATACGAGTAAGGCCTTTGAGGAACCTATGTACAATAGGCGATTTAAACAAAGAAGGTTGATCAGGCAACTGCGAAAAAGCAGAGATTGTAAACAAATCTCATAGGATAGAGAACTTTGCTGCATCTCAACCCACCAGCAACTGCTTGGGAAAGTACAGCTCAGGCCTCCTCAGGGACCTGTGGCACTGTGCGAAACCGTATCCCCCACTGTGTGGTAATATTAGTCCCAAAAGGCATGCAGTGTTCACAGACCGCAATGCTAGGCTGCCAGCAGAAAACATCTTTCCAAGTGAGTCTGGTCTCTTGAGTTTCCAGTCGGGGGTGCGGAAGGGAACGCACCTTGGGAGGTGGAGGCTTGGATAACCAAGCTCTGAGGGGTCGGGTGTTGGGTCAGGAAACCTCAGGGCGCTGTCGGAGGGCAATTTTCCTGTTCACAGGAGCCCCTGTGCTGGGTTTGGACCAGGTACCCAGCAGGACATCTGTAAGGGCTCCATTGAATGATAAAAGGGGTTCAGAGGTTGACGCCCCAGGCTAAAGCATCTCTTTAAGGAGGTTAGTCCTGACTACCACTGAAGGCAGCTCAAGGTCCAGGACCTACACACCACAACTGAGTAAGACGCAATCTCCTCTGTATCCACAGCAGCGGAGAAGGCATGCCAGTATCTGGTGAGGAATCCTGAGCTCTGGCTTCACCCAGGTCTGTACGCAAGTCCATGGTGTCTTGGACCTCACCATAATGTAAGCCATAGGAATAAGGGTCAGAATCTGACATAAGGGGCAAGGCCCTTGTCGGAGTCAGAGTCGGCGTTGTACGTTGCCCATCCGACTCCATGTCGGAGTCAACAATGAGGATGGGGCCAGCGCCACCCGTACAGCTCCACCCAGGGGTATGGGTGGCACCGGAAGCGTCGGCACCAGAACTAGCATCGGGAAAGGTTGAGGTGGTACAACCGACACCGATTCGGATTGGGTGCCCCTCGGAACTGAGACCAAAGCCGCTGGCATGGAACCTGAAGGGGCCACTTCTGACTCCGCGGGGACCGAAGGCGCTTCATTGGAGTCGGACTGCCTAAAAATGAGGCACATGCCCGTATAAAACTCTCTAAATTGGGCAGGGGTTGCTGTGGCTCCCACAAACTTGGAGAGGCCCAGAATCGGCCCAGACGCAGGCTCCGCAGACAGAGGTCTAGAGCAACGATGCTCCTGTTCCCTCATATAGCTGACGGACGGGATTAAGTCGAAGACAGCTTGGTCTTCTTAAACTTCATCTAGTGCCTCGACTACCCTATCGTCCTGAGGACTTGAAGTGAGATGACGACGAAGGGGGAGCTCTGCAACCGATCTTGAGATCTGTCTCCCAACCGAGATTGGGACTTAGGTGAAGCTGAGCGCTGGGCCACCATCAGCTTTAGAGACTGCTCCCTCAAAGCCTTCGGATGCATGGTCTGGCACTAAGAGCACGACTATGGGTTGTGGTTGTGCTCCAAACACCAAAGGCAGACGAGATGGGGATTTATCACCGACATCGCCAAATGACAGGACCCGCAGGGCTTGAACCCAGTCTTGCAAGAAGACATCCCTCGACGCACCAGGAATATCGATAGTCAAAAAGCTTCAACAAAAAGCTAAAAAAAGACTAGTTAAAAATGAGTGAGCGGTAGGTCTTTCTTTGGATCAGCGCTGGCTGGAGCGGAAGGAAAAGAACTGACATCAGGGTGCCACGGTGGCACCTATATATGACCCGGGGTGTCATTAACGGTGCGGACAACACCAATGAGGGACACAAAGCTTATCGACACCATCTAATGGCACGCAGGGGTACTGCTCGAGAAAAAATCCCTGGATCCAGACTGACGCCTGGGGAAATTCTAAGGTAAGTGTAAGGAAATGGCTCCCTGTTGCAATTACCCCCCACTTTTTGCCTGACACTGATGCTGACTTGACTGAGAAGTGTGCTGGGACCCTGCTAACCAGGCCCCAGCACCAGTGTCCTTTCACCTAAAATGTACCATTGTCTCCACAATTGGCACAACCCTGGCACCCAGGTAATTCCCTTGTAACTGGCACCCCTGGTACCAAGGGCCCTGATGCCAGGGAAGGTCACTAAGGGCTGCATCATGTCTTATGCCACCCTAGGGACCCATCACTCAGCACAGACACACTGCTTGCCAGCTTGTGTGTGCTGGTGGGGAGAAAATGACTAAGTCGACATGGCAATCCCCTCAGGGTGCCATGCCAACCTCACACTGCCTGTGGCATAGGTAAGTCACCCCTCTAGCAGGCCTTACAGCCCTAAGGCAGGGTGCACTATACCACAGGTGAGGGCATAGGTGCATGAGCACTATGCCCCTACAGTGTCTAAGCAAAACCTTAGACATTGTAAGTGCAGGGTAGCCATAAGAGTATATGGTCTGGGAGTCTGTCAAAGACGAACTCCACAGCTCCATATTGGCTACACTGAATACTGGGAAGTTTGGTATCAAACTTCTCAGAATAATAAACTCACACTGATTTCAGTGTTGGATTTATTAAAAAATGCACACAGAGGGCATATTAGAGATGCCCCCTGTATTTTACCCAATTGTTCAGTGCAGGACTGACTGGTCTGTGCCACCCTGCTGCTGAGAGACAAGTTTCTGACCCCATGTGGTGAGGGCCTTTGTGCTCTCTGAGGACAGAAACAAAAGCCTGCTCTGGGTTGAGGTGCTTAACACCTCCCCCCTGCAGGAACTGTAACACCTAGCAGTGAGCCTCAAAGGCTCAGGCTTCGTGTTACAATGCCCCAGGGCACTCCCTTGCCCAGGTGGTGGCTACCCCGAGGAGCCCCCCCCTTGCCTGCATCGCTGAAGAGACCCCTTGGTCTCCCATTGAATCCTATTGCGAACCTGACGCTTGTTTGCACACTGCACCCGGCCGCCCCGTGCCGCTGAGGGTGTACTTTTGTGTGGACTTGTGTCCCCCCTGGTGCCCTACAAAACCCCCCTGGTCTGCCCTCTGAAGATGCGGGTACTTACCTGCTGGCAGACTGGAACCGGGGCACCCCCTTCTCCATTGAAGCCTATGCGTTTTGGGCACCACTTTGACCTCTGCACCTGACTGTCCCTGAGCTGCTGGTGTGGTAACTTTGGGGTTGCCCTGAACCCCCAACGGTGGGCTACCTTGGACCCAAGTTTGAACCCCGTAGGTGGTTTACTCACCTGCAAAAACTAACAAACACTTACCTCCCCAGGAACTGTTGAAAATTGCACTGTCTAGTTTTAAAATAGCTATATGTCATCTGTGTGAAAACTGTATATGCTATTTTGCTAATTCAAAGTTCTAAAAGTTCCTAAGTGAAGTACCTTTCATTTAAAGCATTACTTGTAAATCTTGAACCTGTGGTTCTTAAAATAAACTAAGAAAAGATATTTTTCTAAACAAAAAGCTATTGGCCTGGAATTGTCTTTGAGTGTGTGTTCCTCATTTATTGCCTGTGTGTGTACAACAAATGCTTAACACTACCCTCTGATAAGCCTACTGCTCGACCACACTACCACAAAATAGAGCATTAGTATTATCTCTTTTTGCCACTATCTTACCTCTAAGGGGAACCCTTGGACTCTGTGCACACTATTCCTTACTTTGAAATAGTGCATACAGAGCCAACTTCCTACAGTAAGAAATCTGCAAATAGATGTCTCTATCAGATTACTTTTTTTTAAAAACCACACACAAGGTTCTACAACAAGTGACAGGCGTGCCCTTCCACCTCCTAAACTTCGAGGGGTAGGTAGGTGCCAAGGAAAGATGTGAGGTGCTGAGGATGTAGGTACTTCAAGGACATCGAAGGGCAGAGAGCAGATGCAGGGGAACCTATATTTGGGACTAGGATCAGTGCTGATAGTAAGTTTAAAATAATACAAACCATTACCTTAAGGCACTCAAGGAAGAGCTTCATTCCGCTGTAGTTCAGAAACATCTCGCAGTTGTCGGGCGTCTCATCTGTGATGTTCCACAGGGCGCTCCAGGAGAACTCCATGACCTGGTCACACTATCGCACCAAGGGGAAGAGAACAAAGAGGGTGATTCTGTGAGTGGCTGCACTGCGTGAGCACACTAGGGAAGGTGGCGGACTGCATGCCTGAGTGCATGAGAGGCAGGGCTGCTCCTGGAGCACTCATGACAGGGTGGAAGAGAAGAGTCATCTCTACCTGCAGGAAGGCACTGGGATGGGTTAGACAAGGCCCTAACAGCACGCTCAGATCAGGTCCCTTCATACCAACGCTCTCAGATCAAGACCCTTCATAACAATGCTCTCAGATCAAGGCCCTAACAACGGTCTCAGGTCAAGGCCCTGACAACGCTCTCAGGTCAAGGCCCTGACAACGCTCTCAGGTCAAGGCTCTAACAACGCTCTCAGACCAAGGCCCCTCATAACAATGCTCTCAGACCAAGGCCATTCATAACAACGCTCTCAGATCAAGGTCCTAACAACGCTCTCAGACCAAGGTCCTTCATAACAATGCTCTCAGACCAAGGCACTTCATAACAACGCTCTCAGATGAAGGCCCTTCAGATCAACGCTCTCAGGTCAAGGCCCTACAGCACTGTCACATCAGGTCCCTTCATACCAACGCTCTCAGATCAAGACCCTTCATAACAATGCTCTCGGATCAAGGCCCTAACAACGGTCTCAGGTCAAGGCCCTGACAACGCTCTCAGGTCAAGGCTCTAAAAACGCTCTCAGACCAAGGCCCCTCATACCAATGCTCTCAGATCAAGACTCTTCATAACAATGCTCTCAGATCAAGGCCCTAACAATGCTCTCAGGTCAAGGCCCTAACAACGCTCTCAGGTCAGGTCCCTTCATACCAATGCTATCAGATCAAGACCCTTCAAAACAACGCTCTCATATCAGGTCCCATCATAACAGCTCTCTGAGATCAGGTCCCATAACAGCTCTCTGAGATCAGGTCCCTTCATAACAATGCTCTCAGGTCAAGGCCCTAACAGCACGCTCAGATCAGGTCCCTTCATATCAAAGCTCTCAGATCAAGACCCTTCATAACAACGCTCTCAGATCAAGACCCTTCATAACAATGCTCTCAGATCAAGGCCCTAACAACGCTCTCAGATCAAGGCCCTAACAACGCTCTCAGGTCAGGTCCCTTCATACCAAGGCTATCAGATCAAGACCCTTCATAACAACGCTCTCAGATCAGGTCCCATCATAACAGCTCTCTCAGATCAAGGTCCTTCATAACAATGCTCTCAGGTCAACACCCTAACAGCACTCTCAGATCAGGTCCCTTCATAACAATGCTCTCAGATCAAGGCCCTAACAGCACTGTCACATCAGGTGCCTTCATACCAACGCTCTCAGATCAAGGCCCTTCATAACAATGCTCTTGGATCAAGGCCCTAACAACGCTCTCAGGTCAAGGCCCTGACAACGCTCTCAGGTCAAGGCTCTAAAAACGCTCTAAGACCAAAGCCCCTCATAACAATGCTCTCAGACCAAGGCCCTTCATAACAACGCTCTCAGATCAAGGTCCTAACAACGCTCTCAGACCAAGGCCCTTCATAACAATGCTCTCAGACCAAGGTCCTTCATAACAATGCTCTCAGACCAAGGCCTTCATAACAACGCTCTCAGATGAAGGCCCTTCATATCAACGCTCTCAGGTCAAGGCCCTAACAGCACTGTCACATCAGGTCCCTTCATACCAATGCTCTCAGATCAAGACCCTTCATAACAATGCTCTCGGATCAAGGGCCTAACAACGCTCTCAGATCAAGGCCCTTCGTAACAATGCTCTCGGATCAAGGGCCTAACAACGCTCTCAGACCGGGTCCCTTCATAACAACCCTCAAAGGTCAAGGCCCTAACAGCACTGTCAGATCAGGTCCCTTCATACCAACGCTCTCAAATCAAGACTCTTCATAACAATGCTCTCAGATCAAGGCCCTAACAATGCTCTCAGGTCAAGGCCCTAACAACGCTCTCAGGTCAGGTCCCTTCATACCAATGCTATCAGATCAAGACCCTTCAAAACAACGCTCTCATATCAGGTCCCATCATAACAGCTCTCTGAGATCAGGTCCCATCATAACAGCTCTCTGAGATCATGTCCCTTCATAACAATGCTCTCAGGTCAAGGCCCTAACAGCACGCTCAGATCAGGTCCCTTCATAACAACGCTCTCAGATCAAGGCCCTAACAGCACGCTCAGATCAGGTCCCTTCATAACAAAGCTCTCAGATCAAGACCCTTCATAACAATGCTTGCAGATCAAGGCCCTAACAACGCTCTCAGGTCAGGTCCCTTCATACCAACGCTATCAGATCAAGACCCTTCATAACAACGCTCTCAGATCAGGTCCCATCATACCAGCTCTCTCAGATCAAGGTCCTTCATAACAATGCTCTCAGGTCGAAGCTCTGGTTAACAACGCTCTGGGATCAGGTCTCTTCATAACAATGTTCTCAGGTGAAGGCCATAACAGCACTCTCAGATCAGGTCCCTTCATAACAACGCTCTCAGGTCAAGGCTCTAACAACGCTCTCAGATCAGGTCCCTTCATAACAATGCTCTCAGGTCAAGGCCCTAACAGCACGCTCAGATCAGGTCCCTTCATACCAACGCTCTCAGATCAAGACCCTAACAATGCTCTCAGGTCAAGGCCCTAACAACGCTCTCAGGTCAGGTCCCTTCATAACAATGCTCTCAGGTCAAGGCCCTAACAGCACGCTCAGATCAGGTCCCTTCATACCAACGCTCTCAGATCAAGACCCGAACAATGCTCTCAGGTCAAGGCCCTAACAGCACGCTCAGATCAGGTCCCTTCATACCAACGCTCTCAGATCAAGGCCCTAACAATGCTCTCAGGTCAAGGCCCTAACAACGCTCTCAGGTCAGGTCCCTTCATACCAATGCTATCAGATCAAGACCCTTCAAAACAACGCTCTCATATCAGGTTCCATCATAACAGCTCTCTGAGATCAGGTCCCATCATAACAGCTCTCTGAGATCAGGTCCCTTCATAACAATGCTCTCAGGTCAAGGCCCTAACAGCACGCTCAGATCAGGTCCCTTCATAACAACGCTCTCAGATCAAGGCCCTAACAGCACGCTCAGATCAGGTCCCTTCATAACAAAGCTCTCAGATCAAGACCCTTCATAACAATGCTCTCAGATCAAGGCCCTAACAACGCTCTCAGGTCAGGTCCCTTCATACCAACGCTATCAGATCAAGACCCTTCATAACAACGCTCTCAGATCAGGTCCCATCATACCAGCTCTCTCAGATCAAGGTCCTTCATAACAATGCTCTCAGGTCGAAGCTCTGGTTAACAACGCTCTGGGATCAGGTCTCTTCATAACAATGTTCTCAGGTGAAGGCCATAACAGCACTCTCAGATCAGGTCCCTTCATAACAACGCTCTCAGGTCAAGGCTCTAACAACACTCTCAGATCAGGTCCCTTCATAACAATGCTCTCAAGTCAAGGCCCTAACAGCACGCTCAGATCAGGTCCCTTCATACCAACGCTCTCAGATCAAGACCCTTCATAACAATGCTCTCAGATCAAGGCCCTAACAACGGTCTCAGGTCAAGGCCCTTCGTAACAATGCTCTCGGATCAAGGGCCTAACAACGCTCTCAGACCGGGTCCCTTCATAACAACCCTCAAAGGTCAAGGCCCTAACAGCACTGTCAGATCAGGTCCCTTCATACCAACGCTCTCAAATCAAGACTCTTCATAACAATGCTCTCAGATCAAGGCCCTAACAATGCTCTCAGGTCAAGGCCCTAACAACGCTCTCAGGTCAGGTCCCTTCATACCAATGCTATCAGATCAAGACCCTTCAAAACAACGCTCTCATATCAGGTCCCATCATAACAGCTCTCTGAGATCAGGTCCCATCATAACAGCTCTCTGAGATCATGTCCCTTCATAACAATGCTCTCAGGTCAAGGCCCTAACAGCACGCTCAGATCAGGTCCCTTCATAACAACGCTCTCAGATCAAGGCCCTAACAGCACGCTCAGATCAGGTCCCTTCATAACAAAGCTCTCAGATCAAGACCCTTCATAACAATGCTCTCAGATCAAGGCCCTAACAACGCTCTCAGGTCAGGTCCCTTCATACCAACGCTATCAGATCAAGACCCTTCATAACAACGCTCTCAGATCAGGTCCCATCATACCAGCTCTCTCAGATCAAGGTCCTTCATAACAATGCTCTCAGGTCGAAGCTCTGGTTAACAACGCTCTGGGATCAGGTCTCTTCATAACAATGTTCTCAGGTGAAGGCCATAACAGCACTCTCAGATCAGGTCCCTTCATAACAACGCTCTCAGGTCAAGGCTCTAACAACGCTCTCAGATCAGGTCCCTTCATAACAATGCTCTCAGGTCAAGGCCCTAACAGCACGCTCAGATCAGGTCCCTTCATACCAACGCTCTCAGATCAAGACCCTAACAATGCTCTCAGGTCAAGGCCCTAACAACGCTCTCAGGTCAGGTCCCTTCATAACAATGCTCTCAGGTCAAGGCCCTAACAGCACGCTCAGATCAGGTCCCTTCATACCAACGCTCTCAGATCAAGACCCTAACAATGCTCTCAGGTCAAGGCCCTAACAGCACGCTCAGATCAGGTCCCTTCATACCAACGCTCTCAGATCAAGGCCCTAACAATGCTCTCAGGTCAAGGCCCTAACAACGCTCTCAGGTCAAGGCCCTAACAACGCTCTCAGGTCAGGTCCCTTCATACCAATGCTATCAGATCAAGACCCTTCAAAACAACGCTCTCATATCAGGTTCCATCATAACAGCTCTCTGAGATCAGGTCCCATCATAACAGCTCTCTGAGATCAGGTCCCTTCATAACAATGCTCTCAGGTCAAGGCCCTAACAGCACGCTCAGATCAGGTCCCTTCATAACAACGCTCTCAGATCAAGGCCCTAACAGCACGCTCAGATCAGGTCCCTTCATAACAAAGCTCTCAGATCAAGACCCTTCATAACAATGCTCTCAGATCAAGGCCCTAACAACGCTCTCAGGTCAGGTCCCTTCATACCAACGCTATCAGATCAAGACCCTTCATAACAACGCTCTCAGATCAGGTCCCATCATACCAGCTCTCTCAGATCAAGGTCCTTCATAACAATGCTCTCAGGTCGAAGCTCTGGTTAACAACGCTCTGGGATCAGGTCTCTTCATAACAATGTTCTCAGGTGAAGGCCATAACAGCACTCTCAGATCAGGTCCCTTCATAACAACGCTCTCAGGTCAAGGCTCTAACAACACTCTCAGATCAGGTCCCTTCATAACAATGCTCTCAAGTCAAGGCCCTAACAGCACGCTCAGATCAGGTCCCTTCATACCAACGCTCTCAGATCAAGACCCTTCATAACAATGCTCTCAGATCAAGGCCCTAACAACGGTCTCAGGTCAAGGCCCTGACAACGCTCTCAGGTCAACGCCCTGACAACGCTCTCAGACCAAGGCCCCTCATAACAATGCTCTCAGACCAAGGCCCTTCATAACAACGCTCTCAGATCAAGGTCCTAACAACGCTCTCAGACCAAGGTCCTTCGTAACAATGCTCTCAGACCAAGGCACTTCATAACAACGCTCTCAGATGAAGGCCCTTCAGATCAACGCTCTCAGGTCAAGGCCCTAACAGCACTGTCACATCAGGTCCCTTCATACCAACGCTCTCAGATCAAGACCCTTCATAACAATGCTCTCGGATCAAGGCCCTAACAACGCTCTCAGATCAAGGCCCTAACAACGCTCTCAGGTCAGGTCCCTTTATACCAACGCTATCAGATCAAGACCCTTCATAACAACGCTCTCAGATCAGGTCCCATCATAACAGCTCTCTCAGATCAAGGTCCTTCATAACAATGCTCTCAGGTCAAGGTCCTTCATAACAATGCTCTCAGGTCAAGGCTCTTCATAACAACGCTCTGAGATCAGGTCCCTTCATAACAATGCTCCCAGGTCAAGACCCTAACAACACGCTCAGATCAGGTCCCTTCATAACAATGCTCTCAGGTCAAGGCCCTAACAGCACGCTCTGATCAGGTCCCTTCATACCAACACTCACAGATCAAGACCCTTCATAACAATGCATGATCCAGAGATTGGCTATAGTCTAACTCAATGTGCGGAGGTGACCCTCCAGAGATTGGCTATAGTCTAACTCAATGTGTGGAGGAGACCCTCCAGAAATTGGCTATAGTCTAACTCAATGTGTGGAGGAGACCCTCCAGAGATTGGCTATAGTCTAACTCAATGTGTGGAGGAGACCCTCCAGAGATTGGCTATAGTCTAACTCAATGTGTGGAGGAGACCCTCCAGAGATTGGCTATAGTCTAACTCAATGTGTGGAGGAGACCCTCCAGAGATTGCCTATAGTATAACTCAATGTGTGGAGGAGACCCTCCAGAGATTGGCTATAGTCTAACTCAATGTGCGGAGGAGACCCTCCAGAGATTGGCTATAGTCTAACTCAATGTGCGGAGGAGACCCTCCAGAGATTGGCTATGGTCTAACTCAATGTGCGGAGGAGACCCTCCAGAGATTGGCTATGGTCTAACTCAATGTTTGCATAAGACTCTCCAGAGCATTTTTACAGCCCAAGTCAACATCACTGATCTTTTCTGCAGCTTGACAAAGGGGCCGATCTTTCATAGACTGGTAACGATAATAAAGAAACTTATTTCTGCTGCATGTTAAGTGTAACAGTTTCGCCACAGCACACAACTACTATTTTTGCAATATTCTAATTTTGAGTTAACAAGTTAAAAAAATAAAACCATGAAGGATAGAAAAGCAGCACTAGGCTATTTCTAGTGAGAAAGGAGTAGTGAAGACACAGGTTGACTCCAACATCATGTCTGGAGGACCCGCTGCTCTCTTGCAAGCATGGGTGACCAGACCCACATGTATGAGAGTCCTATTTGTGGACATTCTTGTGTATATGGAGAGATAGTGTTTTAAGTGCTTGTTTACAGTGACCAAGTCTCAGTGACCCAAAGCTGCACGTGTGTCAATGTGGAGCACATACTGACCGTCCTGTCCAGCAGCTTCTTCTGAATCAGCTTCAGCATCGTCTGCAAAGGAGAAGGGAGAGACATGAAGGCCCATGCCACAGCCACCCCTCTCCTGAATAAAGTCCTCTTAGCCCCCCACGAAGAGGCCTTCTGCCCTGGGATGCTCCCTCCACAGTCAGTGCCAGAGCTGATGTGCAATCCAACTGACCATTTAGTAACTTCCATCCCCACCTTAGGGCACACTGTGCTTCCTGGGCTAGACACCAGAGGTCTGCTGCAGTGCTGGTGTAAGATACCCTTCCATGCAAGTGTAAAGCTAGGACTGCTTCTACATATGCACAAGTTTAGAACTAATTACTTTGTTAAGAAGGAGGGTCAACGCCAGAAGGTAAACAGCTTCTCACATGCACAGCTGCAGTACTGTCCCTGTAACTAAACACCTCTCCCCCTTCCCACTGCACATACCCATCTCCTTCACCTTAGCCCCTCGCCTTTCCCCTTACACCTTCACCATTCTCACACTTTGTTGGACCCTTCAACAGCTGTAGCTGTATACGTGATGGGTCTTGCATGTACATCTGCCCTGGTTGCCGACTGAGATACCTCCCTCCTCACCCTTACTCTCACATAACTTGCTATACCCCTCACATATGAAACCCAGCACATCACATACCCAGCTCTATCTTTTTTACATCCTCTCTTCCACCCCCTCATATACCCTGCTGCATACCCTCTCACAAACCCTGCTCCAACTCTCTCACACATACTCTGCAGCATACCCTGTTACAAAACCTGCTCCAAGACTCACACATATACCCTGCTGCATACCCTCTCACAAACCCTGCTCCAACTCTCACACATACTCTGCTGCATACCCTCTCACAAACCTTGCTCCAACTCTCTCACACATACTCTGCTCCATACCCTGTCACAAACCCTGCTCCAACACTCTCACATATACTCTACTGCATACCCTCTCACAAACCTTGCGCCAACATTCTCACATGTACTCTGCTGCACACCCTCTCACAAACCCTGCTCCAACTCTCTCACACATACTCTGCTCCATACCCTGTCACAAACCCTGCTCCAACACTCTCACATATACTCTGCTCCATACCCTCTCACAAACCTTGCTCCAACATTCTCACATATACCCTGCTGCACACCCTCTCACAAACCCTGCTCCAACTCTCACACATACTCTGCTGCATACCATGTCACAAACCCTGCTCCAACACTCTCACACATACTCTGCTCCATACCCTGTCACAAACCCTGCTCCAACACTCTCACATATACTCTGCTCCATACCCTGTCACAAACCCTGCTCCAACTCTCTCACACGTACTCTGCTGCATACCCTGTCACAAACCCTGCTCCAACACTCTCACATATACTCTGCTGCACACCCTCTCACAAACCCTGCTCCAAATCTCACACACATACTCTGCTCCACACCCTGTCACAAACCCTGCTCCAACACTCTCACATATACTCTGCTGCATACCCTCTCACAAAACCTGCTCCAACACTCTCACATATACTTTGCTGCATACCCTCTCACAAAACCTGCTCCAACTCTCTCACACATACTCTGCTCCATACCCTGTCACAAACCCTGCTCCAACACTCTCAAATATACTCTGCTCCAAAACTCTCACATACTCTGCTGCATACCCTCTCATATCCCCTGCTCCACTCCTCATATACTCTGCTGTATACCCTCTCACATAACCTGCTCCACCCCTCACATACTCTGCTGCATACCCTCTCACATCCCATGCTCCACCCCTCACATACTCTGCTGTATACCCCCTCACATAACCTGCTCCATCCCTCACATACTCTGCAAATACCCTCACATAACCTGCTCATACCCTCACATAACCTGCTCCACCCTCACATACTCTGCTGCATACCCTCTCACATAACCTGCTCCACCCCTCACATACTCTCCTGTATACCCTTTCACATAACCTGCTCCACCCCTCACATACTATGCTGCACACCCTCTCACATAACCTGGTCCACTGACCCACATACCCCGCTCAACCCCTCACATACTCTGCTGCATACCCTCTCAGATGCCCTGCTCCACCCCTCATTTACCCTGCTGCATACCCTCTCACATAACCTGCTCCACCCTTCACATACTCTGCTGCATACCCTCTCACATAACCTGCTCCACTGACTCACATCCCCTGCTCCACCCCTCACGTACTCTGCTGCACCCTCACACCCCCTGCTCCACCCCTCACATACTGTTGCATACCCTCTCACATAACATACTTCACCCCCATATCCTGTGCTGCATACCATTACATCCCCTGCTCCACCCCTCACACACACTGCTGCATACCCTCTCATCCCCTGCTCCACCCCTCATCGTCCCTGCTCCACCTCTCACATACCCTGCTGCGTACCCTCTCACATAACCTGGTCCAACACTGACATCCACTGCTCCACCCCTCACATACTCTGCTTAATACCCTCTCACATACCCTGCTGCATACCCTCTCACATAACCTGCTCCACCCCTCACATACTCTGCTGCATACCCTTTCACATAACCTGGTCCAACACTGACATCCACTGCTCCACCCCTCACATACTCTGCTGCATGTTCTCTCACATCCCCTGGTCTACCCCTGACATACTCTGCTGAAACCTCCCCCCCTGCTCCACCCAGTCACATACTCTGCTGCATATCCTTTCAAATAACCTGCTCCACTGACCCACGCCTCACATACTCTGCTGCATACCCTCTCACATACCCTGCTGCATACCCTCTCACATAACCTGCTCCACTGACACACATCCCCACTCTTTCCCTCACACACCCTGCTGCATACCCTCTCAAAAAAACCTGCTCCACCCCTTACATACTCTGCTGCATACCCTCTCACATCCCCTGCTCCAGTCACACACTCTGCTGTATACCCTCTCACATAACCTGCTCCACCCCTCACATACTCTGCGGCATACCCTCTCACATAACCTGCTCCACCCCTCACATACTCTGCTGCATACCCTCTCACATAACCTGCTCCACCCACACATACTCTGCTGCATACCCTCTCACATAACCTGCTCCACCCCTCACATACTCTGCTGCATACCCTCTCACACAACCGGCTCTACCCGTCACATACTCTGCTGCATACCCTCTCACATAACCTGCCCCACCCTCACATACTCTGCTGCATACCCTCTCACATAACCTGCTCTACCCCCACATACTCTGCTGCATACCCTCTCACATCTCCTGCTCCACCCCTCATATACTCTGCTGCATACCCTCTCACATCCCATGCTCCACCCCTCACATACTCTGCTGCATACCCTCTCACACAACCGGCTCTACCCGTCACATACTCTGCTGCATACCCTCTCACATAACCTGCCCCACCCTCACATACTCTGCTGCATACCCTCTCACATAACCTGCTCTACCCCCACATACTCTGCTGTATACCCTCTCACATCCCCTGCTCCACCCCTCACATACTCTGCTGCATACCCTCTCACATCCCATGCTCCACCCCTCACATACTCTGCCGCATACCCTCTCACATAACCTGCTCCACCACCCACATACTCTGCTGTATACCCTCTCACATAACCTGCTCCACCCTCACATACTCTGCTGTATACCCTCTCACATAACCTGCTCCACCCTCACATACCCTGCTGCATACCCTCTCGAATAACCTGCTCCATGGACCCACATTCCCTGCTCCACCCCTCACATACTCTTCTGTATACCCTCTCACATAACCTGCTCAACCCCTCACATACTCTGCTCATGCCCTCACATAACCTGCTCTGCCCCTCACATACTCTGCTGCATACCCTCTCACATAACCTGCTCCACCCCTCACATACTCTGCTGCATACCCTCTCACATAACCTGGTCCACTGACCCACATACCCCGCTCTACCCCTCACATACTCTGCTGCATACCCTCTCACATCCCCTGCTCCACCCCTCATTTACCCTGCTGCATACCCTCTCACATAACTTGCTCCACCCTTCACATACTCTGCTGCATTACCTCTCACATAACCTGCTCCACTGACCCTCGTCCCCTGCTCCACCCCTCACATACTCTGCTGCACCCTCACACCCCCTGCTCCACCCCTCACATACTCTGCTGCATACCCTCTCACATCCCCTGCTACATACCCTCTCACACAACCTGCTCTACCCGTCACATACTCTGCTGCATACCCGCTCACATAACCTGCTCCACCCCTCACATACTCTGCTGCATGTTCTCTAACATGCCCTGCTCCACCCCTCACATACTTTGCTGCATGTTCTCTCACATACTCTGCTGCATGTTCTCTCACGCCCGCTCTGCCCCTCATACTGTTGCAGACCCTCTCACATGCCCTGCTCCACCCCTCACATACTTTGCTGCATGTTCTCTCACATACCCTGCTCCACCCCTCATACTGTTGCATACCCTCTTATATGACCTGCTCCTCCCCTACCCCCATACCTTGCTGCATGTTCTCTCATACCCTGCTCCACCCTCACATGCTCTGTTGCATACCCTCTCAAATGACCTGCTCCAATCCTCACATACTCTGCTGCATGTTCTCTCACATACTCTGCTGCATGCTCTCTCACATACTCTGCTGCATGCTCTCTCACATACTCTGCTGCATGTTCTCTCACATACTCTGCTGCATGCTCTCTCACATACTCTGCTGCATGTTCTCTCACATACGCTGCTGCATGGTCTCTCACAGACTCTGCTGCATGGTCTCTCACAGACTCTGCTGCATGGTCTCTCACGTACTCTGCTGCATGGTCTCTCAGGTACTCTGCTGCATGGTCTCTCAGGTACTCTGCTGCATGGTGTCTCACGTACTCTGCTGCATGTTCTCTCACGTACTCTGCTGCATATCCTCACATACTCTGCTGCATGTCCTCACATACTCTCCTGCATGTTCTCACATGCTCTGCTGCATGTTCTCACATGCTCTGCTGCATGTCCTCACATGCTCTGCTGAATGTCCTCACATGCTCTGCTGAATGTCCTCACATGCTCTGCTGCATGTCCTCACATGCTCTGCTGCATGTCCTCACATACTCTGCTGCATGTCCTCACATACTCTGCTGCATGTCCTCACATACTCTGCTGCATGTCCTCACATACTCTGCTGCATGTCCTCACATACTCTGCTGCATGTCCTCACATACTCTGCTGCATGTTCTCTCGCATACTCTGCTGCATGTTCTCTAGCATACTCTGCTGCATGTTCTCTAGCATACTCTGCTGCATGTTCTCTCGCATACTCTGCTGCATGTTCTCTCGCATACTCTGCTGCATGTTCTCTCGCATACTCTGCTGCATGTTCTCTCGCATACTCTGCTGCATGTTCTCTCGCATACTCTGCTGCATATTCTCTCGCATACTCTGCTGCATGTTCTCTCGCATACTCTGCTGCATGTTCTCACATACTCTGCTGCATGCTCTCTCACATACTCTGCTGCATGCTCACTCACATTCCCTGCTCCACACCTTTCAGTCAGCACGATGCATGCCCTCTCTATTAACCTGCTCTAACCAGCATCAAACATCCCTCCCACCTACCATGACAAAGCCCATCTTGCCCACAGCCTCCTTGTGGTCATTGTCCACCTGGCAGACCAGGGCATTGCAGAGGTGGACGGCGATGCGCTGGATGGATTCGTCCTGGCGGGTGAGGTTCAGGATGTTGAGTAACAGCTCGTTCACGCGGCGGTACTGGAACTCCAGCTCGTCCGGGATGCTAAAGTTACACAGCGTCAGGCAGCAGTTCCGCTGCACCTGGTGGGGAGAAGAAAAGGGCTGGTCGGGCATCACTGGGGAAGCAGCTCAGGTACTGAAAGCTTCTGTCTTCTGGAAATGCAGGCAAAGCTACTGAGGGCAGCAGAAGCCAACGCGTCACAAACAAGTCTCCCCCAAACGAAGATCATGGCAGGACATGTGAACAAAAGGTACTGGTGACAAGCAGCATCCAATCTGTCCGTGTTTCTTCCACATGGAGGCCAGACCACTGCCATAAAAGGGCAGAGTGGACCAAGATCCTGGAGGACAGCAAGGTCTGCAGAATCTAATGTGCCACATATGACGGTCCTCCGCAGCGAAACTAAACCACTACTCAGGACAGACAGAGCGCGTTAAAGGTTTCACAGGTGGCAGGGACTGGCTGACTGAGACACGGTCTCACACACACTCTTAGTGCTCCTCCACATGACAAGCACAGGACTATCACAGAACACACCAACAGTGCTGCCGGCAGAGGCCGGGGGCTGTCAAGAATGACCTGGTGGGTAACTTACCGTCACCTCCTGGTAAGACTCCATACCGTTGAGTACCACCTGGATGACCTGCCGCCGAAGCTTCACGCTCTGCTCCATGCGGTACTCAGAGTTGGTGAGGTAGAAGAGGGCGGCACTGCCTGTCACCTGGATGGTCTTGTCATACTTGTGACTCTTCAGGGCCATGATGACCAGCTGCAAGGAATGAGAGAGTAGAGTGACTCCAGGGATGAGGGGTCCATGTCCACTAGCACACTACCCGTGACAGAAAGGACCCTGAAAAGTGGCACAAGCGACGAGGGGCCCATGTCCACCAGCACAGTACCCGTGACAGAAAGGACCCTGAACAGTGGCACCAGTGACGAAGGGCCCATGTCCACCAGCACACTACCTGTGACAGCCTTGTCACCGAAAGGACCCTGAACAGTGGCACCAGTGACAAGGGGCCCATGTCCACCAGCACACTACCCGTGACAGCCTTGTCACAGAAGGGACCCTGAACAGTGGCACCAGTGACAAGGGGCCCATGTCCACCAGCACACTACCCGTGACAGCCTTGTCACAGAAAGGACCCTGAACAGTGGCACCAGTGACAAGGGGCCCATACCAACAGCACACTACCCGTGACAGCCTTGTCACAGAAAGGACCCTCAACAGTGGCACCATTGACAAGGGGCCCATACCACCAGCACACTACCCGTGACAGCACTGTCACAGAAAGGACCCTGAACAGTGGCACCAGTGACAAGGGGCCCATACCACCAGCACACTACCCGTGACAGTCTTGTCACAAAAAGGACCCTCAACAGAGCGAGCCTCATCACAGAAAGGACCCTGAACAGAGCAAGCCTTGTCACAGAGAGGTTAGTAAACAGCGAGAGCCTTGTCACAGAGGTTACTAAACAGGGGAAGCCTTGTCACAGAGAGGTTACTAAACAGTGACAGGATTGACACAGAAAGGACCCTAAACAGTGGCACCAGTGACAAGGGGCCCATGTCCACCAGCACACTACCCATGACAGCCTTGTCACAGAAAGGACCATGAACAGAGCAAGCCTTGTCACAGAGAGGTTACTAAACATGACACCCAACAGAGAGAGCCTTGTCATAGAGTTTACCAAACAGGGAGAGCCTTGTTACAAAAAGGTTACTAAACAGTGAAAGCCTTGTCACAGAGGTTACTAAACAGTGACAGCCTTGTCACAGAGAGGTTACTAAACAGGGGAAGCCTTGTCACAGAGAGGTTACTAAACAGTGACAGCCTTGTCACAAAGAGGTTACTAAACAGGGGAAGCCTTGTCACAGAGGTTACTAAACAGTGACAGCCTTGTCACAGAGAGGTTACTAAACAGTGACAGCCTTGTCAGAGAGAGGTTACTAAACAAAGAAAGCCTTGTCACAGAGAGGTTACTAAACAAAGAAAGCCTTGTCACAGAGAGGTTACTAAACAGGGACAGCTTTGTCACAGAGACGTTACTAAACAATGAAAGCCTTGTCACAGAGAGTTTACTAAACAAAGACAGCCTTGTCGCAGAGAGGTTACTAAACATGGCAGCCTTGTCAAAGAGAGATTACTAAACAGAGACAGCCTTGTCACAGAGAGATTACTAAACAGTGACAACCTTGTCACAGAGAGGTTACTAAACAAAGGCAGCCTTGTCACAGAGAGTTTACTGAACAAGACAGCCATGTCAGAGTGGTTACGAAACAGTGATAGCCTTCTCACAGATAGGTTACTAAACAGGGACAGCATTGTCACAGAGAGGTTACTAAACAGTGGAAGCCTTGTCACAGAGAGGTTACTTAACAGTGACAGCCTTGTCACAGAGAGGTTACTAAACTATCACAGCCTTATCACAGAAAGGTTACTAAACAGTGACAGCCTTGTCATGGAGAGGTTACTAAACAGAGAGAGCCCTGTCATGGAGAGGTTACTAAACAGAGAGAGCCTTGTCATAGATAGGTTACTAAACAGTGAAAGCCTTGACACAGAGAGGTTACTAAACATGAAAGCCTTGTCACAGAGAGGTTACTAAACATGACACCCTTGTCACAGAGCCTACTAAACAGTGACAGCCTTGTCACAGAGGTTACTAAACATAGCAGCCTTGTCACGGAGAGGTTACTAAACATGGCAGCCTTGTCTCTGAGAGGTTACTAAACATGGCAGCCTTGTCACAGAGAGGTTACTAAACATGGCAGCCTTGTCACAGGCAGGTTCCTAAACATGACACCCTTGTCACAGAGAAGTTACTGAACATGGCATCCTTGTCACAGGCAGGTTACTAAACATGGCATCCTTGTCACAGGCAGGTTACTAAAAAGTGAAAGCCTTGTCACAGAGGTTGCTAAACATGGCAGCCTTGTCACTGAGAGGTTACTAAACATGGCAGCCTTGTCTCAGAGACGTTACTAAACATGGCAGCCTTGTCACAGAGAGGTTACTAAACATGGCAGCCTTGTCACAGGCAGGTTACTAAACATGACACCCTTGTCACAGAGGTTACTAAACAGTGACAGCCTTGTCACAGAAAGGCTACTAAACAGAGAGAGTATTATCACAGAGGTTACTAAACATGGCAGCCTTGTCACTGAGAGGTTACTAAACATGGCAGCCTTGTCACAGAGAGGTTACTAAACATGGCAGCCTTGTCACAGAGAGGTTACTAAACATGGCAGCCTTGTCACAGGCAGGTTACTAAAAAGTGAAAGCCTTGTCACAGAGGTTACTAAACAGTGAAAGCCTTGTCACAGAGGTTGCTAAACAGTGAAAGCCTTGTCACAGAGGTTGCTAAACAGTGACAGCCTTGTCACAGAGAGGTTACTAAACACTGCAGCCTCATCATAGATAGCTTACTAAACATGACACCCTTGTCACAGAGGCTACTAACTAGTGAAAGTCTTGTTACAGAGAGGTTACTAAACAGAGAGAGCCTTGTCACAGAGGCTACTAACCATGGCAGCCTTGTCACAGAGAGGTTACTAACCATGGCAGCCTTGTCACAGAGAGGTTACTAACCATGGCAGCCTTGTCACAGAGAGGTTACTAAACATGGCAGCCTTGTCACTGAGAGGTTACTAAACATGGTAGCCTTTATTACAGAGAGGTTACTAAAAAGTGACATCCTTGTCACAGAGAAGTTACTAAACAGTGAAAGCCTTGTCACAGAGCGGACCCCATACAATGACATCCTCATCATAGACAGGACACTAAACTGAAACAAACTCATCAAAGAAAGAACACAAAACCAAGGAAGCCTTATGACAGCGAGGATACTAAACAATGTCAGAATACTGACAGAGTACACTGGGCAATACCAGCCTCCTCACAAAGAGGACACTAAACAATAGCAGTCTCAACACAGAACAATTATACTAAACGAAGGCAGTCTGCAACCGTTAGCATGGTGACCGAGGACAACCTGATTTCAGATTGCATATTAAGCAAAAGCCGTATCAGCAGCATTTTTTTAAACTCTTAGGACAAGGCAGTAATGAAAATGTCACTTACCCAGTGTACATCTGTTCGTGGCATCAGTCGCAGTAGATTCGCATGTTCTGCAATAGCTCGCCATCTGGTGTTGGGCCGGAGTGTTACAAGTTGTTTTTCTTCGAAGAAGTCTTTCGAGTCACGGGACCGAGTGACTCCTCCTTTTGTCTCCATTGCGCATGGGCGTCGACTCCATCCTCGATTGTTTTTCCCCGCAGAGGGTGAGGTAGGAGTTGAATTGTAGTAATAGTGCCCATGCAATGGAGTGACTAAGTATGCACTTATTTAAGGTTGAGATGATACATATATAAATAATTGAAGGTAACTTCCAAACTGCTACAGGCTCCCGGGGAGGCGGGTGGGCACATGCGAATCTACTGCGACTGATGCCACGAACAGATGTACACTGGGTAAGTGACATTTTCAGTTCGATGGCATCTGTCGCTGTAGATACGCATGTTCTGCAATAGACTAGTAAGCAGTTATTTCCCCAAAAGCGGTGGATCAGCCTGTAGGAGTGGAAGTAGTCTGAAATAATGTCCTTAATACAGCTTGACCTACTGTGGCTTGTTGTGCGGATAACACGTCTACACAGTAGTGCTTGGTGAATGTGTGAGGCGTAGACCATGTGGCTGCCTTACATATTTCTTGCATTGGGATGTTTCCTAGAAAGGCCATGGTAGCACCTTTCTTTCTGGTTGAGTGTGCCCTTGGTGTAATGGGCAGCTGTCGTTTAGCTTTAAGGTAGCAGATTTGGATGCATTTAACTATCCATCTGGCTATACCTTGTTTTGAAATTGGGTTTCCTGCATGAGGTTTTTGAAATGCAATAAAGAGTTGTTTAGTCTTTCTGATGTTCTTTGTTCTGTCAATGTAATACATTAATGCTCTTTTGACATCTAATGTATGTAGTGCCCTTTCAGCTACGGTATCTGGCTGTGGAAAGAACACCGGAAGTTCCACTGTTTGATTTAGATGGAACGGTGAAATAACCTTTGGCAAAAATTTAGGATTGGTCCTTAGGACGACTTTATTTTTGTGTAGTTGTATAAAAGGTTCCTGTATAGTAAACGCCTGAATCTCGCTTACTCTTCTCAGGGAAGTAATGGCGATGAGAAATGCCACCTTCCAGGTTAGGAACTGTATGTCGCAGGAGTGCATGGGTTCAAAAGGTGGACCCATAAGTCTAGTTAGGACAACATTTAGGTTCCATGAAGGAACAGGTAGTGTTCTTGGTGGTATAATTCTCCTAAGGCCCTCCATGAATGCTTTAATGACTGGTATTTTATATAGGGAAGTTGAATAGGTAGTCTGCAGGTATGCAGATATTGCTGCAAGGTGAATCTTAATGGAAGAGAAAGCTAGGTTAGATTTTTGTAAGTGAAGCAAGTAACCCACTACATGTTCTGGAGTTGTGTGTAATGGTTGTATTTGATTAATATGGCAGTAGCAAACAAACCTCTTCCATTTACTTGCATAGCAGTGCCTGGTGGATGGCCTTCTTGCTTGTTTTATGACTTCCATACATTCTTGGGTAAGTTGTAAGTGCCCGAATTCTAGGATTTCAGGAGCCAGATTGCTAGATTCAGCGATGCTGGATCTGGGTGTCTGATCTTTTGGTTGTGTTGTGTCAACAGATCTGGCCTGTTGGGCAATTTGATGCAGGGTACCACTGATAGGTCTAGCAGCGTTGTGTACCAGGGTTGCCTTGCCCAAGTTGGTGCTATCAGTATGAGTTTGAGTTTGCTTTGACTGAGTTTGTTTACCAGGTAAGGAAGGAGAGGGAGAGGAGGAAAAGCGTAAGCAAATATCCCTGACCAGTTCATCCATAGGGCATTGCCTTGGGATTGTTTGTGTGGGTATCTGGATGCGAAGTTTTGGCATTTTGCGTTCTCCCTTGTCGCAAACAAGTCTATCTGAGGTGTTCCCCAGAGTTTGAAATAAGTGTTCAGTATTTGGGGGTGAATTTCCCATTCGTGGACCTGTTGGTGATCTCGAGAGAGATTGTCTGCGAGTTGATTTTGTATCCCTGGTATAAACTGTGCAATTAGGCGAATTTGGTTGTGAATTGCCCAATGCCAAATTTTTTGTGCTAACATGCTTAACTGCGTGGAGTGCGTCCCTCCCTGCTTGTTTAGATAATACATTGTTGTCATGTTGTCTGTTTTGACGAGAATGTATTTGTGAACTATTATTGGTTGGAAAGCTTTTAGTGCTTGAAAAACTGCAAGAAGTTCTAGGTGATTGATATGCAGTTTTGTTTGATGTACGTTCCATTGTCCTTGTATGCTGTGTTGATCGAGGTGTGCTCCCCACCCTGTCATGGAAGCATCTGTTGTTATTACGTATTGTGGCACTGGGTCTTGAAAAGGCCGCCCCTTGTTTAAATTTATGTTGTTCCACCACAGAAGCGAGAGGTAAGTTTGGCGGTCTATTAACACCAGATCTAGAAGGTGACCCTGTGCTTGAGACCACTGTGATGCTAGGCATTGTTGTAAGGGCCTCATGTGCAGTCTTGCGTTTGGGACAATGGCTATGCATGATGACATCATGCCTAGGAGTTGTAATACCATCTTTGCTTGTATCCTTTGTGTTGGATACATGCGTTGTATGATGGTGTTGAAATTTTGAATTCTTTGTGGACTTGGAGTGGCTACTCCTTTTGATGTGTCTATTATGGCTCCCAGGTATTGTTGTACCTTGCGTGGCCGAATCTTGGATTTTGTGAAATTGACGGTGAACCCTAGTTTGAAGAGGGTTTGTATGATATGATTTGTGTGATTTGAGCACTCTATTAACGAATGGGCCTTGATTAGCCAGTCGTCTAGATATGGGAACACATGTATTTGCTGCCTTCTGATGTGTGCAGCGACTACCGCTAGACATTTGGTAAAGACTCTTGGTGCGGTTGTTAATCCGAAAGGCAGTACCTTGAATTGGTAATGTATTCCTTTGAATACAAACCTTAGGTATTTCCTGTGCGATGGGTGAATTGGTATATGGAAATAAGCATCCTTGAGGTCTAAAGTTGCCATGTAGTCGTGCAGCTTTAGCAATGGCAATACTTCTTGTAGTGTGACCATGTGGAAGTGGTCTGATTTGATGAAAGTGTTGACTACTCTGAGGTCTAGGATTGGTCTCAGTGTTTTGTCCTTCTTTGGTATCAGAAAGTACAGTGAGTAAACTCCTGTGTTTATTTGTGTGTTTGGCACTAATTCGATTGCATTCTTTTGCAATAGTGCCTGCACTTCTATCTCTAGGAGATTGGAATGGTGTGTTGTTAAATTTTGTGCTTTTGGTGGTATGTTTGGAGGGAACTGTAGAAATTCTATGCAGTAACCATGTTGGATAATTGCTAGAACCCAAGTGTCTGTAGTGATTTTCTCCCATGCTCTGTAATAATGACCTATTCGTCCCCCCACTGGTGTTGTGTGGAGGGGGTGAGTGACATGTGAGTCACTGTTTAGTAGTAGGGGTTTTGGGGCTTTGGAATCTTCCTCTATTTCTAGGGAATTGCCCTCCTCTATATTGTCCCCGAAAACCTCCTCTATACTGTCCTTGGTAACTGGACGGTGTGGCTTGTGAGGTGCTGGCTTGTGTGCTTTGACCCCGAAACCCCCCTCGAAAGGGCGTTTTACGGAATGAGCTGTAATTCCCTCTGCTCTGCGGGGAGTAGAGTGCGCCCATGGCTTTGGCAGTGTCCGTATCTTTTTTGAGTTTCTCAATCGCTGTGTCCACTTCTGGACCGAACAGTTCTTTTTCATTAAAAGGCATATTGAGAACTGCTTGTTGAATCTCTGGTTTAAATCCAGACGTTCGGAGCCATGCATGCCTTCTGATAGTTACAGATGTATTAATTGTCCGTGCAGCTGTATCTGCAGCGTCCATGGAGGAGCGGATTTGGTTGTTGGAGATGGCCTGTCCCTCCTCAACCACTTGTTTTGCCCTATTTTGGAAGTCTTTGGGCAGATGTTCAATGAGATGTTGCATCTCGTCCCAGTGGGCTCTGTCATAGCGCGCAAGTAGTGCCTGGGAGTTCGCGATGCGCCACTGGTTTGCAGCTTGTGCTGCGACTCTTTTACCAGCTGCATCAAACTTGCGGCTTTCTTTATCTGGGGGTGGTGCATCTCCAGATGTGTGAGAGTTGGCCCTTTTCCTAGCTGCTCCTACAACAACAGAGTCTGGTGGCAGCTGTGTTGTGATGAAAGCCGGGTCTGTAGGAGGCGGCTTATACTTTTTTTCCACCCTTGGTGTGATTGCCCTACTTTTGACCGGGTCCTTAAATATGTCTTTTGCGTGCCGGAGCATACCAGGGAGCATAGGCAGGCTTTGGTAGGAGCTGTGGGTGGAGGAGAGTGTGTTGAACAGGAAATCATCCTCGACCTGTTCTGAGTGGAGGCTTACGTTGTGAAATTGTGCTGCTCTAGCCACCACCTGAGAGTACGCGGTGCTGTCTTCTGGTGGAGATGGTTTTGTAGGGTATGCCTCTGGGCTGTTATCTGACACTGGGGCGTCGTATAGGTCCCATGCGTCCTGGTCTTGGTCACCCTGGCTCATGGTGGTGTGAGCTGGGGAGTGTGATGGCGTTTGTGCTGGTGAAACGTTAATCACGGGCGGAGGAGAGGGTGGTGGTGTAACTCTTTTCACCACTTTTGGTTGTGGTGCTTGTTCCGTCTGGAACTCCAACCTTCTCTTTCTCCTAATGGGGGGAAGGGTGCTTATTTTTCCTGTCCCCTGCTGAATGAAGATACGCTTTTGCGTATGGTCCGCATCAGTTGCTTGTAGCTCTTCCTCAAACCTATGCTTCTGCATTTGGGAGGTTAGCGAGTGCTCTTCTGTATAAGAGCCTGAAGCTGGGTCGCTTGCAGTTTGTTTCGGCGTCGAAACTGTGTCTGCGTGTTTTTTCGGCTCCGAGGTGACTTTTTTCCTTTTCGGGGCCGAAACCTCTCGGCGTCGATCTGTTTCGGTGCCGCTGTCTCGGCGTCGAGCCGTGTCCACACCGGCATCTCGGTGTCGAGGCTTGTCTCCAGCACTTTCTCGGTCCCGAGAAGGCTGCGTGCCGGTGTCTCGACCGGAGTCGGACGATCTCGGCACTGTTTGGGCCTTTTTCGGTGCCGACGGTCGGTCACCGATTTTATGGGTTGAGCCATGGCCTGGTGGCAGTGGCGTCCCCTGGGCCTTGTAAATGTTTCTTTGTGTGGTTTTCGACGTCTTACTCACGGTTTGTGTATCGTCGAATCCTTCGGAGTCTGAGTCTTGGATCGAGAAGGTACCTTCCTCTTCCTGTTCCTCGAACTCCCGTCGGGCTGTCGGTGCGGACGCCATTTGAAGTCTTCTGGCTCGACGGTCTCGGAGTGTTTTTCGGGACCGGAACGCACGACAGGCCTCGCAGGTGTCTTCGCTGTGCTCAGGTGACAGGCACAGGTTGCAGACCAAGTGTTGGTCTGTGTAGGGGTATTTATTGTGGCATTTGGGGCAGAAACGGAACGGGGTCCGTTCCATCGGCGTTCTTCAGCACGCGGTCGGGCCGACCAGGCCCCGACGGAGGATCGAAAAATTACCCCGAAGGGCACCGGAGCTCTTCGATCTTCGATGCGGTGTTGAATGTAAGTATGCCGATCCCGAACGCAACAATACCGACGAAAATCTTCCGAAATTAACTATTTTTTCTGTTCCGAAACTCGGAGCGACAGGAACACGTCCGAACCCGATGGCGGAAAAAAAACAATCGAGGATGGAGTCGACGCCCATGCGCAATGGAGACAAAAGGAGGAGTCACTCGGTCCCGTGACTCGAAAGACTTCTTCGAAGAAAAACAACTTGTAACACTCCGGCCCAACACCAGATGGCAAGCTATTGCAGAACATGCGTATCTACAGCGACAGATGCCATCGAACATGAAGTTATACACATATTCTAAACAGAATGGAGGTACCTGGGTCTTGGCTGGGAAGCATTCTAGTACCTAGATTTTAAAAAGGATGCAGAAAGGATTCAAAAAGCTACCGCTTAGCAGCCATTTCAGACATTGGCAGAAGGTTTTTCACACCTTATTAAGAACTGGCTTGACACGGAAGGGCGGCATGTCTTTTTGTGACAGCAAGCAGGTTTCAGATCCTCTCACTGCAAGTGACTTATGGCATTATTAGGGAAACTAGATATTGTGGTGAGAACGGGAAAGGGAAATCTATACTTTGTAGATTTTAGCAACACATTTGAAACGGAGATCTCTTTTGGAATAAACTGAGGATGTTGGACTTAGACTCCTGGATGGTGGAAGTTGTGAAACAGCTGCACAGTACATTGTTCCGTGTCCAAACAGGTAATAAACCAAACTTCATCAAGATCATTTACCTCTTAAAAGGCCTTAAATAGGGTGCATAATTCCGAGTCTAAAGGAAGAGCACTGTTTTCTCCCAAACAATGGGGCACAAGTACCTGAATGACAGCCTATGCGGCAACCTATTGCTAATAGAAAGAACACCAACTGGGCTAAACCAATTAGTAAGTACACCGGCCATCTATACGTTCAGCAATAACTTAACAATGATTGCAAAGACAACAAAGATAATTTGGTAAGCAGCAATGTTCTTTTACATCGAAAGTTAAAGGAACACCGATTGTTCCCAGACAATAGGGTAAGAGAATGTAATTACCTTGGGGAAGAACTGCAGCCAATCTGTTGTGGGCACCTTAATTACAAAGTCTTTGAAAGAACAGTTCAAATGTTACCCAGGAAGTCTGTCTCTTCCAGTACAGATTAGAAGCAGTACTCTATATGTCTGTCAAAGGTTTCTGACAAGGGGTGGGGGTTGAACAGCAGGTGGCTGCACAGTCACAGTTCCCCAAGACTGCCTGCATAATCCTTTGAATATCCTTCAGCATCTGGCATCAACAGGGCTGAATAGCAACAATAAATGAAAGGAACAACAGCAGCATCTCACAAAGGCTGGTCGATACAAAGTGGGAGCCATGTAGGCTAGTAGGGGTTTCGTATACAGAGGATACTCACTCTTGGAGACGTGCCATCTCCCAGCATCGAGCCTACCACATGAGGGAGTGGCGGCTGGTACTGGTGGGGAGCATGGTATGCGCCCTTCGATGAACTGGCGCAGAGAGTGATGAGAAGATGAGCTGGTTGTGGGCCCACATGGCAGTCCTCGACTGATCACCACTGACTAGCTGCATGATCATAGAATGAACTGGAAAGATTATCAACTAACATTGGGGCCCCTGAAGGCTGATACACAAGAACAGTAGGTGCACTAGCTGTTTAATTGTTCACACCTAAATTACAACTGAAATTATATAGAGGAAGTGTGCCTCCTGCTGAGATCACATGAAGGACCCTCCAGTGCAAGTGGGACTGCGTACAGAGAGGTTAGCCCTTAAAAGCAATTTCCAGAACATACATGTGCTGCAAGTCAGAAGTAGCGCAAGCAGACCCCAAAGAGGGCCAAGTGCACCAACCACTGCTATGTCATGTCCTTGGGGAGCCACGAAGTGGCAATCGTGTGCACTAAGAGTTACATATATAGCCTATGTATGCTGAGAAAGATATACCCAGGCAATTTGTGCACAAAGACAACATCAAAATGGGAAAAAACGATAATAAAGAGCCAAAACTGAACTTTAACTTGAGAAGGACAGGGTGGCAATGTAATGCAAAATTTCCTGACAAAACTCCAAACTCCCATCTGGCAGTCTCCCAAGATGAGGGCATAAAATCAATTTTGAAAGACGAAACTTACACTCTAAAGATGGCAAGATTGATACACTAACTCTGAGAGTAGACAACCTCTCTGGAAGGCTACACAAACAATCCGAAAGACTGAGCGTGGCAGAGAGAAGGATCTCAGATGTAGAGGATGATGCAAGTAAGCAAGATGGATAAAACATTTGGAGACCATGAAAACAAAGAATGAGGACTTGGAAGTCTGCTCATAGGGCAATACTCTTCATATCACAGGGAAACCTAAAACAGACAAACATGGGGGGAAATCAAAACTTTTGTAGAGACACTCCTTATAGAACTATTTGGTTAAAAGGGAAGATGTTTTCTGTACCACATTGCATGCCTGCCCATAAGACTGAGCTTTAATCAGCCAATCTTCTAAGAAAACAGTAACGTTGGTATCCTAGATAGTTGTTCCCCTGTGTCATGCACTTGGTGAACATTTTTGATGCTGATTTCAGTCCAAAAGGGAGAGCTCTGAGCTGCAAATAAAGGCCATTTACCATAAAGCGCAGGTATTTCAGGGTTACTGAGATAAATTAGTATGTTAAAACCAGCACCATCCAAATCCAGTCCAGAAAATTCTTCTTGTATGAAAGGGAGAATCACCTGCAGTGTGGCCATTCAAAATTCCTGTTGTTTCAGGGATATGTTTAGTTTTCTCAAGTCAAAAACAGAGAGGCAAATCCTAGATTTTGTGAGTATATGATAAAATCTGGAGTAGAACTCTTTCTACATTTTACCCCAGTGAGTGAATTATATTGCTCCGTGGTGAAATAATTATGTTATTGCTTCTTTTAATTCTGGATATGTTTGCGATTCTTTTTTTTTTTTGGCACAATATATGGAGGGATTTCTTTATTACAACGTTCAAGACCCATCTGTCAAATTTAATCTCCGGCCAGAGATGATGATGGAAAAATTAAATCCTCCCTCGCACTGGCACGTTCATGTGGGCAGAGGACTGCCTGCCTGTCAGGCTCTCTTGCTGCGATCCTGGTTGTGCAATGACCGGCTCCCTCTTCATCTCTGATTTGGCCTGTTAGAGTGACCCCTATGCTGGTGGGGTTGGGAATTGTAGCCTTGTTAGTGGACGATATAGGTGAAGACTGGAGCTGCAGTTTTTGTTGTTCAAGGCAGGGTCATTTCAAGGTCAGGCCTGCTCTTTTATCTGTCCCTGGTTACTGCTTTAGGGAGGCGGATTACAGTGAGGTGCAGGGAACGACACTTCACTGACTGAATGTGCCGGGTGCTCCTACTCGTAGGTCCTACTGAAGGATTTTACCCATTGCGGTGAGAAGCATCACTTTACACAAAGGCTGTGTCTGCAGAGCAGCCTGAATGGCCACTTCCAAGAGATTGCAAACTAATGTGGAAGTTCCAGAGTGTGGATCAATTTACTCTCATAGAAAATGTACACAAAAGTGTCTTTCAACCCACCATGCTTTGTTCCAGTCTCAACTATTTCTTGGTCCCTGTCCTCCACAGATTTCTCAAATAACTTCCGTGAAACCGGGGTTGGTGTTCTAGCAGTCTCCCAGAGTTGAGGCAACATCACCTGAGGTCTGCACCTTCAGCTAGAGGAGCTGAGGTCCTGTCGAAGGCCTAGAAGTCTGCCTCCCTCCTGAGAGAGAGGAGGGTTGAGCCTGATCCTGCAGGAGGAATGGTTGTGAAGGAGGAGAGGCTCAGCGTGTTCACAGTTGGAGCACCCAGAGAAACCAGACAGTACTACAGAGAGAGCCACGACCGAGCAGCATTATGAGGGGGCCCCTATATCTCTCTGTGTGGTCTGAAAGCTAGGGAGGCAATACATGCACTTCATTGGTGGGAACATGGCACCTGGAACCGAACTGCATCCATCCAGCGATGCTGACATCAGGAAGCGACACCGATCTCCACTCCTGACCTGCAAGGCTTGCACCACGATCGAATCACACAGACTGAGATGCGCTTGAAAGAAGATGAGCACACAGACTTGAAACAATCCATCTGAAGTAAACCAGGGATAAGATTGACTCACTGAGTTGTGCTTATAGGCCCCATTTTGGTGACTATGATATTCTGCTCTTGTGGCTACTTTGTGCCTCTGTCACTAAAAACTGGGAACTACAGTGCCTGGGTGAAGCGGGGACATTAAAATGGGAGGGTGCAGCTTTACCTAAAGAATGCACCAAGGGACTCAACACTGTATTCTTGAGCGTAATTGAATTGTGGGTGTCAAGAGAAGAAAAGTTTGGGCTTGGCACAGTTTGTAGACCCACAGTGGAACGTACCACAGGACATCAGTGGCAGATAACCTCAACCACCACTGTTGGTGCCTAATAGCCCCGTCTGTCTGCCACATGGCCCCCAGAACAAAGGTTGCCTGAAGGCACCTCACACACTTAGGTATCGCACATGGAGTCAGAGTTCAGACAGCAATTACTAATAAAAGTGTGACTTGACCTCCAGGTGGCTGCTTTGCATACGCCCAGAATTTAGCTGTTCCACAGCTTATCCATAGGAGCACTGTTTTCTCCAATGGGATGAGGCCCTTCTTTTCCAGATACAGCTTTTATCAGCCTTTTGATAACGCAAATGATACAAGGGATGATCCACCTGGCAATGCGCTGTACAGGTGTTTCTAGATCAGTTCTGATGGTGGCCATAATTGACAAAGGTGTCTGAGTTTGTTTTGTTAATAGTTCAGTTAATGGAGTCCAAAGACCAGTTCTGAGCCCAACAGGATCCTTTGACTAATTGTTGGGCAAAATGAAAAATAGCTGCCACTATTAGTACCAAGGGAGATTCCTAAGTTCTGGATTCTCAGAATCAGAAAGGACCCGTCGCTTTAGACTTCTTTAGTGTGGAAGCACACACAACAGCCCGAGGTGACATAGCTAGCCACAGGCCAATGATGAAGTAAACCTGGACCCCCACTCCAACCTGTGATAACTTTGGAAGCAAGGATAGAACGATGGTCCAAATGGCGCTTGACATGCGAAGGGGACAGAGCAGCTCCTTGACCTGTGTGCTCTTGCTTCTAATGAGTTGCTGAGCTGGGGGAACTATGTGGCTTCTCCTGCCAGTCTCTGTCTACCAACCTGCTCCCACACACGCCCTCCTGGTCACCTGAGCACTGTGATGATCTTCCCAGGAACTCATCACTCCTCACGGTAGTCAGAGTCCCACACTTAGGCACCCCCTGGTAGGAGTATTGCAGTCTGGCAGACTCTCTATCCCAGGCTTACCCAGTATCAAGACAAAGGGAGAACAAAGTAATGTCTGAAAAGCCCAGCACTTCTGTATCCTTAGGTGTTGCAGATGAGCCAATCAGAAAGCATGGCTCATTCAAAGTTCATGGGCTCCTCCAATCTTGTATGGTATTACACTCCTGGACATATTTTGTTGGCTCCATGTCCAGCAAGTATACCAGTATACACAAGTATACCAGTTCTTCATGCTCAGGTATGATATCCAGGAAGGGAAAACTCACAGTAGGGACAAACTGAATGACAACTACCACAATAGCAGTTTTGGGGGAACAAGGCTGGGAGTGTCTGCATGCAAGCTGGGATACTGGAGATGGACACCACCAGCCCAGTACAAAAGAGACTATCATTTTGTTCAGCCCACACGTGAGGGTGCTTTGAACACCATCCTTCACTGGTCCATTCTTAATGCAAACATTTCCAAACAAATGAAATGCTCCATTCAACAGGGGGCCTTCACACACGTCAAAAGAATGATAAAGGTAATGGGGACTGAACACGCCCTTAGGCGGTCTCCCCATACTCAGACTTCTAAAAACAACCCAGTCCTGCTTTCACTCACCACATAGCGTTTGAGGGTTGAAGACATCCTTATTTAGAATAGGGGTACACTTTAGTATCCCTGACATAGAACGTCACTCGTGTTCGCCTGACTGTTGAGCTCCCTGGGAGAAGAACCACAGGGCTGACTAGAAAACATACAAGGGAAGAGACATCACAGCTTTCCAAAGTCATTGGGTGGAGTTTTACATCCATGAAATAGCGCTGATGTAATGCTGAGGGTCTTGTACAGCTTCAATGAGCTAGCACAACACGAACAACTGGAGGTGAGAAGAGGGAGGCACTTAGTGCTGAACTCGGGGTTTATCACCTGCTTCGCACTCTTATATATTCTTATTTTCCTGCTGGGGAAATGTATGTGTTGTCCAGTCTCCTTTTCTAAATGCTAGTAAAAATATTATTAGAGAAAGCTGAAGAGAATCTCAAAACATTGCAAAACGTGTTGTTTCTTGGTTCTGCAAGATGCACTCCATTAGACTGAAGCTCATATTTCCTTTTCTCTTTCAGTTCATGGCCCCATTCTTTTCAATCTGATGCAAGCACTGCCCTTCATGGGAGCAGAACCAGATCTCTACGCCATTCTTTACTCCTTCAAACAACAAGGGGATTTATCTCCATAACAGTAAGCTTACCATCAGTACCCCAAGAAGCTTAACATCAGTACCCCAAGAAGCTTAACATCAGTACCCCAAGAAGCAGCTTCAGGTCAGCATAGAGAAAGTAACTGTCATGCCAGGCAAACATGCCAGTTAGTTTTGCTTGACACTGTTCACTGTGCCATGATCATTCAATGGCATCTGATGATGGCGAGTTCTAGTTTCCATGCTCTATGATTTTGTCACTCTGAAAATGTTACTGTCCATTGTGGCTCCCACCATCCTTGGTCTCTTTTCTTTCGATGCCAGGCACTTCAGGATGTTTTGAAATGGAAATGAGAGGGTTGTCAGATTACCTTTTGACAAGGTACCCTGATGGAAAATTACTGGAAACATGCAATTACTATTAAAAAGAATGTCAGGGATCCCGAAAAGTTCAGAAGGTCGACTCTTGCCTTTACCCCTTGCAAAATGCTTTTCAAGATGGGGAAGGTGGGAAATAATTGTCTTTAAAATTATTTATTATCGGATCCTTGTGGATCAGCATACCACGCATGCAGTCTTTTAATCCATTGCTTGAAAGCTCAGCGGAGCAGTTTTGAAGACCAACGTATGATCATTGTATAATTTTATTGAATATGATAAGAGGGAATTAAGTGTGTTTATTCTACAGGCATGAAGTAAATGTTTGCACCCTTTTCTTTGACACCATAGAGCTGGTAGCATCACTGAACAGGGCCCAGGAAGAGGGACATATAAGTCGGTGATGTCGTTTGGCACCGTAGGATTATAAGTGAGTGGACGAATGGAGTTGCATAGGTTTCTGACATAACTTGTAAGAACCGACTGCAAACATACATGTCTCCCTCCATGTGACATACATACAGGACTGAAGGCTTTCGGTGAGGTGTTTTCTTGTCATGACATGGTTTGATGGTTAGGTGGCCTCTATCTTGTGTGGGCGCTGCCACTTTCTGCTGGTGTCCAATCAAAGCGAAATAGTGAAATAGTAGGGCAGCACTCCTACCTCACCTCAGTTAAATACCTAGTCTCTCCCATTGGGCACTTCAGGGGCCCTAGAGCAAAGCAGACAGGGTTTGCCTCAGGAAGTGGTATGGGTTATAGGCACAGTGAGAAGGTCTCAGTACCCTTAATGTGTAGGTAACTAGATTCCTGCAACCTAAGACGAAGAAGGACTGCTGAGCTGAAAAACCTGCAGAGAAGACGGAAACACCAACTGCTTTGGCCCCAGCTCTACCGGCCTGTCTCCCCACTTCAAAAGAACTGCTCCAGCGACGCGTTCCACAGGGTCCAGCAACCTCTGAAGCCTCAGAGGAAGCCTCAGAGGACTACCCTGCATCTAAAAGGACCAAGAACTCCAGAGGACAGCGGCTCTGCTCCACAAAGACTGCAACTTTGCAACAAAGAAGCAACTTTGAAAGAACACACGTTTCCCGCCGGAAGCGTGAGACTTTGCACTCTGCACCCGACGCCCCCAGCTCGACTTGTGGAGAAGAAACACTACAGGGAGGACTCCCCGGCGACTGCGAGCCCGTGAGTAGCCAGAGTTGACCCCCTGAGCCCCCACAGTGACGCCTGCAGAGGGAATCCCGAGGCTACCCCTGACCGCGACTGCCTGGTAAGGACACTGCTCCCGCAGTCCCCAGGACCTGAAGGATCCGACCTCCATTGCAGGAGCGACCTTGCCCAGGTGGTGGCTACCCCGAGGAGCCCCCCCCTTGCCTGCCTGCATCACTGAAGAGACCCCTTGGTCTCCCATTGGACTCCATTACAAACCTGACGCCTGTTTGCACTCTGCACCCGGCTGCCCCTGTGCCGCTGAGGGTGTACTTTTTGTGCTGACTTGTGTCCCCCCCGGTGCCCTACAAAAACCCCCCTGGTCTGCCCTCCGAAGACGCGGGTACTTACCTGCTGGCAGACTGGAACCGGGGCACCCCCCTTCTCCATTGAAGCCTATGCATTTTGGGCACCACTTTGACCTCTGCACCTGACCGGCCCTGAGCTGCTGGTGTGGTAACTTTGGGGTTGCCCTGAACCCCCAACGGTGGGCTACCTTGGACCCAACTTTTAACCCTGTAGGTGGTTTACTTACCTGCAAAACTAACAAATACTTACCTCCCCCAGGAACTGTTGAAAATTGCAGTGTGTCCAGTTTTAAAATAGCTCATTGCCATTTGTGTGACAACTGTATATGCTATTTTGCTAATTCAAAGTTCCTAAAGTTCCTAAGTGAAATACCTTTCATTTAAAGTATTGTTTGTAAATCTTGAACCTGTGGTTCTTAAAATAAACTAAGAAAAGATATTTTTCTATATAAAACCTATTGGCCTGGAATTGTCTTTTAGTGTGTGTTCCACATTTATTGCCTGTGTGTGTACAACAAATGCTTAACACTACCCTCTGATAAGCCTACTGCTCGACCACACTACCACAAAATAGAGCATTAGAATTATCTCTTTTTGCCACTATCTTACCTCTAAGGGGAACCCTTGGACTCTGTGCATACTATTCCTTACTTTGAAATAGTACATACAGAGCCAACGTCCTACAAATATTATTAGTGCTGTGATAGTATCCACATCAGTGAAGATTACATTAGTGGCCACCAAAGGCAAGGTTACTACCAGTGATCATTTCAGTGCATCGGGGGCGGCAGTAATGTAATAAAGGCTTTGTCCATATGGAATGTCTCTTTGTGGGTAATACTTGACAGCAATAACTGCAACGCATCCGGTAGAAAAGTAATAACATTTGTAAAAATTCTCCTCAATGCCACATGATTTATCACTCTAATATCAGCATTTTTATATATATATATATATATATATATATATATATATATATATATATATATGTATATGTATGGAAAATGTCACTTACCCAGTGTACATCTGTTCGTGGCATGAGACGCTGCAGATTCACATGCTGTGCATTATCCTGCCATCTAGTGTTGGGCTCGGAATGCTACAAGTTGTTTTTCTTCGAAGAAGTCTTTTCGAGTCACGAGATCGAGGGACTCCTCCCTTTCGGCTCCATTGAGCATGGGTGTCGACTCCATCTTAGATTGTTTTCTCCGCAGATGGTGAGGTAGGAGTTGTGTATATAGTAAAAGTGCCCATGCAAAGCAGTGAGTATGTATGTACATAATGTGTATAAAAATAGTATATATTTACAAATTTACAAATGTACAAGTTTCATCAACTTAAACGGCTACAGGCTACCGGGGAGGCGGGAGGGCGCATGTGAATCTGCAGCGTTTCATGCCACGAACAGATGTACACTGGGTAAGTGCCATTTTCCGTTCGATGGCATGTGTAGCTGCAGATACACATGCTGTGCATAGACTAGTAAGCAGTTATCTCCCCAAAAGCGGTGGCTTAGCCTGTAGGAGTTGAAGTTGTCTGGAATAATGTTCGTAATGCAAACTGCCCTACTGTGGCTTGTTGTGTTGTTAACACATCTACACAGTAATGTTTTGTGAATGTATGAGGCGTAGACCATGTGGCTGCCTTACAGATTTCTGTCATAGGTTTATTTCCTAGAAAGGCCATTGTGGCGCCTTTCTTCCTAGTGGAGTGCGCCTTTGGTGTAATAGGCAGATCTCTTTTTGCTTTGATATAGCAGGTCTGAATACATTTCACTATCCATCTGTGTAGGAGGCTGGACTGGCTTGTAGTGAGTACCAAGGGGTACTTGCACCTTGCACAGGCCCAGTTATCCCTTATTAGTGTATAGGGTGTCTAGCAGCTTAGGCTGATAGATAATGGTAGCTTAGCAGAGCAGCTTAGGCTGAACTAGGAGACGTGTGAAGCTACTACAGTACCACTTAGTGTCATATGCACAATATCACAAGAAAACACAATACACAGTTATACTAAAAATAAAGGTACTTTATTTTTATGACTGTAAAGAAATGGCTCCCTGTTGCAGTTACCCCCCACTTTTTGCCTGATACTGATGCTGACTTGACTGAGAAGTGTGCTGGGACCCTGCTAACCAGGCCCCAGCACCAGTGTTCTTTCACCTAAAATGTACCATTGTATCCACAATTGGCACACCCTGGCATTCAGATAAGTCCCTTGTAACTGGTACTTCTAGTACCAAGGGCCCTGATGCCAAGGAAGGTCTCTAAGGGCTGTAGCATGTATTATGCCACCCTAGAGACCCCTCACTCAGCACAGACACACTGCTTACAAGCCTGTGTGTGCTGGTGAGAACAAAATGAGTAAGTCGACATGGCACTCCCCTCAGGGTGCCATGCCAGCCTCTCACTGCCTATGCAGTATAGGTAAGACACCCCTCTAGCAGGCCTTACAGCCCTAAGGCAGGGTGCACTATACCATAGGTGAGGGTACCAGTGCATGAGCACTGTGCCCCTACAGTGTCTAAGCAAAACCTTAGACATTGTAAGTGCAGGGTAGCCATAAGAGTATATGGTCTGGGAGTCTGTCAAACACGAACTCCACAGCACCATAAAGGCTACACTGAAAACTGGGAAGTTTGGTATCAAACTTCTCAGCACAATAAATGCACACTGATGCCAGTGTACATTTTATTGTAAAATACACCACAGAGGGCACCTTAGAGGTGCCCCCTGAAACTTAACCGACTATCTGTGTAGGCTGACTAGTTTTAGCAGCCTGCCACAAACCGAGACATGTTGCTGGCCCCATGGGGAGAGTGCCTTTGTCACTCTGAGGCCAGTAACAAAGCCTGCACTGGGTGGAGATGCTAACACCTCCCCCAGGCAGGAATTGTCACACCTGGCGGTGAGCCTCAAAGGCTCACCTCCTTTGTGCCAACCCAGCAGGACACTCCAGCTAGTGGAGTTGCCCGCCCCCTCCGGCCAGGCCCCACTTTTGGCGGCAAGGCCGGAGAAGATAATGAGAAAAACAAGGAGGAGTCACTGACCAGTCAGGACAGCCCCTAAGGTGTCCTGAGCTGAAGTGACTCTAACTTTTAGAAATCCTCCATCTTGCAGATGGAGGATTCCCCCAATAGGGTTAGGATTGTGACCCCCTCCCCTTGGGAGGAGGCACAAAGAGGGTGTACCCACCCTCAGGGCTAGTAGCCATTGGCTACTAACCCCCCAGACCTAAAACACGCCCTTAAATTTAGTATTTAAGGGCTACCCTGAACCCTAGAAAATTAGATTCCTGCAACAAGAAGAAGGACTGCCCAGCTGAAAACCCCTGCAGCGGAAGACCAGAAGACGACAACTGCCTTGGCTCCAGAAACTCACCGGCCTGTCTCCTGCCTTCCAAAGATCCTGCTCCAGCGACGCCTTCCGAAGGGACCAGCGACCTCGACATCCTCTGAGGACTGCCCCTGCTTCGAAAAGACAAGAAACTCCCGAGGACAGCGGACCTGCTCCAAGAAAAGCTGCAACTTTGTTTCCAGCAACTTTAAAGATCCCTGCAAGCTCCCCGCAAGAAGCGTGAGACTTGCAACACTGCACCCGGCGACCCTGACTCGGCTGGTGGCGATCCAACACCTCAGGAGGGACCCCAGGACTACTCTGATACTGTGAGTACCAAAACCTGTCCCCCCTGAGCCCCCACAGCGCCGCCTGCAGAGGGAATCCCGAGGCTTCCCCTGACCGCGACTCTTTGAACCTAAAGTCCCGACGCCTGGGAGAGACCCTGCACCCGCAGCCCCCAGGACCTGAAGGACCGGACTTTCACTGGAGGAGTGACCCCCAGGAGTCCCTCTCCCTCGCCCAAGTGGAGGTTTCCCCGAGGAATCCCCCCCTTGCCTGCCTGCAGCGCTGAAGAGATCCCTAGATCTCCCATTGACTTCCATTACAAACCCGACGCTTGTTTCTACACTGCACCCGGCCGCCCCCGCGCTGCTGAGGGTGAAATTTCTGTGTCAACTTGTGTCCCCCCCCGGTGCCCTACAAAACCCCTCTGGTCTGCCCTCCGAAGACGCGGGTACTTACCTGCAAGCAGATCGGAACCGGGGCACCCCCGTCTCTCCATTCTAGCCTATGTGTTTTGGGCACCACTTTGAACTCTGCACCTGACCGGCCCTGAGCTGCTGGTGTGGTGACTTTGGGGTTGCTCTGAACCCCCAACGGTGGGCTACCTTGGACCAAGAACTGAACCCTGTAAGTGTCCTACTTACCTGGTAAAACTAACAAAAACTTACCTCCCCCAGGAACTGTGAAAATTGCACTAAGTGTCCACTTTTGAAACAGCTATTTGTCAATAACTTGAAAAGTATACATGCAATTTTGATGATTTGAAGTTCCTAAAGTACTTACCTGCAATACCTTTCGAACAAGATATTACATGTTAAATTTGAACCTGTGGTTCTTAAAATAAACCAAGAAAAGATATTTTTCTATATAAAAACCTATTGGCTGGATTTGTCTCTGAGTGTGTGTACCTCATTTATTGTCTATGTGTATGTACAACAAATGCTTAACACTACTCCTTGGATAAGCCTACTGCTCGACCACACTACCACAAAATAGAGCATTAGTATTATCTATTTTTACCACTATTTTACCTCTAAGGGGAACCCTTGGACTCTGTGCATGCTATTCCTTACTTTGAAATAGCACATACAGAGCCAACTTCCTACATTGGTGGATCAGCGGTGGGGTACAAGACTTTGCATTTGCTGGACTACTCAGCCAATACTTGATCACACGACAAATTCCAAAATTGTCATTAGAAATTGATTTTTGCAATTTGAAAAGTTTTCTAAATTCTTAAAAGACCTGCTAGGGCCTTGTGTTAGATCCTGTTTAGCATTTCTTTTAGAGTTTAAAAGTTTGTAAAAGTTTGAATTAGATTCTAGAACCAGTTATAGATTCTTAAAAAGTATTCCAACTTTTAGAAGCAAAATGTCTAGCACAGATGTGAATGTGGTGGAACTCGACACCACACCTTACCTCCATCTACAGATGAGAGAGCTAAGGTCACTCTGTAAACTAAAGAAAATAACAATGGGCCCCAAACCTACCAAAATACAGCTCCAGGAGCTTTTGGCAGAGTTTGAAAAGGCCAACCCCTCTGAGGGTGGCAACTCAGAGGAAGAGGATAGTGACTTGGAGGACAATTCCCCCCTACCAGTCCTATCTAGGGAGAACAGGGTCCCTCAAACCCTGACTCCAAAAATAATAGTCAGAGATGCTGGTTCCCTCACAGGAGAGACCAACACCTCTGAAATCACTGAGGATAACCCCAGTGAAGAGGACATCCAGTTAGCCAGGATGGCCAAAAGATTGGCTTTGGAAAAGCAGCTCCTAGCCATAGAAAGGGAAAGAAAAGAGATGGGCCTAGGTCCCATCAATGGTGGCAGCAACTTAAATAGGGTCAGAGATTCTCCTGACATCCTAAAAATCCCCAAAGGGATTGTAACAAAATATGAAGATGGTGATGACATCACCAAATGGTTCACAGCTTTTGAGAGGGCTTGTGTAACCAGAAAAGTAAACAGATCTCACTGGGGTGCTCTCCTTTGGGAAATGTTCACTGGAAAGTGTAGGGATAGACTCCTCACACTCTCTGGAAAAGATGCAGAATCTTATGACCTCATGAAGGGTACCCTGATTGAGGGCTTTGGATTCTCCACTGAGGAGTATAGAATTAGATTCAGGGGGGCTCAAAAATCCTCGAGCCAGACCTGGGTTGATTTTGTAGACTACTCAGTAAAAACACTAGATGGTTGGTTAACTGGAAATGAAGTGTGTGACTATGTTGGGCTTTATAATTTGTTTATGAAAGAACACATTTTAAGTAACTGCTTCAATGAAAAGTTGCATCAGTATCTGGTAGACCTAGGTCCAATTTCTCCCCAAGAATTGGGAAAGAAGGCAGACCACTGGGTCAAGACTAGGGTAACCAAAACTTCCACTGGGGGTGACCAAAAGAAAGGGGTTACAAAAACTCCCCAGGAGAAAGTGGGTGACACTAGAAACAAAGAAAAAGAGTCCTCTGTAGGCCCCCAAAAACCAGAACAGGTGGGTGGGCCCCAAGACACAACCCAAAACAAAGGTGGGTACCAGGGTAAGAACTGGGATGCCACTAAGGCATGGTGCCACAACTGTAAACAGTCTGGGCACCACACCAAGGACACTTCTTGTCCCAAAAACAAACCCCAGAACAAGATTCCAGGGGTAACCAGTGTAGCCATGGGAGATGACTCCTCAGATGAGGAGGTCTTCATAGCCTTCAACTGGAAACAGGGCCCAACAGGTGAGTTGGAGATTCCAGAGGGAAGTAGACACTTCCACCACCTACTGGTGAATGGAATCCCAACCACTGCCCTGAGAGACACTTGTGCCAGTCACACTATTGTGCATGACAGGCTGGTGCTCTCAAACCAGTACATCCCAGGTGAGACTGCCAGGGTAAGAGTTAGCCTAGACAGGGTCACTAAGAGGCCTGTGGCTTTAGTGCCCATAGAAGTGGGTGGCACTCTTAGCTGGAGAAGGGTAGTAATCAGTACAGACCTCCCCCTTGATTGTCTCCTTGGAAATGACTACCCAGAGGTTAGTCAGAGCCCAAGAGAGGAACTGGTCCAGTGCCAGTCCTCTCCCAAGGATTCTGGAAGTCCTGCCTCTGCAGTAAATGCAAGTAGGCCCCAGAAGAAAAAGAAAAGGAAACAGAGTAGGAAAGGTGGACAACCTTTAGCCAAGGTTCCAGCAAGCCAAGGAGATTCTGCTCCAGTAGGGGAGAACTCCAAAAATGGCTCTGATAAAGTCCAACCTGACCCACAAGAAGTCCTGGCTAGTCAGGCAACTGTTAAGCCTGAGTGGGTGGCTCCTCAGCTAACAGAAGAAAGAGTGGAAGAAGGGTGTTTACTACAAGATGTGGTGACCCCCCACTCTAATACAGCAGACAGGCACCCTGAACCCAAAGAAGCCTGTAACTTAGCCCCTTCCCTTGTAGGTGAAGAGCTAAAGGTGTGGTTCTGGGCACTGACAGCTGTCAGTGGCCTCTGCTGGGTGTTAGCCTTTATGGCTGCACTATCCTTGGCCTGGTGGTCTGACCCCATGCCAAATAACAAGTTAGGCCCCCTGACCCTGTTGGTCATGGTGGGGTTACTCCAGCTCTGGGTAACCTCTTTGGGTAAGCTAGGGGTGACCCTGGCTAAGATAAGATTAGCAGAGGTGGATACCTCTGACCTCAAAATAGAGAGAATGGGTGAAGACATAAAAAGCACAGACAAGAGGCAGTTCAGACTAGGTCCTATCACTGTGGAAGTGGGCCAGTTCCCCAGAGGGAATGACCTGAACAGGAGGATGTAAGGCAGAGTAGGCCCTGCAACAAACCAGCCATTTCCTCTACTCTTCCTCGCCTGACAGACTAGGAAGACTCTTCCAGCGTTGGCTGAGTCTCCTGGCCTGTGGGCTGGGGGGGGCTTGTGTAAAGAAATGGCTCCCTGTTGCAGTTACCCCCCACTTTTTGCCTGATACTGATGCTGACTTGACTGAGAAGTGTGCTGGGACCCTGCTAACCAGGCCCCAGCACCAGTGTTCTTTCACCTAAAATGTACCATTGTATCCACAATTGGCACACCCTGGCATTCAGATAAGTCCCTTGTAACTGGTACTTCTAGTACCAAGGGCCCTGATGCCAAGGAAGGTCTCTAAGGGCTGTAGCATGTATTATGCCACCCTAGAGACCCCTCACTCAGCACAGACACACTGCTTACAAGCCTGTGTGTGCTGGTGAGAACAAAATGAGTAAGTCGACATGGCACTCCCCTCAGGGTGCCATGCCAGCCTCTCACTGCCTATGCAGTATAGGTAAGACACCCCTCTAGCAGGCCTTACAGCCCTAAGGCAGGGTGCACTATACCATAGGTGAGGGTACCAGTGCATGAGCACTGTGCCCCTACAGTGTCTAAGCAAAACCTTAGACATTGTAAGTGCAGGGTAGCCATAAGAGTATATGGTCTGGGAGTCTGTCAAACACGAACTCCACAGCACCATAAAGGCTACACTGAAAACTGGGAAGTTTGGTATCAAACTTCTCAGCACAATAAATGCACACTGATGCCAGTGTACATTTTATTGTAAAATACACCCCAGAGGGCACCTTAGAGGTGCCCCCTGAAACTTAACCGACTATCTGTGTAGGCTGACTAGTTTTAGCAGCCTGCCACAAACCGAGACATGTTGCTGGCCCCATGGGGAGAGTGCCTTTGTCACTCTGAGGCCAGTAACAAAGCCTGCACTGGGTGGAGATGCTAACACCTCCCCCAGGCAGGAATTGTCACACCTGGCGGTGAGCCTCAAAGGCTCACCTCCTTTGTGCCAACCCAGCAGGACACTCCAGCTAGTGGAGTTGCCCGCCCCCTCCGGCCAGGCCCCACTTTTGGCGGCAAGGCCGGAGAAGATAATGAGAAAAACAAGGAGGAGTCACTGACCAGTCAGGACAGCCCCTAAGGTGTCCTGAGCTGAAGTGACTCTAACTTTTAGAAATCCTCCATCTTGCAGATGGAGGATTCCCCCAATAGGGTTAGGATTGTGACCCCCTCCCCTTGGGAGGAGGCACAAAGAGGGTGTACCCACCCTCAGGGCTAGTAGCCATTGGCTACTAACCCCCCAGACCTAAAACACGCCCTTAAATTTAGTATTTAAGGGCTACCCTGAACCCTAGAAAATTAGATTCCTGCAACAAGAAGAAGGACTGCCCAGCTGAAAACCCCTGCAGCGGAAGACCAGAAGACGACAACTGCCTTGGCTCCAGAAACTCACCGGCCTGTCTCCTGCCTTCCAAAGATCCTGCTCCAGCGACGCCTTCCGAAGGGACCAGCGACCTCGACATCCTCTGAGGACTGCCCCTGCTTCGAAAAGACAAGAAACTCCCGAGGACAGCGGACCTGCTCCAAGAAAAGCTGCAACTTTGTTTCCAGCAACTTTAAAGATCCCTGCAAGCTCCCCGCAAGAAGCGTGAGACTTGCAACACTGCACCCGGCGACCCTGACTCGGCTGGTGGCGATCCAACACCTCAGGAGGGACCCCAGGACTACTCTGATACTGTGAGTACCAAAACCTGTCCCCCCTGAGCCCCCACAGCGCCGCCTGCAGAGGGAATCCCGAGGCTTCCCCTGACCGCGACTCTTTGAACCTAAAGTCCCGACGCCTGGGAGAGACCCTGCACCCGCAGCCCCCAGGACCTGAAGGACCGGACTTTCACTGGAGGAGTGACCCCCAGGAGTCCCTCTCCCTCGCCCAAGTGGAGGTTTCCCCGAGGAATCCCCCCCTTGCCTGCCTGCAGCGCTGAAGAGATCCCTAGATCTCCCATTGACTTCCATTACAAACCCGACGCTTGTTTCTACACTGCACCCGGCCGCCCCCGCGCTGCTGAGGGTGAAATTTCTGTGTCAACTTGTGTCCCCCCCCGGTGCCCTACAAAACCCCTCTGGTCTGCCCTCCGAAGACGCGGGTACTTACCTGCAAGCAGATCGGAACCGGGGCACCCCCGTCTCTCCATTCTAGCCTATGTGTTTTGGGCACCACTTTGAACTCTGCACCTGACCGGCCCTGAGCTGCTGGTGTGGTGACTTTGGGGTTGCTCTGAACCCCCAACGGTGGGCTACCTTGGACCAAGAACTGAACCCTGTAAGTGTCCTACTTACCTGGTAAAACTAACAAAAACTTACCTCCCCCAGGAACTGTGAAAATTGCACTAAGTGTCCACTTTTGAAACAGCTATTTGTCAATAACTTGAAAAGTATACATGCAATTTTGATGATTTGAAGTTCCTAAAGTACTTACCTGCAATACCTTTCGAACAAGATATTACATGTTAAATTTGAACCTGTGGTTCTTAAAATAAACCAAGAAAAGATATTTTTCTATATAAAAACCTATTGGCTGGATTTGTCTCTGAGTGTGTGTACCTCATTTATTGTCTATGTGTATGTACAACAAATGCTTAACACTACTCCTTGGATAAGCCTACTGCTCGACCACACTACCACAAAATAGAGCATTAGTATTATCTATTTTTACCACTATTTTACCTCTAAGGGGAACCCTTGGACTCTGTGCATGCTATTCCTTACTTTGAAATAGCACATACAGAGCCAACTTCCTACAATGACAATATGCCAAAGTATCTTAGAGTGTACCCTCAGTGAGAGGATAGGAAATATACACAAGATATATATACACAATAGCAAAAATATGCAGTATAGTCTTAGAAAACAGTGCAAACAATGTATAGTTACAATAGGATGCAATGGGGAAACATAGGGATAGGGGCAACACAAACCATATACTCCAAAAGTGGAATGCGAACCACGAATGGACCCCAAACCTATGTGACCTTGTAGAGGGTCGCTGGGACTATTAGAAAATAGTGAGAGTTAGAAAAATAACCCTCCCCAAGACCCTGAAAAGTGAGTGCAAAGTGCACCAAAGTTCCCCTAAGGACAAAAGAGTCGTGTTAGAGGAATAATGCAGGAAAGACACAAACCAGCAATGCAACAACTGTGGATTTCCAATCTAGGGTACCTGTGGAACAAGGGGACCAAGTCCAAAAGTCACAAGCAAGTCGTAGATGGGCAGATGCCCAGGAAATGCCAGCTGCGGGTGCAAAGAAGCTTCGACTGGACAGAAGAAGCTGAGGTTTCTGCAGGAACGAAAAGGGCTAGAGACTTCCCCTTTGGTGGACGGATCCCTCTCGCCTTGGAGAGTTGTGCAGAAGTGTTTTCCCGCCGGAAGGACGCCAACAAGCCTTGCTACACGCAAATCGTGCGTTTGGCGTTTTTGGACGCTGCTGGGGCCCAGGAGGGACCAGGAGGTCGCAAATTGGACCTGCAGAGAGAGGGGACGTCGAGCAAGACAAAGAGCCCTCACTGAAGCAGGTAGCACCCGGAGAAGTGCCAGAAACAGGCACTACGAGGATGCGTGAAACGGTGCTCGCCGAAGTTGCACAAAGGAGTCCCACGTCGCCGGAGACCAACTTAGAAAGTCGTGCAATGCAGGTTAGAGTGCCGTGGACCCAGGCTTGGCTGTGCACAAAGGATTTCCGCCGGAAGTGCACAGGGGCCGGAGTAGCTGCAAAGTCGCGGTTCCCAGCAATGCAGCCAAGCGAGGTGAGGCAAGGACTTACCTCCACCAAACTTGGGCTGAAGAGTCACTGGACTGTGGGAGTCACTTGGACGGTGTCGCTGGATTCGAGGGACCTCGCTCGTCGTGCTGAGAGGAGACCCAAGGGACCGGTAATGCAGCTTTTTGGTGCCTGCGGTTGCAGGGGGAAGATTCCGTCGACCCACGGGAGATTTCTTCGGAGCTTCTGGTGCAGAGAGGAGGCAGACTACCCCCACAGCATGCACAAGCAGGAAAACAGTCGAGAAGGCGGCAGGATCAGCGTTACAGAGTTGCAGTAGTCGTCTTTGCTACTATGTTGCAGGTTTGCAGGCTTCCAGCGCGGTCAGCGGTCGATTCCTTATCAGAAGGTGAAGAGAGAGATGCAGAGGAACTCGGCTGAGCTCATGCATTCGTTATCTAAAGTTTCCCCAGAGACAGAGACCCTAAATAGCCAGAAAAGAGGGTTTGGCTACCTAGGAGAGAGGAAAGGCTACTAACACCTGAAGGAGCCTATCAGCAGGAGTCTCTGACGTCACCTGGTGGCACTGGCCACTCAGAGCAGTCCAGTGTGCCAGCAGCACCTCTGTTTCCAAGATGGCAGAGGTCTGGAGCACACTGGAGGAGCTCTGGACACCTCCCAGGGGAGGTGCAGGTCAGGGGAGTGGTCACTCCCCTTTCCTTTGTCCAGTTTCGCGCCAGAGCAGGGGCTAAGGGATCCCTGAACCGGTGTAGACTGGCTTATGCAGAATTGGGCACATCTGTGCCCAACAAAGCATTTCCAGAGGCTGGGGGAGGCTACTCCTCCCCTGCCTTCACACCATTTTCCAAAGGGAGAGGGTGTCACACCCTCTCTCAGAGGAAGTTCTTTGTTCTGCCATCCTGGGCCAGGCCTGGCTGGACCCCAGGAGGGCAGCTGCCTGTCTGAGGGGTTGGCAGCAGCAGCAGCTGCAGTGAAACCCCAGAAAGGGCAGTCTGGCAGTACCAGGGTCTGTGCTACAGACCACTGGGATCATGGAATTGTACCAATAATGCCAGGATGGCATAGAGGGGGCAATTCCATGATCATAGACATGTTACATGGCCATATTCGGAGTTACCATGGTGAAGCTACATATAGGTAGTGACCTATATGTAGTGCACGCGTGTAATGGTGTCCCCGCACTCACAAAGTTCAGTGAATTGGCTCTGAACAATGTGGGGGCACCTTGGCTAGTGCCAGGGTGCCCTCACACTAAGTAACTTTGCACCTAACCTTTACCAGGTAAAGGTTAGACATATAGGTGACTTATAAGTTACTTAAGTGCAGTGTAAAATGGCTGTGAAATAACGTGGACGTTATTTCACTCAGGCTGCAGTGGCAGGCCTGTGTAAGAATTGTCAGAGCTCCCTATGGGTGGCAAAAGAAATGCTGCAGCCCATAGGGATCTCCTGGAACCCCAATACCCTGGGTACCTCAGTACCATATACTAGGGAATTATAAGGGTGTTCCAGTAAGCCAATGTAAATTGGTAAAAATGGTCACTAGCCTGTCAGTGACAATTTGGAAAGAAATGAGAGAGCATAACCACTGAGGTTCTGATTAGCAGAGCCTCAGTGAGACAGTTAGTCACTACACAGGTAACACATTCAGGCACACTTATGAGTACTGGGGCCCTGGGTTACCAGGGTCCCAGTGACACATACAACTAAAACAACATATATACAGTGAAAAATGGGGGTAACATGCTAGGCAAGATGGTACTTTCCTACACAACCCCCCCCCAAACGAAGGACAATAAGACTAGCCATTACCTGATGAGTCTTCATTGTCTAAGTGGAAATATCTGGAGAGTCCATCTGCATTGGAGTGGCTACTCCCAGGTCTATGTTCCACTGTATAATCCATTCCCTGTAGGGATATGGACCACCTCAACAATTTAGGATTTTCACCTTTCATTTGTTTTAGCCAAAGTAGAGGTTTGTGGTCTGTCTGAACAATGAAGTGAGTGCCAAACAGGTATGGCCTCAACTTCTTCAGAGCCCAGACCACAGCAAAGGCCTCCCTCTCAATGGCAGACCAACGCTTTTCTCTAGGGGTCAACCTTCTACTAATAAAAGCAACAGGTTGATCCTGGCCCTCAGAATTAAGTTGTGATAGGACTGCCCCTACTCCTAATTCAGATGCATCAGTTTGGACATAGAATTTTTTAGAGTAACAAGGGCTTTTCAGGACAGGTGCAGAGCACATGGCCTGCTTCAGCTCCTCAAAAGCTTTCTGACAGCTTGCTGTCCATAATACCTTTTTAGGCATTTTCTTGGATGTGAGGTCATTAAGAGGGGCTGCCATGGAGCCATAGTTCTTAATGAACCTCCTGTAATACCCAGTGAGGCCTAGGAAGGCTCTCACCTGAGTCTGAGTGGTAGGGGGAACCCAATCAATAATAGTTTGGATTTTCCCCTGAAGTGGTGCAATCTGTTCCCCACCAACAAGGTGTCCCAGATAAACCACCTTACCCTGCCCTATCTGGCACTTTGAAGCCTTGATAGTGAGGCCTGCCTTTTGCAGAGCCTCCAAAACTTTCCAAAGGTGGACCAGGTGATCATCCCAGCTGGAGCTAAAGACAGCTATATCATCCAAATATGCTGCACTGAAAGCTTCCAGCCCTTGCAGGACTGTGTTCACCAACCTCTGAAAAGTGGCAGGTGCATTTTTCAAACCAAAAGGCATTACAGTAAACTGGTAATGTCCTCCAATGGTAGAAAATGCAGTCTTAGGTTTAGCATCTTCTGACAATTTGATCTGCCAATACCCTGCAGTCAAATCAAAAGTGCTTAGATACTTGGCAGATGCCAGTGTATCTATAAGCTCATCTGCCCTGGGTATAGGGTGAGCATCAGTTTTGGTTACCAAGTTGAGACCTCTATAGTCTACACAAAACCTCATTTCCTTCTTTCCATCTTTAGAATTGGGTTTTGGTACCAGTACCACAGGAGAAGCCCATGGACTGTCAGAGTGCTCAACCACTCCTAGTTCCAACATTTTCTGAACTTCTTGCTTTATGCAGTCCCTGACATGGTCAGGCTGCCTATAGATCTTACTTTTGACAGGTAAACTGTCTCCAGTATCTATAGTGTGCTCACACCAAGAGGTGGTGCCTGGCACAGTAGAGAAGAGTTCTGAAAATTGTCCTAGGAGATTTATGCAATTATCTTTCTGCTCAGCAGTAAGACAATCAGCCAAAACTACACCTTCCACAAGAGCATCTTGTTCTGTGGAAGAGAAGAGATCAGGTAGAGGATCACTGTCTTCTTCCTGTCCCTCATCTGTTGCCATGAGCAGGGTGAGATCAGCCCTGTCATAGTAGGGTTTCAGGCGGTTGACATGGAGCACCCTAAGGGGACTCCTGGCAGTGCCTAAGTCAACCAAGTAGGTGACTTCACCCTTCTTTTCAACAATTGTGTGTGGACCACTCCATTTATCTTGGAGTGCTCTTGGGGCCACAGGCTCCAAGACCCACACTTTCTGCCCTGGTTGGTACTGAACCAAAACAGCCTTCTGATCATGCCATTGCTTCTGGAGCTCTTGGCTGGCCTGAAGGTTTTTACTGGCCTTTTTCATGTACTCAGCCATCCTTGATCTGAGGCCAAGTACATAATCCACAATATCCTGCTTAGGAGCTTTTAAAGGTTGTTCCCAACCCTCCTTTACAAGTGTGAGTGGACCCCTAACAGGGTGTCCAAAAAGAAGTTCAAAGGGGCTGAAGCCCACTCCTTTCTGGGGTACCTCCCTGTAGGCAAAAAGGAGGCATGGTAGAAGGATATCCCATCTCCTGCGGAGTTTTTCAGGGAGTCCCATAATCATGCCTTTGAGAGTTTTATTAAATCTCTCCACCAGTCCATTTGTTTGTGGATGATAGGGTGTTGTGAACTTGTAAGTTACACCACACTCCTTCCACATGGCCTTTAAGTATGCAGACATGAAATTGCTTCCCCTGTCTGATACTACTTCCTTTGGGAAGCCCACCCTTGAAAATATTCCCAGGAGGGCCTTTGCCACTGCAGGAGCTGTAGTGGTCCTTAAAGGAATAGCTTCAGGATATCTTGTGGCGTGGTCCACTACCACCAAGATAAACCTATTGCCTGAAGCAGTAGGAGGGTCAAGGGGGCCAACTATGTCAACCCCTACCCTTTCAAAGGGAACCCCAACCACAGGCAGTGGGATAAGGGGTGCCTTTGGGGTGCCACCTGTCTTGCCACTGGCTTGACAGGTTTCACAGGACTTGCAAAATTCCTTTGTGTCCTCAGACATCCTAGGCCAATGAAACAATGGTACCAATCTGTCCCAAGTTTTCATTTGACCCAGGTGCCCAGCTAAGGGAATGTCATGTGCCAGTGTTAGGAGGAACTTTCTGTACTCCTGAGGAATCACTAATCTCCTGGCAGCTCCAGGTTTAGGATCCCTATGCTCAGTGTACAAGAGGTTGTCCTCCCAGTAAACTCTGTGAGAGTCACTGACATCCCCATTAGCCTGTTTGACAGCTTGCTGTCTGAGACCCTCTAATGTGGGACAGGTTTGCTGTGCCACACTCAGCTCCTCCCTGGCAGGCCCCCCTTCACCCAAAAGCTCAGCAGTGTCTGCTTCCAGCTCCTCTGGTGTAGGTTATGCACAGGGAGGGAATTCTTCTTCCTCAGAAGTAGAATCCACTGTAGAGGGAGGGATAGTAGGAAGTGGTTTGCTTCTACTAGCCCTAGCTTTAGGGAGCACTTGGTCCATTGTTCCAGGATCCAAGCTTCCCTGTCCTTTTTGCTTTTTGGCCTGAGCCCTTGTCAAAGCAAAAATATGCCCTGGGATGCCCAGCATTGCTGCATGGGCCTCCAACTCCACATCTGACCAAGCTGATGTCTCCAAATCATTCCCTAATAGACAGTCTACAGGTAAATCTGAAGCTACCACAACTTTCTTTGGACCAGATACCCCTCCCCAGTTGAGATTTACAACAGCCATGGGGTGGCTTTGTGTTATGTTGTGAGCATCGGTTACTTGGTACTGGTGTCCAAGTATGTGTTGTTCAGGGTGCACCAGTTTCTCAATCACCATTGTGACACTGGCACCTGTGTCCCTGTAGGCCTGGACCTCAACACCATTTATTAGGGTTAGTTGCTTGTACTTCTCCAAGTTATGGGGGCAAGCAACCAAAGTGGCTAAATCAATAGCCCCTTCAGAGACTAAAGTAGCCTCTGTGGTCTCCCTAATCAGACCAACCCCAACTAAATTACCAAAAGTGAGCCCAGCTACTCCCTTGGATTGGCTATTAGTAGGTTTGCTCCCACCACCACTGCTATTAGTAGGGACACTAGGTGTAGCAGTAGGGGTTGTAGTGGTAGGAGCTGTGGTGCCTTTCTTTGGACAACTGGGATCTGTTGTCCAATGGCCTTTTATTTTACATAAATAGCACCATGGTTTCTTTTCCTTGTTCTGATTAAAGGAGGATTTGGTCCCACCACCCACACCAGAGTGTTTTTGTGGGCCTGATGAAGACTCATTTTTAGATTTGTCCCCACCCTTGTCTGAAGACTTACCATCCTTCTTTTTGTTGCCATCTTTGTCACCCCCTGTATGAACTTTTCTGTTCACTCTTGTTCTGACCCATTTGTCTGCCTTCTTTCCCAATTCTTGGGGAGAGGTCAGATCAGAGTCCACCAAGTACTGGTGCAACAAATCAGACACACAATTATTAAGAATATGCTCTCTCAGGATCAAGTTATACAGGCTGTCATAATCAGTAACTTTACTGCCATGTAACCACCCCTCCAAGGCCTTCACTGCCTGGTCAATGAAATCAACCCAGTCTTGTGAAGACTCCTTTTTGGTCTCTCTGAACTTTATCCTGTACTGTTCAGTGGTGAGGCCATAACCATCCAGGAGTGCATTCTTAAGAACTTGGAAATTATTAGCATCATTTTCTTTTACAGTAAGGAGCCTATCCCTACCTTTTCCAGTAAATGATAGCCATAGGATAGCAGCCCACTGCTTTTGAGGGACATCCTGTACAGCACAGGCCCTCTCAAGTGCAGCAAACCACTTGTTAATGTCATCCCCCTCCTTATAAGGGGGAACTATCTTGTGCAGATTCCTAGAATCATGCTCTTTTGCAGGATGACTATGGGGAATACTGCTGCTGCCACCATGGGTTTCTAAACCCAACTTCTGTCTTTCCCTCTCTACTTCTAAAGACTGTCTATCCAAATCCAGCTGTTGCTTCTTGAGCTTCAGTCTGGTTTGTTCCACTCTCAATCTATTGAGCTCCCTTTCTAACAATCTGTCATCAGGGTGGGTGGGAGGGATATTTCTAGATACAGAGGTATGATGGGAATGAACAGAAGGAGACCTGTCCCTTACAGAGGGCACCCTAACAGCTTGGCTACCAGTATAATGTGAGAGCACACCATTAGTATGGTGTGATTCAACCTCTGTACCAACTATGCTAGACTGTCTAGTAATGGGCAGGCTGAGAAGTTTCTTTCCTGAACCTTTTCCTGGGGGAGTCCCTGGATCAGATTGAGAACCATTAGCTACTTTTTCTACAGATTGGGCACTTATGGCCTTATCCTGTACTCTAAGCATATTAATTAACAGTTCTAAAGAAGGATTCTTCCCTACACTCAAACCTCTCTCTATGCAGAGACTCCTTGCTCCTTTCCAGCTAAGGTGATCATATGCAAGTTTGGACAGTTCAACATTTTTTCCTGTGCCAGACATTTTTTAGAGAGAGTTAAAGTGATAGAAAAAGAGAAAAAAGTTTTCAGAACTTTTTGGAAAGACAGAAAAAAAACTTTTTAAACTTTTAAGAACTTTTTTGAAAGTTTAGAAGTACTTTTCAGCACTTAGAGAAGAGTGAAAAGAGGAAATGCAAAACTTTTTGGCTATGTGTATATACACTGACCTTGTTTTGTATATTTTTCTCTTATGAAAAGTACAATGACAAGAGTGGTAAGTAGTCTCAAGCACTTATCCCGCCACTGCACAACCAATGTAGGAGGCTGGACTGGCTTGTAGTGAGTACCAAGGGGTACTTGCACCTTGCACCAGGCCCAGTTATCCCTTATTAGTGTATAGGGTGTCTAGCAGCTTAGGCTGATAGATAATGGTAGCTTAGCAGAGCAGCTTAGGCTGAACTAGGAGACGTGTGAAGCTACTACAGTACCACTTAGTGTCATATGCACAATATCACAAGAAAACACAATACACAGTTATACTAAAAATAAAGGTACTTTATTTTTATGACAATATGCCAAAGTATCTTAGAGTGTACCCTCAGTGAGAGGATAGGAAATATACACAAGATATATATACACAATAGCAAAAATATGCAGTATAGTCTTAGAAAACAGTGCAAACAATGTATAGTTACAATAGGATGCAATGGGGAAACATAGGGATAGGGGCAACACAAACCATATACTCCAAAAGTGGAATGCGAACCACGAATGGACCCCAAACCTATGTGACCTTGTAGAGGGTCGCTGGGACTATTAGAAAATAGTGTGAGTTAGAAAAATAACCCTCCCCAAGACCCTGAAAAGTGAGTGCAAAGTGCACCAAAGTTCCCCTAAGGACAAAAGAGTCGTGTTAGAGGAATAATGCAGGAAAGACACAAACCAGCAATGCAACAACTGTGGATTTCCAATCTAGGGTACCTGTGGAACAAGGGGACCAAGTCCAAAAGTCACAAGCAAGTCGTAGATGGGCAGATGCCCAGGAAATGCCAGCTGCGGGTGCAAAGAAGCTTCGACTGGACAGAAGAAGCTGAGGTTTCTGCAGGAACGAAAAGGGCTAGAGACTTCCCCTTTGGTGGACGGATCCCTCTCGCCTTGGAGAGTCGTGCAGAAGTGTTTTCCCGCCGGAAGGACGCCAACAAGCCTTGCTACACGCAAATTGTGCGTTTGGCGTTTTTGGACGCTGCTGGGGCCCAGGAGGGACCAGGAGGTCGCAAATTGGACCTGCAGAGAGAGGGGACGTCGAGCAAGACAAAGAGCCCTCACAGAAGCAGGTAGCACCCGGAGAAGTGCCAGAAACAGGCACTACGAGGATGCGTGAAACGGTGCTCGCCGAAGTTGCACAAAGGAGTCCCACGTCGCCGGAGACCAACTTAGAAAGTCGTGCAATGCAGGTTAGAGTGCCGTGGACCCAGGCTTGGCTGTGCACGAAGGATTTCCGCCGGAAGTGCACAGGGGCCGGAGTAGCTGCAAAGTCGCGGTTCCCAGCAATGCAGCCCAGCGAGGTGAGGCAAGGACTTACCTCCACCAAACTTGGGCTGAAGAGTCACTGGACTGTGGGGGTCACTTGGACGGTGTCGCTGGATTCGAGGGACCTCGCTCGTCGTGCTGAGAGGAGACCCAAGGGACCGGTAATGCAGCTTTTTGGTGCCTGCGGTTGCAGGGGGAAGATTCCGTCGACCCACGGGAGATTTCTTCGGAGCTTCTGGTGCAGAGAGGAGGCAGACTACCCCCACAGCATGCACAAGCAGGAAAACAGTCGAGAAGGCGGCAGGATCAGCGTTACAGAGTTGCAGTAGTCGTCTTTGCTACTATGTTGCAGGTTTGCAGGCTTCCAGCGCGGTCAGCGGTCGATTCCTTATCAGAAGGTGAAGAGAGAGATGCAGAGGAACTCGGCTGAGCTCATGCATTCGTTATCTAAAGTTTCCCCAGAGACAGAGACCCTAAATAGCCAGAAAAGAGGGTTTGGCTACCTAGGAGAGAGGAAAGGCTACTAACACCTGAAGGAGCCTATCAGCAGGAGTCTCTGACGTCACCTGGTGGCACTGGCCACTCAGAGCAGTCCAGTGTGCCAGCAGCACCTCTGTTTCCAAGATGGCAGAGGTCTGGACCACACTGGAGGAGCTCTGGACACCTCCCAGGGGAGGTGCAGGTCAGGGGAGTGGTCACTCCCCTTTCCTTTGTCCAGTTTCGCGCCAGAGCAGGGGCTAAGGGGTCCCTGAACCGGTGTAGACTGGCTTATGCAGAATTGGGCACATCTGTGCCCAACAAAGCATTTCCAGAGGCTGGGGGAGGCTACTCCTCCCCTGCCTTCACACCATTTTCCAAAGGGAGAGGGTGTCACACCCTCTCTCAGAGGAAGTTCTTTGTTCTGCCATCCTGGGCCAGGCCTGGCTGGACCCCAGGAGGGCAGCTGCCTGTCTGAGGGGTTGGCAGCAGCAGCAGCTGCAGTGAAACCCCAGAAAGGGCAGTCTGGCAGTACCAGGGTCTGTGCTACAGACCACTGGGATCATGGAATTGTACCAATAATGCCAGGATGGCATAGAGGGGGCAATTCCATGATCATAGACATGTTACATGGCCATATTCGGAGTTACCATGGTGAAGCTACATATAGGTAGTGACCTATATGTAGTGCACGCGTGTAATGGTGTCCCCGCACTCACAAAGTTCAGTGAATTGGCTCTGAACAATGTGGGGGCACCTTGGCTAGTGCCAGGGTGCCCTCACACTAAGTAACTTTGCACCTAACCTTTACCAGGTAAAGGTTAGACATATAGGTGACTTATAAGTTACTTAAGTGCAGTGTAAAATGGCTGTGAAATAACGTGGACGTTATTTCACTCAGGCTGCAGTGGCAGGCCTGTGTAAGAATTGTCAGAGCTCCCTATGGGTGGCAAAAGAAATGCTGCAGCCCATAGGGATCTCCTGGAACCCCAATACCCTGGGTACCTCAGTACCATATACTAGGGAATTATAAGGGTGTTCCAGTAAGCCAATGTAAATTGGTAAAAATGGTCACTAGCCTGTCAGTGACAATTTGGAAAGAAATGAGAGAGCATAACCACTGAGGTTCTGATTAGCAGAGCCTCAGTGAGACAGTTAGTCACTACACAGGTAACACATTCAGGCACACTTATGAGCACTGGGGCCCTGGGTTACCAGGGTCCCAGTGACACATACAACTAAAACAACATATATACAGTGAAAAATGGGGGTAACATGCCAGGCAAGATGGTACTTTCCTACAATCTGGCAATGCCTTGTTTGGATATTGGATTTCCTGCATGAGGTTTTTGGAAGGCTACAAACAATTGTTTTGTCTTGCGAAATTGTTTTGTTCTATCAATGTAATACATTAGTGCTCTTTTGATGTCTAACGTATGTAAGGCTCTTTCGACTACTGAGTCTGGTTGTGGAAAAAAGACTGGGAGTTCTACTGTTTGGTTTAGGCAGAGCGGTGATATAACTTTTGGCAAGAATTTTGGATTCGTACGGAGAACCACTTTATGTTTATGTATTTGTATAAATGGTTCTTGTATAGTGAATGCTTGTATTTCACTTACTCTTCTAAGAGATGTGATAGCTATTAGGAAGGCTACTTTCCAGGTTAAGTATTGCATCTCACAAGAGTGCATGGGTTCAAATGGTGGACTCATGAGTCGTGTTAGTACAATATTGAGGTTCCACGAGGGGACTGGTGGTGTTCTCGGGGGTATGATTCTTTTTAAACCTTCCATAAATGCTTTGATGACTGGGATTCTAAAGAGTGATGTTGAATGTGTAATCTGCAGATAGGCAGATATTGCTCTGAGATGTATTTTGATAGAAGAAAATGCTAGTTTTGATTTTTGTAAGTGTAATAAATAGCTTACAATGTTTTTTGCAGAAGCATGTAGTGGTTGAATTTGATTATTATGGCAGTAATAAACAAATCTTTTCCATTTGTTTGCGTAACAATGTCTTGTAGTAGGTTTCCTGGCTTGCTTAATGACTTCCATACATTCTTGTGTAAGGTCTAAATGTCCAAACTCTAAGACTTCAGGAGCCAGACTGCTAGATTGAGCAGTGCTGGATTCGGGTGTCTGATCTGTTGTTTGTGTTGAGTTAACAGATCTGGTCTGTTTGGTAGTTTGATATGAGGTACTACTGACAGGTCTAGTAATGTTGTGTACCATGGCTGGCGAGCCCAGGTTGGTGCTATTAGTATTAGTTAGAGTTTGTTTTGACTCAATTTGTTGACCAGATAAGGAATGAGTGGGAGAGGGGGAAAAGCGTAAGCCAATATCCCTGACCAGCTCATCCATAAGGCATTGCCCTTGGACTGAGGGTGTGGGTACCTGGACGCAAAGTTTTGGCATTTTGCGTTTTCTTTTGTTGCGAATAGGTCTATTTCTGGCGTTCCCCAGCGTAGAAAGTAAGTTTGTAGTATCTGGGGATGAATTTCCCATTCGTGTGTCTGTTGGTGAGCTCGACTGAGATTGTCGGCCAACTGGTTCTGAATTCCTGGGATGTATTGTGCTATTAGGCGAAAGTGATTGTGAATCGCCCAATGCCAAATCCTCTGTGCTAAGAGACACAGTTGTGATGAGTGTGTCCCTCCTTGTTTGTTTAAGTAATACATTGTTGTCATGTTCTCTGTTTTGACAAGAATGTGTTTGTGGACTATTAGCGGTCGAAATGCTTTCAATGCTAGAAACACTGCTAACAGCTCTAAATGATTTATATGCAGTTGCCTTTGTTGAACGTCCCATTGTCCCTGTATATTGGGCTGGTTGAGGTGTGCTCCCCACCCTATCATGGAAGCATCTGTTGTGATTACGTATTGAGGCACTGGGTCTTGGAATGGCCACCCTTGGTTTAAATTTATAGGATTCCACCATTGAAGCGAGGTGTGTGTTTGGCGGTCTATCAACACTAGATCTTGAAGTTGACCCTGTGCTTGTGTCCATTGTCTTACTAGACACTGTTGTAAGGGTCACATGTGTAGTCTTGCGTTTGGGACAATGGCTATGCATGAGGACATCATGCCTAGGAGTTTCATTACAAACCTTACTTGAGAGTGTTGGTTTGGGTACATGTTTAGTATTACATTTTGGAAGGCTTGTAACCTTTGTGGACTTGGAGTTGCCATCCCCTTTTATGTGTTGATTGTTGCTCCTAAGTATTGTTGTATTTGACACGGTTGTAGATTTGATTTTTGGTAGTTTATAGAGAACCCTAGTTTGTGAAGGCTTTCTATGACGTATTTTGTGTGTAGAAGACACTGTTTCTGAGTGCTGGTTTTTATTAACCAATCGTCTAAGTAAGGGAATACGTGCATGTGCTGCCTCCTGATGTGAGCAGCTACTACTGCAAGGCATTTTGTGAATATCCTTGGGGCTGTTGTTATGCCGAATGGTAAGACCTTGAATTGGTAATGCACGCCTTGGATTACAAACCTCAAGTTTTTCCTGTGTGAAGGATGTATGGGTATGTGAAAATAAGCATCCTTGAGATCTAATGTTGACATGTAGTCCTGTTGTTTGAGCAAGGGAATCACGTCTTGAAATGTCACCATGTGAAAGTGATCTGATTTGATGTAAAGGTTCAGTGTTCTGAGGTCTAATATGGGTCTCAGTGTTTTGTCTTTTTTTTGCAATTAGGAAATACAGGGAGTAAACACCTGTTCCTTTTTGATGGTTGGGTACTAGTTCTATTGCTTCTTTTTGTAACAATGCTTGGACTTCTAGTTGTAACAGGTCTAAGTGTTGTTTGGTCATATTGTGTGCTTTTGGAGGCACATCTGGTAGCAAATGTAGGAATTCTATGCAATAACCATGTTGGATAATGGCTAGGACCCACGCGTCCGTAGTTATGTGTTCCCAGTTGTGGTAATAATCTGTAAGCCTCCCCCCACTGGTGTTGTGTGGTGGGGGTTTGTGACATTGAAGTCACTGTTTGGTTTGTGGGTTTTTGGACTCTGGAATTTCCCTTTTGTTTTAGGGAACTGCCCACCTCTATATTGTCCTCGAAAACCTCCCCTCTGATACTGGCCCTGATATGTGGGTCTGACTTGTGAGGTGGAAGGCTCTGTGGTTTGGGCCCGAAACCCACCTCTAAAGTGTGGCTTCCTGAAAGTGCCTCTGCTCTGTGGGGAGTAGAGCGCGCCCATGGCTTTGGCCGTGTCCGTGTCTTTTTTCAGTTTTTCTATTGCTGTATCCACCTCCGGCCCAAACAATTGTTCTTGGTTAAATGGCATGTTCAACACTGCTTGTTGGATTTCTGGCTTGAATCCAGAGCTTCTTAATCATGCATGCCTGCGAATGGTTACCGCCGTGTTGACCGTTCGTGCTGCGGTGTCTGCCGACTCTAGTGTGGACCTTATTTGGTTGTTGGATATGGCTTGTCCTTCTTCCACAACCTGCTGGGCACATTTCTGGTGTTCGTTGAAAGGCATATTCAGCACAGCCTGCTGGATTTCTGGCTTAAATCCGGAGGTTCGTAACCATGCGTGTCTTCGAATGGTTACTGCCGTGTTCACTGTCCTCGCCGCCGTGTCTGCTGAGTCCATAGCCGACCTTATTTGGTTGTTCGAGATAGCTTGGCCCTCCTCAACAACCTGTTGGGCACGTTTGTGGAACTCTTTGGGAAGATGCTGAATGAGATGTTGCATTTCATCACAATGTGCCCTGTCGTATCGTGCCAACAGAGCTTGCGAATTGGCAATTCGCTATTGATTGGCTGCCTGTGCTGCCACCCTTTTGCCTGCTGCATCGAATTTCCGACTTTCTTTGTCGGGCGGTGGTGCGTCTCCAGATGTTTGTGAGTTCGCCCTTTTCCGGGCTGCTACTACTACCACCGAATCAGGAGTTAACTGTTGTGTGATATATACAGGGTCGCTAGGGGGAGGTTTAAATTTCTTCTCCACCCTAGGCGTGATGGCTCTGCCTTTGACCAGTTCCTGAAACACTTGTTTGGCGTGTTTTAGCATGTCTGGCAGCATTGGCAAGCTTTAGTATTGGCTGTGCGTAGATGAGAGGGTGTCGAACAAAAAATCGTCCTCTATGGGCTCTGCATGCAATGCTAGATTATGAAATGTAGCTGCCGTTGAAACCACCTGCATGTATGCGGTGCTGTCCTCAGGTGGTGATGGCCTTGCGGGGTAGCAATCAGGACTATTGTCAGAGACCGGTGCATCATACAAATCCCATGCATCCGGGTCATCTTGGCTCATCCCTGTGTGTGTTGGTGACTGCATCATTGGGGTGTTGCTACGGGGGACAGATGTGGAGATTGTGTTGGCGATTGCTGTGGCAAGAAACGTGGTGGTGTCTTTTCTTTAGCCACTTTTGCTTTTGGCTGCATTTCCACCTCCTGGAATGCGAGCTTGCGCTTCATCTTTATTGGAGGAAGACTTCTGATTCTCCCCGTGCCCTTTTGTATATGTAGCCTCCTGTGGGTATGGTCTGGCTCTCCCATGCCCAGTTCTTGTTCAAACAGGTGACCTTGTAATTGTTTTGAAAGGTCTTGTCCCTCTGTATAGGAGCCTTGTTTCGGCTCCGAGGCCGCATGTTTCGCACCGAAATCTTTTCGATAGTCTTTTTTGGCTCCGAGGAAACCTTTTTGACTTTCGGGGTGCCGAACTCTCGGTGCTGAGTCTGTTCGGAGCCGGTATGTCGACCGGAGTCGGAGGTCTTCGGCTGCTGAGAGGCCTTTTTCGGTGCCGATGTTTGGTCACCGTGTTTTCGGGTTAAGCCATGGCCTGTTGGCAGTGGCGTCCCCTTGGCCTTCATTATTTTTGTGTGAGTTTTTACCGGGGCTGGTTTACTCACGGTTTGTTGCGTCTTCGGCTGGTCGGTCTCGGACTCGTCCGAGTCCGAATCTCGAAAGAAGAATCTCTCCTCTTCTTCGACATCGGTGTGTCCGGCCGGTGTCTACGCCATCTGGAGTCTTCTTGCTCTTCGATCCCTCAGTATTTTCTTGGATCGAAATGCCCGACAGGCCTCGAAAGTATCCTCTTTGTGTTCGGGGGACAAACACAGATTACAGAACAAGTGTTGGTCTGTATAAGGATACTTTGCGTGGCAGTTGGGGCAGAAGCGGAAGGGGGTCCGGTCCATGAGGTTTGAAGATGGACGCGGTCGGGCCGACCAGGCCCCGCCGAGGAGTGGAAGCCCCGAAGGGCCGCCGGAGCTCTTCTTTCTTCGGTGTCGATGTGCTAGCACTAACCCGGGACCGAGCGCAAACAATACCGTCAAATTTTCCAATGGATAACTATCCTTTCCGAACCGAAATACGGAGCGAAGAGGAACACGTCCGAAACAGATGGCGGAAAGAAAACAATCTAAGATGGAGTCGACGCCCATGCGCAATGGAGCCGAAAGGGAGGAGTCCCTCGATCTTGTGACTCGAAAATACTTCTTTGAAGAAAAACAACTTATAACACTCCGAGCCCAACACTAGATGGCAGGATATTGCACAGCATGTGTATCTGCAGCTACACATGCCATCAAACATATATATATAAATATATATACATATATATACACACACACATACAGACACACCCCTTATGAATTTTTTAAATATATAAATTTTCACCTTCAATACAACATTTCAATTTATATGTATTAATTTAACCAAGCAAAAGTTTCTAATTTAATAAGCTGGGCTGCCAGAGGTGAGCTACTTAGAGGTACCTGGAGAGCTACCAGTAGCCCACAAGCTACCCGTTGGAGATGCCTGAGCCAGACCAAAGAAAATAAAGTTGTACTTTTTGTAGAAGATGTCTGTCCCTCTGTGTCAATGTTCTCTGGCAAAAGCAAAATTTCAAGCAAAAATAGTAAAACCAGTTGCCAAAGTTTAGGGAGGCAAAATTCTGGTTTCAGCTCACTGGGATATCTGTGATCTGTTTTTTTGCTCCACCTGAGGCACTGTTCAGTTAAAAAAACAGTTAATAACGCAAGTCGCTTTCAAAGTCTTTTACATGAAGGCAGATGTAGTAGTGGACCAGCATCCACTTTTAACCCCACCCCTTCCCCCACTGTAGCCAGAAGTATGGCACAGTATACTGAAAAAAAATCCAAGACAACAACAAGCTTTCAGGAGGTAGGAACATCCACATATATGGGACACTCAATGGACACAAGACTTATCCATTTTTTTTAACATTTGGAATAGCCTCATACTCAGGACAGTTGGCTCCAGCTTATGGATGCCACACTGGGGGGGGGGGGGTTCCCTTGTGTATTGTAAGTGGGCAAATGCAAGCACCATAAAGGAATTCAATGGATTGAGGACAGTGTAGGGGAAACGTGTCTCTGGTGATGTATTGGCTCTGGTTTTTGTATTGTTTCCAGGCCAACAGGTCTGCAGGAATCCTGTGGCTCCCGGACAGTGACCATTCCTGCATGTGATCTCCATGCCTATTTCTTCCTTAGTTAGGCTTTGTGCAAGTCTACCACAGTGCCAGGGATCAGATTCACAGTTTGCAAAACAGTCTAGCTCCTCTTCTCAAGCTGTGGGGACAGCAGCAAAGTGTTCCAGGAGTCCAGCTCTACGCCTGATAGATGTTTGTGGAAGCAGTTAATGGGCAGTGTGATTCTGGAGCTCCCTATCCCTAGGCCCCTGTCTAAGCACACAGAGGGCAGTGTGATTCTAGAGCTCCCTATCCCTAGGCCCCTGTCTAAGCACACAGAGGGCAGTGTGATTCTGGAGCTCTCTATCCCTAGGTCCCTGTCTAAGCACCCAGAGGGCAGTGTGATTCTAGAGCTCCCTATCCCTAGGTCCCTGTCTAAGCACCCAGAGGGCAGTGTGATTCTGGAGCTCCCTATCCCTAGGCCCCTGTCTAAGCACCCAGAGGGCAGTGAGATTCTGGAGCTCCCTAACCCTAGGCCACTGTCTAAGCACCCAGAGGGCAGTGTGATTCTGGAGCTCCCTAACCCTAGGCCCCTGTCTAAGCACCCAGGGGGCAGTATGAATCTAGAGTTCCCTATCCCTAGGCCCCTGTCTAAGCACCCTGAGGGCAGTGTGATTCTAGAGCTCCCTATCCCTAGGTCCCTGTCTAAGCACCCTGAGGGCAGTGTGATTCTAGAGCTCCCTATCCCTAGGTCCCTGTCTAAGCACCCAGAGGGCAGTGTGATTCTGGACTCCCTATCCCTAGGCCCCTGTCTAAGCACACAGAGGGCAGTGTGATTCTGGAGCTCCCTATCCATAGGCCCCTCTCTAAGCACCCAGAGGGCAGTGTGATTCAAGAGCTCCCTATCCCTAGGCCCCTGTCTAAGCACCCAGAGGGCAGTGTGATTCTAGAGCTCCCTATCCCTAGGCCCCTGTCTACGCACCCAGAGAGCAGTGTGATTCTAGAGCTCCCTATCCCTAGGCCCCTCTCTAAGCACCCAGAGGGCAGTGTGAATCTGGAACTCCCTATCCCTAGGCCCCTGTCTACGCACCCAGTGGGCAGTGTGATTCTAGAGCTCCCTATCCCTAGGCCTCTGTCTACGCACCCAGAGAGCAGTGTGATTCTAGAGTTCCCTATCCCTAGGCCCCTGTCTAAGCACCCTGAGGGCAGTGTGATTCTGGAGCTCCCTATCCCTAGGTCCCTGTCTAAGCACACAGAGGGCAGTGTGATTCTGGAGCTCCCTATCCCTAGGCCCCTGTCTAAGCACACAGAGGGCAGTGTGATTCTAGAGCTCCCTATCCCTAGGCCCCTGTCTAAGCACCCAGAGGGCAGTGTGATTCTGGAGCTCCTATCCCTAGGCCCCTGTCTAAGCACCCAGAGGGCAGTGTGATTCTAGAGCTCCCTATCCCTAGGTCCCTGTCTAAGCACCCAGAGGGCAGTGTGATTCTAGAGCTCCCTATCCCTAGGCCCCTCTCTAAGCACCCAGAGGGCAGTGTGATTCTGGAGCTCCCTATCCCTAGGCCCCTGTCTAAGCACCCAGAGGGCAGTGAGATTCTGGAGCTCCTTAACCCTAGGCCCCTGTCTAAGCACCCAGAGGGCAGTGTGATTCTGGAGCTCCCTATCCCCAGGCCCCTGTCTAAGCACCCAGGGGGCAGTGTGATTCTGGAGTTCCCTATCCCCAGGTCCCTGTCTAAGCACCCAGAGGGCAGTGTGATTCTGGAGCTCCCTATCCCCAGGCCCCTGTCTAAGCACCCAGAGGGCAGTGTGATTCTAGAGCTCCCTATCCCTAGGTCCCTGTCAAAAGCACCCAGAGGGCAGTGTGATTCTAGAGCTCCCTATCCCAAGGACCCTGTCTAAGCACCCAGAGGGCAGTGTGATTCTGGAGCTCCCTATCCCTAGGCCCCTCTCTAAGCACCCAGAGGGCAGTGTGAATCTAGAGCCCCCTATCCCTAGGCCCCTGTCTAAGCACCCAGAGGGCAGTGCGATTCTGGAGCTCCCTATCGCAAGGCCCCTGTCTAAGCACCCAGAGGGCAGTGTGATTCTGGAGCTCCCTATCTCTAGGTCCCTGTCTAAGCAACCAGAGGGCAGTGTGATTCTAGAGCTCCCTCTCCATAGGCCCCTGTCTAAGCACCGAGAGAGCAGTGTGATTCTAGAGCTCCCTATCCCCAGGCCCCTGTCTAAGCACCCAGAGAGCAGTGTGATTCTGGAGCTCCCTATCCCTAGGCCCCTGTCCAAGCACCCAGAGGGCAGTGTGATTCTAGAGCTCCCTATCCCTAGGCTCCTGTCTAAGCACCCACAGGGCAGTGTGATTCTGGAGCTCCCTATCCCTAGGTCCCTGTCTAAGCTCCTAGATGGCAGTGTGATTCTAGAGCTCCCTATCCCTAGGTCCCTATCTAAGCACCCTGAGGGCAGTGTGATTCTAGAGCTCCCTATCCCAAGGCCCCTGTCTAAGCTCCTAGAGGGCAGTCTGATTCTAGAGCTCCCTATCCCTAGGTCCCTGTCTAAGCACCCAGAGGGCAGTGTGATTCTGGAGCTCCCTATCCCAAGGACCCCGTCTAAGCACCCAGAGGGCAGTGTGATTCTGGAGCTCCCTATCCCTAGGCCCCTGTCTAAGCACCCAGAGGGCAGTGTGATTCTAGACCTCCCTATCCCTAGGCCCCTGTCTAAGCACCCACAGGGCAGTGTGATTCTAGAGCTCCCTATCCCTAGGTCCCTCTCTAAGCACCCAGAGAGCAGTGTGAATCTAGAGCTCCCTATCCCTAGGCCCCTGTCTAAGCACCCAGAGGGCAGTGTGATTCTGGAGCTCCCTATCCCAAGGACCCTGTCTAAGCACCCAGAGGGCAGTGTGATTCTGGAGCTCCCTATCCCTAGGCCCCTGTCCAAGCACCCAGAGGGCAGTGTGATTCTAGAGCTCCCTATCCCTAGGCCCCTGTCCAAGCACCCAGAGGGCAGTGTGATTCTAGAGCTCCCTCTCCCTAGGCCCCTGTCTAAGCACCCAGAGGGCAGTGTGATTCTAGAGCTCCCTCTCCCTAGGCCGCTGTCTAAGCACCCAGAGGGCAGTGTGATTCTGGAGCTCCCTATCCCTAGGCCCCTCTCTAAGCACCCAGAGGGCAGTGTGATTCTGGAGCTCCCTATCCCTAGGCCCCTGTCTAAGCACCCAGAGGGCAGTGTGATTCTGGAGATCCCTATCACTAGGCCCCTGTATAAGCACCCAGAGGGCAGTGTGATTCTGGAGATCCCTATCCCTAGGCCCCAGTCTAAGCACCCAGAGGGCAGTGGGATTCTAGAGCTCCCTATCCCTAGGCCCCTGTCTAAGCACCCAGAGGGCAGTGTGATTCTGGAGCTCCCTATCCCTAGGCCCCTGTCTAAGCACACAGAGGGCAGTGTGATTCTAGAGCTCCCTATCCCTAGGCCCCTGTCCAGGCACCCAGAGGGCAGTGTGATTCTAGAGCTCCCTATCCCTAGGCCTCTGTCTAAGCACACAGAGGGCAGTGTGATTCTAGAGCTCCCTATCCCTAGGCCCCTGTCCAAGCACTGAGACGGCAGTGTGATTCTAGAGCTCCCTATCCCAAGGCCCCTGTCTAAGCACCCGGAGGGCAGTGTGATTCTAGAGCTCCCTATCCCTAGGCCCCTGTCTAAGCACCTGGAGGGCAGTGTGATTCTAGAGCTCCCTATCCCTAGGCCTCTGTCTAAGCACACAGAGGGCAGTGTGATTCTAGAGCTCCCTATTCCTAGGTCCCTGTCTAAGCACCCAGAGGGCAGTGTGATTCTAGAGCTCCCTATCCCTAGGTCCCTCTCTAAGCACCCAGAGGGCAGTGTGATTCTGGAGCTCCCTATCCCAAGGCCCCTGTCTAAGCACCCAGAGGGCAGTTTGACTCTGGAGCTCCCTATCCCTAGGCCCCTGTCTAAGCACCCAGAGGGCAGTGTGATTCTGGAGCTCCCTATCCCAAGGCCCCTGTCTAAGCACCCAGAGGGCAGTGTGATTCTGGAGGTCCCTATCCCAAGGCCCCTGTCTAAGCACCCAGAGGGCAGTGTGATTCTAGAGCTCCCTATCCCTAGGTCCCCGTCTAAGCACCCAGAGGGCAGTGTGAATCTAGAGCCCCCTATCCCTAGGCCCCTGTCTAAGCACCCAGAGGGCAGTGTGATTCTGGAGCTCCCTATCGCAAGGCCACTGTCTAAGCACCCAGAGGGCAGTGTGATTCTGGAGCTCCCTATCTCTAGGTCCCTGTCTAAGCACCCAGAGGGCAGTGTGATTCTAGAGCTCCCTCTCCCTAGGCCCCTGTCTAAGCACCGAGAGAGCAGTGTGATTCTAGAGCTCCCTATCCCTAGGCCCCTGTCTAAGCACCCAGAGAGCAGTGTGATTCTGGAGCTCCCTATCCCTAGGCCCCTGTCCAAGCACCCAGAGGGCAGTGTGATTCTAGAGCTCCCTATCCCTAGGCTCCTGTCTAAGCACCCACAGGGCAGTGTGATTCTGGAGCTCCCTATCCCTAGGTCCCTGTCTAAGCTCCTAGATGGCAGTGTGATTCTAGAGCTCCTTATCCCTAGGTCCCTATCTAAGCACCCTGAGGGCAGTGTGATTCTAGAGCTCCCTATCCCAAGGCCCCTGTCTAAGCTCCTAGAGGGCAGTCTGATTCTAGAGCTCCCTATCCCTAGGTCCCTGTCTAAGCACCCAGAGGGCAGTGTGATTCTGGAGCTCCCTATCCCAAGGACCCCGTCTAAGCACCCAGAGGGCAGTGTGATTCTGGAGCTCCCTATCCCTAGGCCCCTGTCTAAGCACCCAGAGGGCAGTGTGATTCTAGACCTCCCTATCCCTAGGCCCCTGTCTAAGCACCCACAGGGCAGTGTGATTCTAGAGCTCCCTATCCCTAGGTCCCTCTCTAAGCACCCAGAGAGCAGTGTGAATCTAGAGCTCCCTATCCCTAGGCCCCTGTCTAAGCACCCAGAGGGCAGTGTGATTCTGGAGCTCCCTATCCCAAGGACCCTGTCTAAGCACCCAGAGGGCAGTGTGATTCTGGAGCTCCCTATCCCTAGGCCCCTGTCCAAGCACCCAGAGGGCAGTGTGATTCTAGAGCTCCCTATCCCTAGGCCCCTGTCCAAGCACCCAGAGGGCAGTGTGATTCTAGAGCTCCCTCTCCCTAGGCCCCTGTCTAAGCACCCAGAGGGCAGTGTGATTCTAGAGCTCCCTCTCCCTAGGCCGCTGTCTAAGCACCCAGAGGGCAGTGTGATTCTGGAGCTCCCTATCCCTAGGCCCCTCTCTAAGCACCCAGAGGGCAGTGTGATTCTGGAGATCCCTATCCCTAGGCCCCTGTCTAAGCACCCAGAGGGCAGTGTGATTCTGGAGATCCCTATCACTAGGCCCCTGTCTAAGCACCCAGAGGGCAGTGTGATTCTGGAGATCCCTATCCCTAGGCCCCTGTCTAAGCACCCAGAGGGCAGTGTGATTCTAGAGCTCCCTATCCCTAGGCCCCTGTCTAAGCACCCAGAGGGCAGTGTGATTCTGGAGCTCCTATCCCTAGGCCCCTGTCTAAGCACCCAGAGGCCAGTGTGATTCTGGAGCTCCTATCCCTAGGTCCCTGTCTAAGCACCCAGAGGGCAGTGTGATTCTAGAGCTCCCTATCCCTAGGTCCCTGTCTAAGCACCTAGAGGGCAGTGTGATTCTGGAGCTCCCTATCCCTAGGCCCCTGTCTAAGCACACAGAGGGCAGTGTGATTCTAGAGCTCCCTATCCCTAGGCCCCTGTCCAGGCACCCAGAGGGCAGTGTGATTCTAGAGCTCCCTATCCCTAGGCCTCTGTCTAAGCACACAGAGGGCAGTGTGATTCTAGAGCTCCCTATCCCTAGGCCCCTGTCCAAGCACTGAGACGGCAGTGTGATTCTAGAGCTCCCTATCCCTAGGTCCCTGTCTAAGCACCTAGAGGGCAGTGTGATTCTGGAGCTCCCTATCCCTAGGCCCCTGTCTAAGCACACAGAGGGCAGTGTGATTCTAGAGCTCCCTATCCCTAGGCCCCTGTCCAGGCACCCAGAGGGCAGTGTGAATCTAGAGCTCCCTATCCCTAGGCCCCTGTCTAAGCACCCAGAGGGCAGTGTGATTCTAGAGCTCCCTATCCCTAGGCCCCTGTCTAAGCATCCAGAGGGCAGTGTGAATCTAGAGCTCCCTATCCCTAGGCCCCTGTCTAAGCACCCGGAGGGCAGTGTGAATCTAGAGCTCCCTATCCCTAGGCCCCTGTCTAAGCACCCGGAGGGCAGTGTGATTCTAGAGCTCCCTATCCCTAGGCCCCTGTCTAAGCACCCGGAGGGCAGTGTGATTCTAGAGCTCCCTATCCCTAGGCCTCTGTATAAGCACCCAGAGGGCAGTGTGATTCTAGAGCTCCCTATCCCAAGGCCCCTGTCTAAGCACCCGGAGGGCAGTGTGATTCTAGAGCTCCCTATCCCTAGGCCCCTGTCTAAGCACCTGGAGGGCAGTGTGATTCTAGAGCTCCCTATCCCTAGGCCTCTGTCTAAGCACACAGAGGGCAGTGTGATTCTAGAGCTCCCTATTCCTAGGTCCCTGTCTAAGCACCCAGAGGGCAGTGTGATTCTAGAGCTCCCTATCCCTAGGTCCCTCTCTAAGCACCCAGAGGGCAGTGTGATTCTGGAGCTCCCTATCCCAAGGCCCCTGTCTAAGCACCCAGAGGGCAGTGTGACTCTGGAGCTCCCTATCCCTAGGCCCCTGTCTAAGCACCCAGAGGGCAGTGTGATTCTGGAGCTCCCTATCCCAAGGCCCCTGTCTAAGCACCCAGAGGGCAGTGTGATTCTGGAGGTCCCTATCCCAAGGCCCCTGTCTAAGCACCCAGAGGGCAGTGTGATTCTAGAGCTCCCTATCCCTAGGTCCCCGTCTAAGCACCCAGAGGGCAGTGTGATTCTAGAGCACCCTATCCCTAGGTCCCCGTCTAAGCACCTAGAGGGCAGTGTGATTCTAGAGCTCCCTATCCCTAGGTCCCTGTCTAAGCACCCAGAGGGCAGTGTGATTCTAGAGCTCCCTATCCCAAGGACCCTGTCTAAGCACCCAGAGGGCAGTGTGATTCTGGAGCTCCCTAACCCTAGGCCCCTGTCTAAGCTCCCAGAGGGCAGTGTGATTCTAGAGATCCCTATCCCAAGGTCCCTGTCTAAGCACCTAGAGGGCAGTGTGATTCTGGAGGTCCATGTTCCTCGGCGTTTGATGAAGCACCCAGTAGGCAGAGTGATTCTGTCCCAAAATATTCAATAGACATCTGTGGAAGAGCCTGGACTGCAGTGTGATTCTGGAGGACCTACATGTATGTGTGTGAGGAGGCCTCTGGAGCGCAGCTGATTTGGGAGCCCCCTACCTGTATGTGTGTGAGGAAGCCTCTGGAGTGCAGCTGATTCTAGAGCACGTCCCTGTATGTGTGTGAGGAAGCCTCTGGAGTGCAGCTGATTCTGGAGCCCCCTACCTGTGTGTGTGCGAGGAAGCCTCTGGAGCGCAGCTGATTCTGGAGCACCCTCCCTGTATGTGTGTGAGGAAACCTCCGGAGCGCAGCTGATTCTGGAGCACCCTCCCTGTATGTGTGTGAGGAAGCCTCTGGAGCGCAGCTGATTCTAGAGCCCCCTACCTGTATGTGTGTGAGGAGACCTCTGGAGTGCAGCTGATTCTGGAGCACGTCCCTGTATGTGTGTGAGGAAGCCTCTGGAGTGCAGCTGATTCTGGAGCACGTCCCTGTATGTGTGTGAGGAAGCCTCTGGAGTGCAGCTGATTCTGGAGCCCCTTACCTGTATGTGTGTGAGGAGGCCTCTGGAGTGCAGCTGATTCTGGAGCATGTCCCTGTATGTGTGTGAGGAAGCCTCTGGAGTGCAGCTGATTCTGGAGCAAGTCCCTGTATGTGTGTGAGGAAGCCTCTGGAGCGCAGCTGATTCTGGAGCCCTCTACCTGTATGTGTGTGAGGAAGCCTCTGGAGTGCAGCTGATTCTGGAACCCCCTACCTGTATGTGTGTGAGGAAGCCTCTGGAGCGCAGCTGATTCTGGAGGACCTACCTGTATGTGTGTGAGGAAGCCTCTGGAGCGCAGCTGATTCTGGAGCCCCCTACCTGTAGGTGTTTGAAGAAGCCTCTGGAGTGCAGCTGATTCTAGAGCCCCCTACCTGTATGTGTGTGAGGAGGCCTCTGGAGTGCAGCTGATTCTGGAGCACGTCCCTGTATGTGTGTGAGGAAGCCTCTGGAGTGCAGCTGATTCTGGAGCCCCCTACCTGTGTGTGTGTGAGGAAGCCTCTGGAGTGCAGCTGATTCTGGAGGACCTACCTGTGTGTGTGCGAGGAAGCCTCTGGAGCCCAGCTGATTCTGGAGCCCCCTCCCTGTATGTGTGCGAGGAAGCCTCTGGAGCGCAGCTGATTCTGGAGCACCCTCCCTGTATGTGTGTGAGGAAGCCTCTGGAGCGCAGCTGATTCTGGAGCACCCTCCCTGTATGTGTGTGAGGAAGCCTCCGGAGCGCAGCTGATTCTAGAGCCCCCTCCCTGTATGTGTGTGAGGAGGCCTCTGGAGTGCAGCTGATTTTAGAGCCCCCTCCCTGTATGTGTGTGAGGAAGCCTCTGGAGTGTAGCTGATTCTGGAGGACCTACCTGTATGTGTGTGAGGAAGCCTCTGGAGTGCAGCTGATTCTGGAGCCCCTACCTGTATGTGTGTGAGGAGGCCTCTGGAGCGCAGCTGATTCTGGAGCCCCCTACCTGTATGTGTGTGAGGAGGCCTCTGGAGCGCAGCTGATTCTGGAGCCCCCTACCTGTATGTGTGTGAGGAAGCCTCTGGAGTGCAGCTGATTCTGATGCCCTCTACCTGTATGTGTGTGAGGAAGCCTCTGCAGCGCAGCTGATTCTGGAGGACCCTACCTGTATGTGTGTGAGGAAGCCTCTGGAGTGCAGTTGATTCTGGAGCACCCTCCCTGTATGTGTGTGAGGAAGCCTCTGGAGTGCAGCTGATTCTGGAGCACCCTACCTGTGTGTGTGTGAGGAAGCCTCTCTCTGTGTGTGTGAGGAAGCCTCTGGAGCGCAGCTGATTCTGGAGCTCCCTACCTGTGTGTGTGTGAGGAAGCCTCTGGAGTGCATCTGATTCTGGAGGACCTACCTGTATGTGTGTGAGGAAGCCTCTGGAGCGTATCTGATTCTGGAGCCCCCTACCTGTGTGTGTGTGTGAGGAAGCCTCTGGAGCGCATCTGATTCTGAAGCACCCTCCCTGTATGTGTGTGAGGAGGCCTCTGGAGTGCAGCTGATTCTGGAGCACCCTCCCTGTATGTGTGTGAGGAAGCCTCTGGAGCGCAGCTGATTCTAGAGCACCCTCCCTGTAGGTGTTTGAGGAAGCCTCTGGAGTGTAGCTGATTCTGGAGGACCTACCTGTATATGTGTGAGGAAGCCACTGGAGCGCAGCTGATTCTGGAGCCCCCTACCTGTATGTGTGTGAGGAAGCCTCTGGAGCGCAGCTGATTCTGGAGCCCCCTACCTGTATGTGTGTGAGGAAGCCTCTGAAGTGCAGCTGATTCTGATGCCCTCTACCTGTATGTGTGTGAGGAAGCCTCTGGAGTGCAGCTGATTCTGGAGGACCTACCTGTATGTGTGTGAGGAAGCCTCTGGAGCGCAGCTGATTTGGGAGCCCCCTACCTGTGTGTGTGTGTGAGGAAGCCTCTGGAGCGCAGCTGATTCTAGAGCACCCTCCCTGTAGGTGTGTGAGGAAGCCTCTGGAGTGTAGCTGATTCTGGAGGACCTACCTGTATGTGTGTGAGGAAGCCTCTGGAGCGCAGCTGATTCTGGAGCCCCCTACCTGTATGTGTTTGAGGAAGCCTCTGGAGCACAGCTGATTCTGGAGCCCCCTACCTGTATGTGTGTGAGGAAGCCTCTGAAGTGCAGCTGATTCTGATGCCCTCTACCTGTATGTGTGTGAGGAAGCCTCTGGAGTGCAGCTGATTCTGGAGCCCCCTACCTGTATGTGTGTGAGGAAGCCTCTGGAGCGCAGCTGATTCTGGAGCCCCCTACCTGTATGTGTGTGAGGAAGCCTCTGAAGTGCAGCTGATTCTGATGCCCTCTACCTGTATGTGTGTGAGGAAGCCTCTGGAGTGCAGCTGATTCTGGAGGACCTACCTGTATGTGTGTGAGGAAGCCTCTGGAGCGCAGCTGATTTGGGAGCCCCCTACCTGTGTGTGTGTGTGAGGAAGCCTCTGGAGCGCAGCTGATTCTAGAGCACCCTCCCTGTAGGTGTGTGAGGAAGCCTCTGGAGTGTAGCTGATTCTGGAGGACCTACCTGTATGTGTGTGAGGAAGCCTCTGGAGCGCAGCTGATTCTGGAGCCCCCTACCTGTATGTGTTTGAGGAAGCCTCTGGAGCACATCTGATTCTGGAGCCCCCTACCTGTATGTGTGTGAGGAAGCCTCTGAAGTGCAGCTGATTCTGATGCCCTCTACCTGTATGTGTGTGAGGAAGCCTCTGGAGTGCAGCTGATTCTGGAGGACCTACCTGTATGTGTGTGAGGAAGCCTCTGGAGCGCAGCTGATTTGGGAGCCCCCTACCTGTATGTGTGTGAGGAAGCCTCTGGAGGTCAGCTGATTCTGGAGAACCCTCCCTGTATGTGTGTGAGGAAGACTCTGGAGTGCAGCTGATTCTAGAGCCCCCTCCCTGTATGTGTGTGAGGAAGCCTCTGGAGTGCGGCTGATTCTGAAGCACCCTCCCTGTATGTGTGTGAGGAGGCCTCTGGAGTGCAGCTGATTCCGGAGCACCCTACCTGTAGATGTGTGAGGAAGCCTCTGGAGCGCAGCTGATTCTGGAGCACCCTACCTGTATGTGTGTGTGTGAGGAAGCCTCTGGAGCGCATCTGATTCTGGAGCACCCTCCCTGTATGTGTGTGAGGAAGCCTCTGGAGCGCAGCGGATTCTGGAGCACACTACCTGTATGTGTGTGAGGAAGCCTCTGGAGTGCATCTGATTCTGGAGCATCCTCCCTGTATGTGTGTGAGGAAGCCTCTGGGGCGCAGCTGATTCTGGAGCCCCCCACCTGTATGTGTGTGAGGAAGCCTCTGGAGTGCAGCTGATTCTGGAGCACCCTACCTGTAGGTGTGTGAGGAAGCCTCTGGAGTGGAGCTGATTCTGGAGCACCCTACCTGTAGGTGTGTGAGGAAGCCTCTGGAGTGCAGCTGATTCTGGAGCACCCTACCTGTATGTGTGTGAGGAAGCCTCTGGAGTCCATCTGATTCTGGAGCATCCTCCCTGTATGTGTGTGAGGAAGCCTCTGGAGTGCATCTGATTCTGGAGCATCCTCCCTGTATGTGTGTGAGGAAGCCTCTGGAGTGTAGCTGATTCTGGAGGACCGTACCTGTAGGTGTGTGAGGAAGCCTCTGGAGCGCAGCTGATTCTGGAGCCCCCTACCTGTATGTGTGTGAGGAAGCCTCTGAAGTGCAGCTGATTCTGATGCCCTCTACCTGTATGTGTGTGAGGAAGCCTCTGGAGTGCAGCTGATTCTGGAGGACCTACCTGTATGTGTGTGAGGAAGCCTCTGGAGCGCAGCTGATTTGGGAGCCCCCTACCTGTATGTGTGTGAGGAAGCCTCTGGAGGTCAGCTGATTCTGGAGCACCCTCCCTGTATGTGTGTGAGGAAGACTCTGGAGTGCAGCTGATTCTAGAGCCCCCTCCCTGTATGTGTGTGAGGAAGCCTCTGGAGTGCGGCTGATTCTGAAGCACCCTCCCTGTATGTGTGTGAGGAGGCCTCTGGAGTGCAGCTGATTCTGGAGCACCCTACCTGTAGATGTGTGAGGAAGCCTCTGGAGCGCAGCTGATTCTGGAGCACCCTACCTGTATGTGTGTGTGAGGAAGCCTCTGGAGCGCATCTGATTCTGGAGCACCCTCCCTGTATGTGTGTGAGGAAGCCTCTGGAGCGCAGCGGATTCTGGAGCACACTACCTGTATGTGTGTGAGGAAGCCTCTGGAGTGCATCTGATTCTGGAGCATCCTCCCTGTGTGTGAGGAAGCCTCTGGGGCGCAGCTGATTCTGGAGCCCCCCACCTGTATGTGTGTGAGGAAGCCTCTGGAGTGCAGCTAATTCTGGAGCACCCTACCTGTAGGTGTGTGAGGAAGCCTCTGGAGTGGAGCTGATTCTGGAGCACCCTACCTGTAGGTGTGTGAGGAAGCCTCTGGAGTGCAGCTGATTCTGGAGCACCCTACCTGTATGTGTGTGAGGAAGCCTCTGGAGTCCATCTGATTCTGGAGCATCCTCCCTGTATGTGTGTGAGGAAGCCTCTGGAGTGCATCTGATTCTGGAGCACCCTCCCTGTATGTGTGTGAGGAAGCCTCTAGAGTGTAGCTGATTCTGGAGGACCGTACCTGTAGGTGTGTGAGGAAGCCTCTGGAGCGCAGCTGATTCTAAGCCTCTGGAGCGCAGCTGATTCTGGAGCACCCTACCTGTATTTGTGTGAGGAAGCCTCTGGAGTGCACCTGATTCTGGAGCACCCTCCCTGTATGTGTGTGAGGAGGCCTCTGGAGCGCATCTGATTCTGGAGCACCCTCCCTGTATGTGTGTGAGGAGGCCTCTGGAGTGCAGCTGATTCTGGAGCCCCCTACCTGTATGTGTGTGAGGAAGCCTCTGGAGTGGAGCTGATTCTGGAGCACCCTCCCTGTATGTGTGTGAGGAGGCCTCTGGAGTGCACCTGATTCTGGAGCACCCTCCCTGTATGTGTGTGAGGAGGCCTCTGGAGCGCATCTGATTCTGGAGCACCCTCCCTGTATGTGTGTGTGAGGAGGCCTCTGGAGTGCACCTGATTCTGGAGCACCCTCCCTGTATGTGTGTGAGGAGGCCTCTGGAGCGCAGCTGATTCTGGAGCACCCTCCCTGTATGTGTGTGAGGAGGCCTCTGGAGCGCAGCTGAATCTGGAGCACCCTACCTGTATGTGTGTGTGAGGAAGCCTCTGGAGTGCAGCTGATTCTGGAGCACCCTACCTGTAGATGTGTGAGGAAGCCTCTGGAGTGCAGCTGATTCTGGAGCACCCTACCTGTATGTGTGTGAGGAAGCCTCTGGAGTGGAGCTGATTCTGGAGCACCCTCCCTGTATGTGTGTGAGGAAGACTCTGGAGTGCAGCTGATTCTGGAGCACCCTCCCTGTATGTGTGTGAGGAAGCCTCTGGAGCGCATCTGGTTCTAGAGCCCCCTACCTGTATGTGTGTGAGGAAGCCTCTGGAGCGCAGTTGATTCTGGAGCTCCCTCCCTGTATGTGTGTGAGGAAGACTCTGGAGTGCAGCTGATTCTGGAGCTCCCTCCCTGTATGTGTGTGAGGAAGCCTCTGGAGCGCAGCTGATTCTGGAGGACCTACCTGTATGTGTGTGAGGAAGCCTCTGGAGCGCAGCTGATTCTAGAGCCCCCTCCCTGTATGTGTGTGAGGAAGCCTCTGGAGCGCAGTTGATTCTGGAGCTCCCTCCCTGTATGTGTGTGAGGAAGACTCTGGAGTGCAGCTGATTCTGGAGCACCCTCCCTGTATGTGTGTGAGGAAGCCTCTGGAGTGCAGCTGATTCTGGAGCACCCTTCCTGTATGTGTGTGAGGAAGCCTCTGGAGTGCATCTGATTCTGGAGCACCCTACCTGTATGTGTGTGAGGAGGCCTCTGGAGCACCCTACCTGTATGTGTGTGAGGAGGCCTCTGGAGCACATCTGATTCTGGAGCACCCTCCCTGTATGTGTGTGAGGAAGCCTCTAGAATGCAGCTGTATCCGCAGATGTTTGTGGGAGTACATAGAGTGCAGTGTGACTCTGGAAAATGCTAACCCCTAGGCGCACCCACACTGGTGTGAGTGCGCTATGTCATCTCCTTTCGTGAAGTTCATTTGCTCACCTGAAGCGCTCGCAGCAGCTGGTTGCATCGCTCGATTCTGGCTATGTCGAACAGAAGATTGATGGCACGGGAGGTGATCTCTGGGCGGTGCTCTGTGTAGACTTCAATGGCATTCAGCACCTGCTCCTCGTCCTTATCCCCACTCACCTGTGGGTAGGGAAGGGATGATTGTGAAAAGGTAGTCTGAGTGGAGGAGATCAGGGCATAAAGGCAAGTCCAGGAGCAGATTACATGAATACATTAGAGGCGTGAGATTAGATGTGTACACTGAATGCATGAGATTACATGCATACACTAAAGGCATGAGATTACATTCATACACTAGAGACGTGAGATTACGTGCATACACTACAGGCATGAGATTACATGCATACACTACAGGCATGAGATTACATGCATACACTACAGGCATGAGATTACATGCATACACTAAAGATGTGAGATTACATGCGTACACTAGAGATGTGAGATTACATGCATACACTAGAGATGTGAGATTACATTCATAGACTAGAGATGTGAGATTAAATTCATAGACTAGAGATGTGAGATTACATGCATACACTAGAGATGTGACATTACGTGCATACACTAAAGGCGTGAGATTACATGCATACACTAGAGGCATGAGATTACATGCAAATACTAGAGGCATGAGATTACATGCATACACTAAAGATGTGACATTACGTGCATACACTAGAGGTGTGATATTACCTGCATACACTAGAGGCATGAGATTTCATGCATACGATAGAGGTATGAGATTATATGCATACACTAGAAGTGTGAGATTATATGCATACAGCCAAGGCATGAGATTACATGCATACACTTAATGCATAAAATTACATGTGTTCCCTCGATGCATGAGATTACATGTGTACACCTGATGGATGAGACTACATGCATATGCTAGAGGAGGGAGATTGCATGTGTACCTTGATGCAAGACATTGCCTGCATGCACTAGAGGCATGAGATTACATGCATACAATTGAGGCATGAGGTTACATTTATACACTCAATGCATGAGATTATATGAGTAAATTTGATGCATGAGATTACATGCGTACACTAGAGCCATCAGATTACATGCATACCCTACAGGTGTGACATGACATGCGTACACTATGTGAGATTACACGTGTACACTAGAAGCATGAGATTACATGTTTACACTCAATGTATGAGATTACATGCATACACTAGAGATGTGAGAGTACATGCATACATCAGAGGCATGAGATTACATGCATACACTAAAAATGTGAGATTACATGCATAAACTAGAGGCATGAGATTACATGCATAAACTAGAGGCATGAGATTACATGCACAAACTAGAGGCATGAGATTACATGCATACACTAGAGGCATGAGATTACATGCATACACTAGAGACATGAGATTACGTGCATACACTAGAGACATGAGATTACATGCATACACTAGAGACATGAGATTACATGTATACACTACCGGTGCGAGATTACATGAATGCACCCAATGCATGAGATTACATGCATACACTAAAGGTGTGAAATTACATGGGTACACTAGAGGTGTAAGATTACATGTGTACACTAGAAGCATGAGATTACATGCGTACACTCGATGCATGAGAATGCATGTAAACACTACAGGTGCGAGATTACATGCATACACTCAATGCATGAGATTACATGCATACACTAAAGGTGTAAAATTACATGGGTACACTAGAGATGTAAGATTACATGTGTACACTAGAAGCATGAGATTACATGCGTACACTAGAGGCGCTGGATTACATGCGTACACTAGAGGCATGAGATTACATGCGTACACTAGAAGCATGAGATTACACGCATACACTAGATGCGTGAGAATACATGCGTACACTAGAGGCGTGAGATTACATGCATTCATTAGGGGCGTGAGATTACATGCGTACACTAGAGGCGTGAGATTACATGCGTACACTGGAGGCGTGAGATTACATGCATACACTAGAGGTGTGAGATTACATGCATACATTAGAAGCGATTACATGCATACACTAGAGGCATGAGGTTACATGCATACACTAGAAGCATGAGATTACATGCGCACACTGGAGGTGTGAGATTACATGCGTTCATTAGAGGCGTGAGATGACATGCATACACTAGAGGCGTGAGGTTACATGCGTACACTAGAGGCGTGAGATTACATGCGTACACTAGAGGCGTGAGATTACATGCGTACACTAGAGGAGTGAGATTACATGCGTACACTAGAGGCGTGAGATTACATGCGTACACTAGAGGCGTGAGATTGCATGCGTTCATTAGAGGCGTGAGATTGCATGCGTACACTAGAGGCGTGAGATTACATGCGTACACTAGAGGCGTGAGATTACATGCGTTCATTAGAGGCGTGAGATTACATGCGTACACTAGAGGCGTGAGAATACATGCGTACATTAGAGGCGTGAGATTACATGCATAGACTACAGGCACAGTGTTAAAAGGAGAGTGGGGGTGGGGTGGGGAGGAAGATTAGTATCTGGAGAGCAGCCAACAGTCAGACTCAGCAGGGACAGTGTAATCTCCTGATGGCGGTGATGACGTGCGGAATGCTGAGGTTAGGTGAATTACTCTCTAATCAGACATGGATGAGAGAGAGGACTGCAATACAGGGAACTGCTGAATCTTAGTCAAAGAAGATGCAGAGAGCTTTGTGAAGGCCATGAAGGGCTTGAGAGACATACACTAGCAGCAAAGTGGGGCGGGGCTGGTAAAAGGGATAATGGCTGCAATCAGGGGTGAATGAACCCCTCACTTCAGCAGCTTGAGCGGTGGGTAGGTGCCACTGGGCAATGTGTCTGGAATAAAACTTTTAAAATGTTGTTTTTGTTCACTTTGATTTTGATGGGTGACGCTGGAGCGAAAGTATGCTGGAGCTGTAGGAAGGGAGGAAATGCAACAAGAGAAAGGGTGATCGGTGGAAGAGAAAAGTAAGGATGGATGAAGATAAGTGAGGATGGATAAACAGAAGTGAGGATTGATGGAGAGATGGATAGATGAGAGAAGGACAAATGCCTGAGAAGGAAGGAAGGGCAGAGACGATGGATAGATGTGTATATTCCGAGAGAATGTAGATGTAAAAGGTTCAGTTTGGCCACATTGATTTCAGGATGTTGTCGCAGAAGCAACCAAACGAGTGACATGCGCATTTGCCTCACTCAGTGTCATTCCGGATCGGGGTAAAAGAGGGGTTTATTTTATTTTTCTGGCAGCTCACTTGCCTAAAATTCACGTACACACATACGAGGGCACTACATGGGGATGTACATTGAAATGCTACATTTGAAGATTTACCTTGTAAGCTGGAATATGAGTCAGGCGGCAGAGAGAGGTTTCAAAAAGGCCCAGGAACTCAAGCGGGCGCTTAAGGGCCCGGAACGGCAGGATGCTGCTCTTGCTGGGATCTGTGCTGTGGAAGGGAGAGAAGAGAGGTCAGGCTGTCACCACAGAGTGCCACCACATAACAAGTAGCTGTCTAATCAGAAATTAGCAGAGATCTTTCTCAATCAAAAGTCAGATCTAGAAGTAAAGAGACCACAACAGGCTGTCTAGGAGAATGGATGCTGAGTAGTAGTGATCGTGTTAACTCAGCCTAAGTTGTTCCTCAGCACAGGTGTTTTTCCACAGGTTGCGTCCCTGGCTAGCTATCCCACCCTTACCTGATCAGATGTTTCTCATCCCTGGTAAAGGGTCAACTCGGTCTCTCCACTCCTGCTACACTTGTCACCTTAGTCAACAATCCCTCTTGCCCTGTATGACGAATCTATGCTTAACCCAATCTGCTGCACTGTCATGGGACTTACTAAAACGAAGAAGCAGAGTCTAGTGCCCAGCCTTCATACAAAGCAAGTACAAGCCACTGTGTCAACACAGACCTGATGAGAGCCGAAAAAAACTACTTCAGCCGGGAGTCCTCACACTGGTCCCAGTCAGCATTTCTCACATCTCAAGTAGGTGGTGGGGTTAGAAGACCTTTGGATGAACCCTGCCAGATGATCCTTCCATGCATTACCGAGGTGTCCTTTGTTGACTCACCTGTGCCTGCTCACAAGTTTTGGCTTTCACGCGTACACCGCAAAATGACATATTTACCCCTGAATCACAGATTTGCTCCCAGTAGAACCCCCTCTTTTTAGGACATCCTGTGCTTCATTTGCAGCAAGCAGGCCCTCTGCTAAGTCATCACTCTTGCGCTTCTCTGCAGATGCTAAGATCTGATAAATCCTCCATAGAGCATCCCTAGCAGCCCCAGGTTCCTGTGCCAACTGGGCATTACTTCCACTATTTTGTGTGGAGAATTTCTGACCACATCTCTCGAGTGTGACTAGTACTATATCTGCCAATGTGCCCCTGATTCCTACTAGGATGCACAATTTGGAAAGCTGGTGTTCCCCATGTGACTATTTAATGTTCCAGGAAACACTTTCTTCTGATCCTGTTGTTTTGATAAGAGCCATGTGGGTCCTTGCGTGTGGACAATATCCTACCTAAGGGGAATCCATGAGGTTCTATACATTGTCTTGGCCATTCACCTCTGTAAATAATATCATCTTCCACAACTGATTAACTCAGTGTCTAGAGACTGGAGGTGCTATTTCAACCCGGCCACCCATCTGCTAGTTCTGGGTCCTTCATTAATCTCACTTTCAGAACGATGCTTGCCTCTTTCCCTTCCCTCTGCCATGCTCTGCGTCCTTCACTACTCCGCATTTCAGATCGCTTCTTATCTTTAGTCCTCTCCCTCAAAGCCACTCCTGTGTGATCTTCTGGGTCCTACACTCTCTCCCTTACCTCTCTCCACCCCCTCACTGGCATCCCTATGCCATGTTCTGGGTCCATCATTACTCTCTTTTGTCAGACTGCTTTTTTCCTTCTTCCCTCTCCCTCCCAGCCATCCCTCTGCGTTCTTCATAACTCTCCTTCTCAGATCTCTTCTTACCTTGGACGGCCCAGTTCCTCATCCATCTTGGATATGGCGCAATTCTCCAACATCATGTGACCTGAAATATCCAATGAGGTTAGGCAACTCAGGTTTTGGACAATGAGGCTCAGCACTTTCCGGTTCAACTTGAACTTGTAGTAGCTGGAGAGCTGGTCCCGGGAAATGTCCAAATGCCTGGAAGAGCAACAGGTAAAACTCTGAATCAAACCAAAACAGAAGAGGAAAGCTACCTCAAACTTAAGGGATTCATACACTGGCAGACAGCATCACCTCACAGTGCAAGTGTCCAGAGCGAAGATACTACAAGCCTACCTTCCATTAGTAGTGGGATGCCAATGGATGCTTCACACATACATCTTGATTCAAACCTTAGCATTTTTTTTTTTAAATTAAGTTTAAACATAGTGCAATACAGGAAAATTGTATCTTATTTCATACAACAAATGAATCAGTCCGGGGAGATTGGGGTAGGGGGTGAGAGGAGGCACAGAGGAAGGTAGGTAGCATATTAGTGCTTAACTTGTTGTCAACAATTATACGCATCCCACTTGCATTGCAAGATTGATGGTGCACAGACCCATACTGGTATTGATCGGGTCCTCTATAAAATGCAGGAAGGCGACATTGAATGGAAAGGAAGTAAAACATATATCACGTCCAGGTACACTAGGCTCAGGTCGCAGGCTCTGAAGTGGACACGAGTGGGACAGGGGACCTGAAACCCTCCGCCGAGGACAATGAAGGGCCTCGCTCACACATGGAGGATGTCTCTGGGGTGGGAGCTCGCCGGCAAGTGCTCCCAGTAAGTGGACGATTGAGCTTGGCAGTATGTAACATCTTGTAGCCAGGCATCTAACGTGGGAAGTGATCTCCGGCCCCAGTGCATGGCAACCCCACGCTTAGCTAGCAGGAGAAGCATGGCGGTGAGCCAATGGCCCTGGGCAGAAGCATCCTTTCTGTAACCTAGACGGCCCACCAGCGGGGTGCTCCACAGTGTGTATATGGGAGAAAAGCCCCTCCCAGAACCGCGCCACCCCAGAGCATTCCCAAGACATGTAGGAAGGCGGCCTGCAGTGAGCCACAGTGGAAGCAATGGGCCTCCTCTATAAGCCCCATTCGGTGTAGCTGTTGGGGGGTGCGGTACACACGGTGTAAGAATTTGAAATGTATCAGCCACGGTCTATAATTAGGTGACAGTAGTTTCAGGTGATCGTAACAGTAAGGCCACTGGGCATCAGTTACAGTGGGGACAACGTCCTATCCCACGCTGTGCAGGCTGTGGGGGTCCCAAAGGATGCTGTGGATTCCAAAGTGGTGTACGGCCTTGTCACAAGCTTGCAAGGCAAGGGATTTATGAGTATATGTTCCAGTACTTGAAATGTTAAGGGAGGGGCAGGGATGGTGGTGTGCAACTTAGGGCATGTCCCCCGCAGTTGATGGTGTCGCAGTGTCTCTAGTGTGGTGGGGTCATTGTGGTGTCAAATAGCGGAAAGCACTGGCCACCTCAGTAGAGAGCAGAAAAAGGTCCTAAAGTCTCGCGCATATGCTCTCACCCTGGCACTAGAATCAAGTAAGGGAGTTACCTGAGCATTCTGGCCAATCTGAATGGATGATGCTTAGATGTTGGTGAGTCCTGCTCGTCTGCGCAAGATATCCCATGCCCAGAGGGAGCAGTCTATCGTATTCATCACAGTCCGTGATGGCCTGTAGGGTATGTAGAGGGCCGTGTCTAGGGGCCAGGGCTCGGCACAGTCGGTCTCTATGGCTACTTGTGGTTGGAAAGGCATTGGCAAGTATGCCCCCTGAGGGCACATGGCGTAGAGCGACATATCGTGGCCAAACTGCATTCAGAGAGTGGTAGCATGAGAATTTCCCATTTGATGAGAGGCTGCCTGCCAGCCCATGTCAGTGACGCCCAGTTGGAGTACAGGCGTTTTAGAAAGTGTGCTGTGAGGGGGAGGAGCACAATGAGATAAAGGAATTTGGGTGGGACGGCCATTTTGGCAATTACGATCTGTCCCGCCATAGATGGCCAAGATGGATCCAGAGGGGAACCCTGTCCTTGAGCCATGACATAACGCAGCCATACTTTGCCACCCAGAGCTCACCAGGGTGGCGGCCGAGCCATATTCCCAGAAAAAGGATCGGCTCAGTGACCCACTGATATGAATCATCTAGAGGGAATGGTTGTTTGCCGTCAGTGAGACAAAATAGTACTGATTTCGACCAAGTGATCTGCACCCCAGAAAAGCCATGAAACTAAATGATCTTTCTTGTGAGTGGAGCTAGATTGTCGCGAGGCTTAAGTGTGATATCGTCTGCGTAAAGCTAAATAAGCAGCTTCCTCATTTTGAAGCCCAAATCGCAGTGTGTGTGTGGGTGATGTTGTCTTAGGTGAGCCGCTAGGGGCTCCATCTCGAATGTGAAGAAAATTGGCAATAGAGGACATCCCTGGCGTGTGACCCGGGTAATTGAAATGAGTTTAGAGATCATTCCGTTGAGCCTAACGCAGGCTGTGAGCGAGGTGCAGAGGAGTTTATTTGCCGAAGATAGCGGTGTCCGAGGCCCAGGCGTGCGAGAAGAGTGAAGAGGTAGCTCCACTCAAGGGAGTGGTAGGCCTTGGTGGCATCCAACAGGGCATCACCCACTGGGACCTGGGGATGTAAGTGCTGCATAGCTGCAAAAACAGTACGTAGGTTGTGTGATGTTGCACGTCCCGGTTTAAACCCAGACTGGGTGGGCTACACCATTGTTGGGAGAAAGGGTAGTCGGTGGTTGGCTAGCAACTTTGCATATATCTTGGTGTCCACATTTATCAAGGACAATAGGCGATAAGAATTGCAGCACAAAGGGGTTTATGTGGATTAGGAAGCCTCACTATGGCCATCTCACGAAGAGAGGAAGGGAGAGACCCCTCGTCTAGGGATTCCTCAAACATTGACAGCATGTGGGGAACCAATATGGACGCATACTCCTTATAAAAGGCAGCTGTTGGGCCATCAAGGCCGGGTCCCTTATCACCTGGGAGACTGAAGATGACTTGAATGAGCTCTTCAGAAGTAACAGGTGTGTCTAGGAATGCTCTGTGCGCTCGACTGAGCCATACAAGTTGGTCATCCTTGAGGGATGAGTGCAGCTCATCATCCAGCTGTGTTTGGGGGCAGTGTACAAGAAGGAGGTGTCCAATATCTCCTCAGGGGCAGAGGGGAGGAACTAGTCGCTGTCTAGTACTTCTGCTACTTATGTGGACACCCACAGTCTGCTAAGTCGCCCAGCAAGGGTTCTGCTCGGCCGATCACCCTCCCCATGGCGACGGGTTGAGCATTGCAACCCAGGAGCTGACCTCTTGTTCTGCCTCCATGGTAAACTCAGACAATTTAATACGAATGTTAGCTAAGAGGGTCACGTCCCCTGACAGAAAGTACTGTGGCTTGACGTCATGGGTCTCAGTTTCCATTCGGGCGAATCTACCACATATGGATCGCAGAACCCTAGACTGCCTGGCAATGCAAGCACCCAGGATGACCACCTTAAAGGCCTCCCATAATGTGGATGAAGAGATAACAGAGCCCTCGTTGTTAGCAAAGTACTCAGTAATTTCTTTTTGGATTGCTTCACGGAATGCTGTGTCACGTAGGGCATGTGTGGGGATCCGCCAGGCGAAGGTGCGATAGGCAGAGTGTGGGATGGACAGTTTGAGGAGTACCGGTGTGTGGTCAGAAAGTGCACGTGGAAAGTGGTCTACCAAAGTCAGAGCATCCCGGGACAATAACCAATAATCCATCATAGAGCATGCACTGTGAAATACTGTGATGCATGTGCCTTCCTTGTGTGTGGGGTGTCTGTGTCAACACAAATCATGTAGATAATGATCTTCAATAATGGTGCTTAGGGATATTGCTGCTCCAGGGTGGGGGCGGCAAAAGGATCCTGCCCTATCTATCTGGGCGTTCAAGGTGACATTGAAGTCGCTCCCCATATTAGAGCTCTAGGTCCTAGGCTAGATATGTGTCGCCACACCTCAATGAAGAATTCGGGACCATCTGTGTTAGGACCGTAGATGGCGGCTAGTGTTACAGGGTGTTTGTGAAGCACGCCGGCGAGCAAGGCATAGCGCCCATCTGCATCACATAGGGAACGTGTTAGTTGCCATTGTAGGCCTTTGCGCAGTAGCATGGCCACCCCACCAGGATAATTGGAGTAGAGGGAAGTATGAGCTTCACCGCGCACGTATAGCTGGCGCTGGGGAGTGTGTCAAGTAGAGAAAGCACATGTCTATATTGTGTCAGCTGAGATACGCAATTACAAGGCGTGCTTTCCGGCGGTCATTTAAGCCACGATTGATCATGGTGGCATGCAGAGGGTGTGTGGGCAGGATCCTGAGATGTGCAGTGAGAGACCACGTATGATGGAGCGGTCATATGTGGGCAACAGTACAAGGGATCTGTGAGGAACAAAAAATAATTGCAAGAAGCAATAACAACCAACATCATGCCAAAGCCACCCACCTCCCACTCCAACCCGAAAACAAGGTTGAGTAACCCGACCTCACCCCATCCCAAAGGCCCCCAGAAAACACAGAAATCAGTTTGCAAAAATTCCCTGGGGCAAGAGGAAGGCTAAGCTTATGACCCAGATAGGTCTTGACAGGGTGGCCTACTGAGAAGAACACTCCTCTGGGTCAGACAACAGGCACTGGAGGGCAAATGTAAAACCGAGTGAAGGCAGGTGCTCCCAGACGAACAGCAGTCTAATCTAGAGAGGTCCGCCTGCAAAGCGTTCAGAAGGGTCGCCTCAGGAAGTTCGTGCTTAGTCATTGTCGCTGAGGGGAGTGTCCACCTGGTGTTGCGGAGAGCCTCCGGATGGGGATTTCCTTGTTCCACTGTGCTTGGTGAACTTTAAAGCGGATTTTGCATCAGTGAAGAAGTCCTGTTTCCTCTCAAGTGTGATACATAGATTAGCAGGATATAAAAAAAGCATAAAAAGGATGATTGTGTTCTGGAGGAGCTTTTTGAACGGGTTGAAACTCCCTGCGGGCCATACGGACCGTCTGGGTGAAATCAGGTTAAATCGATAGCTCATTGGCGTGATAATTAAATACTCGGTGTAGGAAGCTGGCCTGGTGGGGGTGGCCACCTATGGTGTTGTCACCATATACCAGGTCCAGGTATCCCCTATTAGTGAAGTGTAGGCAGTGTCTAGAAGCCAGGCTCTCTAGCGGTAGCTATGGGTGAGCAGCCAAGACTTATCTGGGCGACATGCAAAACCACTATAGCCACACACTTAGAACACACAAAGGAACCACACAGCGTTACAACAAAGAAAAGGTGCTTTATTATGGTAACACAACATTAGAATACTGTAAGGAAATGCCTCCTTGGCATGGTTGCCCCCTGACTTTTTGCCTTTGCTGATGCTATGTTTACAATTGAAAGTGTGCTGAGGCCTGCTAACCAGGCCCCAGCACCAGTGTTCTTTCCCTAACCTGTACTTTTGTATCCACAATTGGCAGACCCTGGCATCCAGATAAGTCCCTTGTAACTGGTACTTCTAGTACCAAGGGCCCTGATGCCAAGGAAGGTCTCTAAGGGCTGCAGCATGTCTTATGCCACCCTGGAGACCTCTCACTCAGCACAGACACACTGCTTGCCAGCTTGTGTGTGCTAGTGAGGACAAAACGAGTAAGTCGACATGGCACTCCCCTCAGGGTGTCATGCCAGCCTCTCACTGCCTATGCAGTATAGGTAAGACACCCCTCTAGCAGGCCTTACAGCCCTAAGGCAGGGTGCACTATACCATAGGTGAGGGTACCAGTGCATGAGCATGGTACCCCTACAGTGTCTAAACAAAACCTTAGACATTGTAAGTGCAGGGTAGCCATAAGAGTATATGGTCTGGGAGTTTGTCAAACACGAACTCCACAGCACCATAATGGCTACACTGAAAACTGGGAAGTTTGGTATCAAACTTCTCAGCACAATAAATGCACACTGATGCCAGTGTACATTTTATTGCAAAATACACCCCAGAGGGCACCTTAGAGGTGCCCCCTGAAACTTAACCGACTGTCTGTGTAGGCTGACTAGTTCCAGCAGCCTGCCAAACTAGAGACATGTTGCTGGCCCCATGGGGAGAGTGCCTTTGTCACTCTGAGGCCAGTAACAAAGCCTGCACTGGGTGGAGATGCTAACACCTCCCCCAGGCAGGAGCTGTAACACCTGGCGGTGAGCCTCAAAGGCTCACCCCTTTGTCACAGCCCAGCAGGGCACTCCAGCTTAGTGGAGTTGCCCGCCCCCTCCGGCCACGGCCCCCACTTTTGGCGGCAAGGCTGGAGGGAACAAAGAAAGCAACAAGGAGGAGTCACTGGCCAGTCAGGACAGCCCCTAAGGTGTCCTGAGCTGAAGTGACTCTAACTTTTAGAAATCCTCCATCTTGCAGATGGAGGATTCCCCCAATAGGATTAGGGATGTGACCCCCTCCCCTTGGGAGGAGGCACAAAGAGGGTGTACTCACCCTCAGGGCTAGTAGCCATTGGCTACTAACCCCCCAGACCTAAACACGCCCTTAAATTTAGTATTTAAGGGCTACCCTGAACCCTAGAAAATTAGATTCCTGCAACTACAAGAAGAAGGACTGCCTAGCTGAAAACCCCTGCAGAGGAAGACCAGAAGACAACAACTGCCTTGGCTCCAGAAACTCACCGGCCTGTCTCCTGCCTTCCAAAGAACTCTGCTCCAGCGACGCCTTCCAAAGGGACCAGCGACCTCTGAATCCTCTGAGGACTGCCCTGCTTCGACGACGACAAGAAACTCCCGAGGACAGCGGACATGCTCCAAAAAGACTGCAACTTTATCCAAAGGAGCAGCTTTAAAGACCCCTGCAATCTCCCCGCAAGAAGCGTGAGACTTGCAACACTGCACCCGGCGACCCCGACTCGGCTGGTGGAGAACCAACACCTCAGGGAGGACCCCCGGACTACTCTACGACTGTGAGTACCAAAACCTGTCCCCCCTGAGCCCCCACAGCGCCGCCTGCAGAGGGAATCCCGAGGCTTCCCCTGACCGCGACTCTCTGAAACCTAAGTCCCGACGCCTGGAAAAGACCCTGCACCCGCAGCCCCCAGGACCGGAAGGACCGGACTTTCACTGCAGAAGTGACCCCCAGGAGTCCCTCTCCCTTTCCCAAGTGGAGGTTTCCCCGAGGAAGCCCCCCCTTGCCTGCCTGCAGCGCTGAAGAGATCCCTTGATCTCTCATTGACTTCCATTGCGAACCCGACGCTTGTTCTAACACTGCACCCGGCCGCCCCCGCGCCGCTGAGGGTGAAATTTCTGTGTGGGCTTCTGTCCCCCCCGGTGCCCTACAAAACCCCCCTGGTCTGCCCTCCGAAGACGCGGGTACTTACCTGCTGGCAGACTGGAACCGGGGCACCCCCTTCTCTCCATTGAAGCCTATGCGTTTTGGGCACCACTTTGAACTCTGCACCTGACCGGCCCTGAGCTGCTGGTGTGGTAACTTTGGGGTTGCTCTGAACCCCCAACAGTGGGCTACCTTGGACCAAGAACTGAACCCTGTAAGTGTCTTACTTACCTGGTAAAACTAACAAATACTTACCTCCCCCAGGAACTGTGAAAATTGCACTGTGTCCACTTTTGAAATAGCTATTTGTGAATAACTTGAAAAGTATACATGCAATTGAAATGATTCAAAGTTCCTAATGTACTTACCTGCAATACCTTTCAAACTAGATATTACATGTTAAATTGGAACCTGTGGTTCTTAAAATAAACTAAGAAAATATATTTTTCTATAACAAAACCTATTGGCTGGATTTGTCTCTGAGTGTGTGTACCTCATTTATTGTCTATGTGTATGTACAACAAATGCTTAACACTACTCCTTGGATAAGCCTACTGCTCGACCACACTACCACAAAATAGAGCATTAGTATTATCTCTTTTTACCACTATTTTACCTCTAAGGGGAACCCTTGGACTCTGTGCATGCTATTCCTTACTTTGAAATAGCACATACAGAGCCAACTTCCTACATTGGTGGATCAGCGGTGGGGTACAAGACTTTGCATTTGCTGGACTACTCAGCCAATACCTGATCACACGACAAATTCCAAAATTGTCATTAGAAATTGATTTTTGCAATTTGAAAAGTTTTCTAAATTCTTAAAAGACCTGCTAGGGCCTTGTGTTAGATCCTGTTTAGCATTTCTTTTAGAGTTTAAAAGTTTTTAAAAGTTTGAATTAGAACCTAGAACTAGTTGTAGATTCTTAAAAAGTATTCCAACTTTTAGAAGCAAAATGTCTAGCACAGATGTGACTGTGGTGGAACTCGACACCACACCTTACCTCCATCTACAGATGAGAGAGCTAAGGTCACTCTGTAAACTAAAGAAAATAACAATGGGCCCCAAACCTACCAAAATACAGCTCCAGGAGCTTTTGGCAGAGTTTGAAAAGGCCAACCCCTCTGAGGGTGGCAACTCAGAGGATGAAGATAGTGACTTGGAGGGAAATTCCCCCCCTCCAGTCCTACTTAGGGAGAGCAGGGCTACTCAAGCCCTGACTCCACAAATAATAGTCAGAGATGCTGGTTCCCTCACAGGAGGGACCAACAACTCTGAAATCACTGAGGATAACCCCAGTGAAGAGGACATCCAGTTAGCCAGGATGGCCAAAAGATTGGCTTTGGAAAGACAGATCCTAGCCATAGAGAGGGAAAGACAAGAGATGGGCCTAGGACCCATCAATGGTGGCAGCAACATAAATAGGGTCAGAGATTCTCCTGACATGTTGAAAATCCCCAAAGGGATTGTAACTAAATATGAAGATGGTGATGACATCACCAAATGGTTCACAGCTTTTGAGAGGGCTTGTGTAACCAGAAAAGTGAACAGATCTCACTGGGGTGCTCTCCTTTGGGAAATGTTCACAGGAAAGTGTAGGGATAGACTCCTCACACTCTCTGGAAAAGATGCAGAATCTTATGACCTCATGAAGGGTACCCTGATTGAGGGCTTTGGATTCTCCACTGAGGAGTATCGGATTAGATTCAGGGGGGCTCAAAAAACCTTGAGCCAGACCTGGGTTGACTTTGTAGACTACTCAGTAAAAACACTAGATGGTTGGATTCAAGGCAGTGGTGTAAGTAATTATGATGGGCTGTACAATGTATTTGTGAAAGAACACCTGTTAAGTAATTGTTTCAATGATAAACTGCATCAGCATCTGGTAGACCTAGGACCAATTTCTCCCCAAGAATTGGGAAAGAAGGCGGACCATTGGGTCAAGACTAGGGTGTCCAAAACTTCCACAGGGGGTGACCAAAAGAAAGGGGTCACAAAACCTCCCCAGGGGAAAGGTGGTGAGACAGCCAAAACTAAAAATAGTAAAGAGTCTTCTACAGGCCCCCAAAAACCTGCACAGGAGGGTGGGCCCAGAGCCTCTCCACAAAACAATCCTGGGTACAAGGGTAAAAACTTTGATCCCAAAAAGGCCTGGTGTCGAAACTGTAGTCAGTCTGGACACCAAACTGGAGACAAGGCCTGTCCCAAGAAAAGTTCCACTCCAAACTCCAATCCAGGTAACACTGGAATGGCTAGTCTCCAAGTGGGATCAACAGTGTGCCCAGAGCAAATCAGGGTCCACACTGAAGCTACTCTAGTCTCTGAGGGTGGGGTGGATTTAGCCACACTAGCTGCCTGGCCTCCTAACATGCAAAAATACAGGCAGCAGCTCTTTATTAATGGGACAAGTGTAGAGGGCCTGAGGGATACAGGTGCCAGTGTCACCATGGTGACAGAGAAACTGGTTTCCCCTGGCCAATACTTGACTGGAAAAACTTATACAGTCACCAATGCTGACAATCAAACTAAAGCACATCCCATGGCAATGGTAACTTTAGAATGGGGAGGGGTCAATGGCCTGAAACAGGTGGTGGTCTCCTCAAACATCCCAGTAGACTGTCTGCTTGGAAATGACCTGGAGTCCTCAGCATGGGCTGAGGTAGAACTAAAAACCCATGCAGCCATGCTGGGTATCCCTGAACTGGTGTGTGTAAAAACAAGAGCACAATGCAAGGCACAGGGTGAAAAAGTAGAGCTGGAGTCTGGAAAAATGGCCCAGCCTACCAAGAGAAAAGGAAAGTCAGTTGGGAAACCAACTGCAACACAGTCAGAAAAAGGGAACCTCTCTTCTCAGGAAGAAGTTCTGCCCTCTGAGGGAACTGAGCCTTTGGAGCTTGAACCTTATCAGGTTGAGCTCTTAGGCCCAGGGGGACCCTCAAGGGAGGAGCTGTGTAAGGGACAAGAAACCTGTCCCTCTCTTGAAGGCCTTAGGCAGCAAGCTGCTGAAGAGTCCAAGGGCAAGAAAAATGGAACACATAGGGTCTATTGGGAAGATGGACTCCTGTACACTGAGGCCAGAGACCCCAAACCTGGTACCACTAGGAGAGTGGTAGTGCCTCAGTCGTTCAGAGAGTTTATTCTGACCTTAGCCCATGATATTCCCCTTGCTGGGCATTTGGGACAAACCAAGACGTGGGAGAGGTTAGTCAACCACTTCTACTGGCCCAATATGTCCCAGAAGGTTAAGGAGTTTTGCCTCTCCTGCCCCACCTGTCAATCCAGTGGTAAGACAGGTGGGCACCCAAAGGCCCCCCTCATTCCACTTCCAGTGGTGGGGGTCCCCTTTGAAAGAGTGGGTGTGGACATAGTTGGTCCACTGGAACCTCCCACAGCCTCAGGAAATATGTACATCCTAGTAGTAGTGGATCATGCTACTAGGTATCCTGAAGCTATTCCCCTTAGGTCGACTACTGCCCCTGCCGTAGCCAAGGCCCTCATTGGTATCTTTACCAGAGTGGGTTTCCCTAAGGAGGTGGTGTCTGACAGAGGTACAAACTTCATGTCAGCATACCTAAAACACATGTGGAATGAGTGTGGAGTGACTTACAAATTCACTACACCATACCATCCACAAACTAATGGCTTAGTTGAGAGATTCAACAAGACATTAAAAGGCATGATCATGGGGCTCCCAGAAAAACTCAAAAGGAGATGGGATGTCCTCTTGCCATGTCTGCTTTTTGCTTACAGAGAGGTGCCACAGAAGGGAGTAGGATTCTCACCCTTTGAACTTCTGTTTGGCCACCCTGTAAGGGGACCACTTGCTCTTGTTAAAGAAGGCTGGGAGAGACCTCTTCATGAGCCTAAACAAGACATAGTGGACTATGTACTTGGCCTTCGCTCTAGAATGGCAGAGTACATGGAAAAGGCAACCAAAAACCTTGAGGCCAGCCAACAGCTCCAGAAGTTTTGGTATGACCAAAAGGCTGCACTGGTTGAATTCCAACCAGGGCAGAAAGTCTGGGTTCTGGAGCCTGTGGCTCCCAGGGCACTCCAGGACAAATGGAGTGGCCCTTACCCAGTGCTAGAAAGGAAGAGTCAGGTCACCTACCTGGTGGACCTGGGCACAAGCAGGAGCCCCAAGAGGGTGATCCATGTGAACCGCCTTAAGCTCTTCCACGACAGGGCTGATGTAAATCTGTTGATGGTAACAGATGAGGATCAGGAGGCAGAGAGTGAACCTCTCCCTGATCTTCTATCATCAGACCCAAAAGATGGCTCAGTAGATGGAGTGATCTATTCAGACACCCTCTCTGGCCAACAGCAAGCTGATTGTAGGAGAGTCCTACAACAGTTTCCTGAACTCTTCTCCTTAACCCCTGGTCAGACCCACCTGTGTACCCATGATGTGGACACAGGAGACAGCATGCCTGTCAAGAACAAAATCTTTAGACAGTCTGACCATGTTAAGGAAAGCATCAAGGTGGAAGTCCACAAGATGCTGGGATTGGGAGTAATTGAGCGCTCTGACAGCCCCTGGGCTAGCCCAGTGGTCTTAGTCCCCAAACCTCACACCAAAGATGGAAAGAAAGAGATGAGGTTTTGTGTGGACTACAGAGGGCTCAATTCTGTCACCAAGACAGATGCTCATCCAATCCCTAGAGCTGATGAGCTCATAGATAAATTAGGTGCTGCCAAATTCTTAAGTACCTTTGACTTGACAGCAGGGTACTGGCAAATAAAAATGGCACCTGGAGCAAAAGAGAAAACAGCATTCTCCACACCTGATGGGCATTATCAGTTTACTGTTATGCCCTTTGGTTTAAAGAATGCCCCGGCCACCTTCCAAAGGTTGGTGAATCAAGTCCTTGCTGGCTTGGAGTCCTTTAGCACAGCTTATCTTGATGATATTGCTGTCTTTAGCTCCACCTGGCAGGATCACCTGGTCCACCTGAAGAAGGTTTTGAAGGCTCTGCAATCTGCAGGCCTCTCTATCAAGGCATCCAAATGCCAGATAGGGCAGGGAACTGTGGTTTACTTGGGCCACCTTGTAGGTGGAGGCCAAGTTCAGCCACTCCAACCCAAGATCCAGACTATTCTGGACTGGGTAGCTCCAAAAACCCAGACTCAAGTCAGGGCATTCCTTGGCTTGACTGGGTATTACAGGAGGTTTGTGAAGGGATATGGATCCATTGTGACAGCCCTCACTGAACTCACCTCCAAGAAAATGCCCAAGAAAGTGAACTGGACTGTGGAATGCCAACAGGCCTTTGACACCCTGAAACAAGCAATGTGCTCAGCACCAGTTCTAAAAGCTCCAGATTATTCTAAGCAGTTCATTGTGCAGACAGATGCCTCTGAACATGGGATAGGGGCAGTTTTGTCCCAAACAAATGATGATGGCCTTGACCAGCCTGTTGCTTTCATTAGCAGGAGGTTACTCCCCAGGGAGCAGCGTTGGAGTGCCATTGAGAGGGAGGCCTTTGCTGTGGTTTGGTCCCTGAAGAAGCTGAGACCATACCTCTTTGGGACTCACTTCCTAGTTCAAACTGACCACAGACCTCTCAAATGGCTGATGCAAATGAAAGGTGAAAATCCTAAACTGTTGAGGTGGTCCATCTCCCTACAGGGAATGGACTTTATAGTGGAACACAGACCTGGGACTGCCCATGCCAATGCAGATGGCCTTTCCAGGTTCTTCCACTTAGAAAATGAAGACTCTCTTGGGAAAGGTTAGTCTCATCCTCTTTCGTTTGGGGGAGGGGGGTTGTGTAAGGAAATGCCTCCTTGGCATGGTTGCCCCCTGACTTTTTGCCTTTGCTGATGCTATGTTTACAATTGAAAGTGTGCTGAGGCCTGCTAACCAGGCCCCAGCACCAGTGTTCTTTCCCTAACCTGTACTTTTGTATCCACAATTGGCAGACCCTGGCATCCAGATAAGTCCCTTGTAACTGGTACTTCTAGTACCAAGGGCCCTGATGCCAAGGAAGGTCTCTAAGGGCTGCAGCATGTCTTATGCCACCCTGGAGACCTCTCACTCAGCACAGACACACTGCTTGCCAGCTTGTGTGTGCTAGTGAGGACAAAACGAGTAAGTCGACATGGCACTCCCCTCAGGGTGCCATGCCAGCCTCTCACTGCCTATGCAGTATAGGTAAGACACCCCTCTAGCAGGCCTTACAGCCCTAAGGCAGGGTGCACTATACCATAGGTGAGGGTACCAGTGCATGAGCATGGTACCCCTACAGTGTCTAAACAAAACCTTAGACATTGTAAGTGCAGGGTAGCCATAAGAGTATATGGTCTGGGAGTTTGTCAAACACGAACTCCACAGCACCATAATGGCTACACTGAAAACTGGGAAGTTTGGTATCAAACTTCTCAGCACAATAAATGCACACTGATGCCAGTGTACATTTTATTGCAAAATACACCCCAGAGGGCACCTTAGAGGTGCCCCCTGAAACTTAACCGACTGTCTGTGTAGGCTGACTAGTTCCAGCAGCCTGCCACACTAGAGACATGTTGCTGGCCCCATGGGGAGAGTGCCTTTGTCATTCTGAGGCCAGTAACAAAGCCTGCACTGGGTGGAGATGCTAACACCTCCCCCAGGCAGGAGCTGTAACACCTGGCGGTGAGCCTCAAAGGCTCACCCCTTTGTCACAGCCCAGCAGGGCACTCCAGCTTAGTGGAGTTGCCCGCCCCCTCCGGCCACGGCCCCCACTTTTGGCGGCAAGGCTGGAGGGAACAAAGAAAGCAACAAGGAGGAGTCACTGGCCAGTCAGGACAGCCCCTAAGGTGTCCTGAGCTGAAGTGACTCTAACTTTTAGAAATCCTCCATCTTGCAGATGGAGGATTCCCCCAATAGGATTAGGGATGTGACCCCCTCCCCTTGGGAGGAGGCACAAAGAGGGTGTACTCACCCTCAGGGCTAGTAGCCAATGGCTACTAACCCCCCAGACCTAAACACGCCCTTAAATTTAGTATTTAAGGGCTACCCTGAACCCTAGAAAATTAGATTCCTGCAACTACAAGAAGAAGGACTGCCTAGCTGAAAACCCCTGCAGAGGAAGACCAGAAGACAACAACTGCCTTGGCTCCAGAAACTCACCGGCCTGTCTCCTGCCTTCCAAAGAACTCTGCTCCAGCGACGCCTTCCAAAGGGACCAGCGACCTCTGAATCCTCTGAGGACTGCCCTGCTTCGACGACGACAAGAAACTCCCGAGGACAGCGGACCTGCTCCAAAAAGACTGCAACTTTATCCAAAGGAGCAGCTTTAAAGACCCCTGCAATCTCCCCGCAAGAAGCGTGAGACTTGCAACACTGCACCTCGACTCGGCTGGTGGAGAACCAACACCTCAGGGAGGGCCCCCGGACTACTCTACGACTGTGAGTACCAAAACCTGTCCCCCCTGAGCCCCCACAGCGCCGCCTGCAGAGGGAATCCCGAGGCTTCCCCTGACCGCGACTCTCTGAAACCTAAGTCCTGACGCCTGGAAAAGACCCTGCACCCGCAGCCCCCAGGACCGGAAGGACCGGACTTTCACTGCAGAAGTGACCCCCAGGAGTCCCTCTCCCTTGCCCAAGTGGAGGTTTCCCCGAGGAAGCCCCCCCTTGCCTGCCTGCAGCGCTGAAGAGATCCCTTGATCTCTCATTGACTTCCATTGCGAACCCGACGCTTGTTCTAACACTGCACCCGGCCGCCCCCGCGCCGCTGAGGGTGAAATTTCTGTGTGGGCTTATGTCCCCCCCGGTGCCCTACAAAACCCCCCTGGTCTGCCCTCCGAAGACGCGGGTACTTACCTGCTGGCAGACTGGAACCGGGGCACCCCCTTCTCTCCATTGAAGCCTATGCGTTTTGGGCACCACTTTGAACTCTGCACCTGACCGGCCCTGAGCTGCTGGTGTGGTAACTTTGGGGTTGCTCTGAACCCCCAACGGTGGGCTACCTTGGACCAAGAACTGAACCCTGTAAGTGTCTTACTTACCTGGTAAAACTAACAAATACTTACCTCCCCCAGGAACTGTGAAAATTGCACTGTGTCCACTTTTGAAATAGCTATTTGTGAATAACTTGAAAAGTATACATGCAACTGAAATGATTCAAAGTTCCTAATGTACTTACCTGCAATACCTTTCAAACAAGATATTACATGTTAAATTGGAACCTGTGGTTCTTAAAATAAACTAAGAAAATATATTTTTCTATAACAAAACCTATTGGCTGGATTTGTCTCTGAGTGTGTGTACCTCATTTATTGTCTATGTGTATGTACAACAAATGCTTAACACTACTCCTTGGATAAGCCTACTGCTCGACCACACTACCACAAAATAGAGCATTAGTATTATCTCTTTTTACCACTATTTTACCTCTAAGGGGAACCCTTGGACTCTGTGCATGCTATTCCTTACTTTGAAATAGCACATACAGAGCCAACTTCCTACAAATACTCATAGGCAATCCCGCAAGTGGAGGTAAGTACAAGCTATATATATATATATATATATATATATATAAATAAATATATGCACAATAGAAATCAGCAGTTAGCATAGAAACCAGAAGCATTGGCAATAATGATAGACATTGTGAGGGCCTTAGAAGAGGGCCAAACGATATACTAAGAAAGTGGAATGCAAAGTGAAGTTCCCCACCCAAGATGTGGAGTTGTTAGAGGAGAGCTGTGAGAACTCGTGACCCCACGAGGTGAGTACCTGAGTGACACCCAGCGACCACGAGAGCAGAGATAAGTACCTGGTCTTCCCAAGGACTAACATGAGGACTTACCAGAATGGAAGAACCAAAGGTGGATCCTGACAGAAGAGGACCTGCAAAGGAAGGGGACAGAGTCCAGTTCGTGATGGAGTGTCCGGTTGTGACAGGAGCCACTACCCACCCTTCTGTGGACGCAGGTCCAGGTCGACGGGGGAAGACGACGACCAGCTGTGCAGCGCAGGAGCTGAAGAAGCATCCCTGGAGCAGTGCAGATGGTGTCCCACGCCGGTTGTCGGGTCACAGATGGTGCAGGAGAACCACCAATAAGCCTTGGCAAATGCAAGAGGAGCAAAAGATGAGTTGTAAGGCTGAAGAGGACCAGCAAGGCCTCTGGGGACAAGACCCGTGGAGGGGGGTCCGAGGTGACCCTCAGCAGTCGGGAGAGCCAACAGAAGCAGTCACAGCCCCCACAGGCAACCCACTGGTAGCAGTCACAGTAAGTCGCAGTTAGGCCCAATCAGCACACCTGAAGAGAAGCCCCACATCGCTGGAGACTGTGCTTGGTAGAAAGAAGTGCAGGGAGCCTGAAGATCCCTGGGAGCAGGAGCAAACAAGATTTGGTAGCTGCAAGAGTTATGGTGCACAGGAGAGGCAAGGGCTTCCCGTCTCCCAAGTTGGACAGCGGGCAGAGAGGACCAAGGGGACCACTCCACACCACCATCTGTGATGCAGGATCCACGAAGTTCCAGAGGAGGGCAGATCCATGCAGCCAGATGTCGTTGCAGTTGGTGCCTGCAGATGCAGAGAAGTGACTTCTTCACTCCAAGGGAGATTCCTTCTTGCTCTTTGCTGCAGGCCGAAGTCTCACCGACCTCAGTAGATGCACAGCCGGGGAAATGTTGCAGTTGCTGGAGAAACAATGTTGCAAAGCGAAGTTGCTGCCGGAGTTGCAGATGGTCGGTTTCTGAAGAGTCCAGTTGCAGTTCCAGTGGCCAGAAGATGAAGTAAACAAGCAGAGGAGTCCTGGTGGAGTCTTGCATGTCCAATCTGAGGACCCACCCGCAAGAGAGTCCCTGAATAGCACTAAAAGGGGGCTTGGTCACCTAGCAAGGTGCCCACATATCATGAGGGGGCTATGACGTCACCTGCCTGACCTGTCCACTCAGATGCTCTCAGGGGCCTCTGCACACGTTGGTTTTAAGATGGCAGAATTAAGGGCCGCCTGGAGGAGCTCTGGGCACTACCCCTGGGGTGGTAATGGACAGGGGAGTGGTCACTCCCCTTTCCTTTGTCCAGTTTTGCGTCGGAGCAGGGACTGGGGGTTCCTGGACTGGTGCAAACCGGTGTATGTAAGGAGGGCACCAAATGTGCCCTTCAAAGCATACAAGTGGCTTGGGGAGGCTACCCCTCCCAAGACATGTAACACCTATTTCCCTTCAAAGCCTCCCTCTCCCTTTGTTCTTGTGTCCAGTAAACCCGTAAAATGGATTTCCCACACTAACGAGGTCCAGTGCAACAGAACTGGAGTTCGTAGGGGCACCTCTGAACATGCAGGCGTGCCCTCACACACAGAGACCTGCACCCTGCCCTCTGGGCTAGGAGGGCCTACTATAGGGGTGACTTGCAGTGACCTGTGGTGAAAGGGTGCATGCACCTTTCACACAGGCTGCAATGGCAGGCCTGTAGACACATTTTGCATGGGCCCCAATGCCCTGGGTACCTAAGTAACATATACTAGGGACTTATAAGGGGGCACCAGTATGCCAACTGTGGGGTGTGCAAAGTCCTAGGCAACCAAACACAGAGGGAAAGCGCACAATCACTGGGGTCCAGGTTAGGAGAATCCTAGTGAAAACAGTCTAAGCATACTGACAGCAGACAAAAAGTGGGAGTAACCAGGCCAAAAAGAGTGACTTTCCTACAACCGACGTTCATGGGTGAGTCGCAATATCGTGTCTCTGTCCCTGTAGTTCAGCAGACGTGCGAATACCGGACAGTCAGGGTCGCCGGAGGCATCTGCAGCCTCTGTGAGCGGTGTACTCTCTTTCCTGTGAAGAGCGGGAAAAATAGCCTTGCCAAACAGGCTGCTGAGTAGGGTCTCCACCTAGTATTCCATTCTTAAGATGGCTGTGGATTCAGGGATTCCAGTTATTCTGATGTTGCTGCGGGATCTCGCCTCCAGGTCCTCGTTCTTGGCTTTGATGAGGTCAAGGATTGTGTCCATGTGCAGGAGATGTTCCTTATAATCGGCCTGGGCATCGTCTGCATCCAAGACTCGATTTTCTAGATGGTCCAATATGGTTTGTGTTTATCCAGGCGCAGCTTCATGTGGTCGGGGCCGCCCGTGAGCTTAGCATCTATACAGGGGAGCTAGCCCTCATCTCCACTAAAAGATCATCAGCAGGATGTGTTTCGTCCTCTTGGAGTGCAGTTGGGTCCTAAAGTGTGGGATCTTGCTCCTTTTGTTGTGTATGGCGCTTTCTCTCAAATGTGAGTTTTGATTGTCATATTTCCTCATATTAGTGGAGGCAGAAAAGGCAAACACCAAGCAAAGGATGTTGTAGAGGTGCGGTGATGGAAGGGCGCTTCCTGGGTAGGTCAAGCCGATCAGGCGTAGATTAACTAATGATGGAGCCCGGCTGGTAACTCCAGGACAGTAGAGCGGAGGGTCTCCCTGGGCTCTACCTCTCCCCAGTGGTCACTTCCAGGGGGGCAGGAGGCACGAGCAGGCCCTGGGGACTTAAGTAGGTCACCATTGTTCTGTGTGTTGCATGTCATTGTGGCTTCACCCAGGTGAGAGTGATCCCTGAGGTAATTGTGCCTCTGGCCTGTCCCCACCCACCACTTTGTTTAGAGGTAAGAAGAGGGTGGGAGGGTGTGGCCTGTGTTTGTGGTGGAAGGGCCTGGCTGCATGCAGTGTAGACTTTTGTGCAGTGGTGTGTCCTCCTCCCTCAGGAAACACTGGGGAGATCTCTGCGCTGGCCACATTAGTTCTACGCAGCCCGCCCGATTAAGTAAATGCATTGGGTGGGGTATTTAGGTCATCGGCCCCGCAAGAGGAGGCTGGAGGGGGCAGGCAACAGGCACTCACCCCTAGTGAGGCCGCCCGGCTCACAGTCTAATTCCTCCGCCTCCCACTCTGATCCATTTTGTTCCCTTGCTGCGTCTGACCCTGCAGGCTGTTCCGGACCGGCATTAGCATCACAGCCCGCTGCGGCGTTGTGTTCCCACCAGACACAAACTGGGGTGCGGGGGAAAGAAAGGGGAGGAAGCCGCCTGGTGCTTTCCAACAGTGCGCCCCAGGCGGCTTCTGGCCCCAGCCCACCCCACAGACCGCAGCAGTGCACAAGGGATCCCATGTCGCCACAGGCCCCAGTCCGCACCAGGCCAACCCAGCAAAGCAGCGGCTCACGGGTGACAATCACCATATGAGCCTCACACCAGCCGCCGCTGGGGTGCACTGCGGGCAATTCTGAGCTGAAGGTGCCCGTTGTGTGTGCAGATTCCTGCCGGATTATATCATCAGCCGGCAAAGCCTCTCTACTGAGTGGTCATCTTGCTGCTCAGTCTAGCTCCACCCCTTGATTCGAACATTAGCCTTACCAGTCATCTAGCTAATGTGACTAAACTGTGTTTGTTTCGCCTTAAACTACTTCCAGTCACCCTACTGCTTTTAGACAAAGAATTAGAAATATCAGTAACAAATGCTTTAGTTCAGTCACAAAAGCACTACGATAATGCAATATTACTGGCTGCACTGGAAAAACAAATATGCCACTACAGTTGACCCAAAAATGTGTGAATTTAACTACTCTGTGACCTGAAAAGGTTTGACTCTGTACTTCAGCCAGAAGGAAATTACATTATCAGTGCAGTACATAATCCTTTTTGAAGTTTTAACTAATGTACGTAATTTTTCTAAAGCATCAACTATTATACATAAATCTGTTGATGCCAACACTGCTGCTTTTATGGCGCAAACATTTTTCTGGCATCATGCTTTCAGATTACTGCGATCTAATGGGCAGCTTCTTTGATGATACCTAAAGTTCACACATCTCCTTTTGGTGATCAAACATTCTCAGTGGTGGCTGATAAATTCTGGAATATGTTGCCAGTTCAACTACGGTAGCAATCCTCTCTATGACTATGAAATCTCTGAAGACCACGTCTTTAAGCAATGCCGACTTCACAGCTATTGATTCAACCTTCAGATGAGCGCCTAAAACCTTTATTTTGGTGAATGTTGCACTTAAAAAATAAACTAAATATAAACATACCAACCATGTGCCTGTCAGCTGCCAAGCTCGGCCCGTTTGGTTCTTCTAGAGCAACAGACCACACACCAAGACTGAGAGAGCCGGGGTGGTATGGCAACTAAGGGCTGTCAGCACAAGAGTCACTTAAGATCACTACCTTTTACTTACAGAGATCACAAGCCTGCCTTCCTCCTGGCTAATGCAAAGACTGAAAAGCATAAACAACGGAAGGAAGGTGGGCTGCATCCTTCTCAGTAGAGGATTAGCCAAACAAATTCCTGAGAAAGGCCTGGCTACACTGAACTTACTTCTTGAATCACATGTTGATTGTGGGGTGTCACTGGACCACTAAGCAAAGGTAACACCAGCACAACAACAGATTTGCAGGTGATCAGCTTGATGTTGTTAGAATCCATAGTTTGAAACTATATGTAAGCCAGAACGAGTGGGCTCAATTGAGGTCCCACAAAAAGTGGAGGCTCCTAATAGACCATGAAATCCTGCTGGATCTCTCTACATCATTCTATGCTGTATCCCACAACACACTTATCAGAATACTCCACAAGCTTGGCACCCACGGACCTGCACCCAACTGGATCTGCTCAAGGATTGTCTCTTAGCCCTACCCTGTTCAACATTGTTAGACCTGGCAACTCTTGGCGTGGTTCCTCTGTACCTTTTGCTTCTGACCTCCTGTGTTTTTTTTTACCCTGTGCTGTAGTTCGTTTTAGCTGGTTTTGATACTCTGGGCACTTTATCACTGGTAACCAGTGCTAAAGTGCAAGTGCTCTCTGTCTAAATTGTATTGGTGATTTGTTATCCATGACTGGTATATTTGATTTACTAATAAATACCTACTAAAGTGCACTAGAGGTGCCCAGGGCCTGTAAATCAAATGCTACTAGAGGGCCTGCAGCACTAATTGTGCCACCCACGAGTAGCCATGTAAAAATGGCTCAGACCTGCCACTGCAGTGTCTGTGGGTGCAGTTTAAACTGCCAATTCTACCTGCCAAGTCCACCCACTTGCCAGGCCCAAACCTTCCCTTAGTCACCCCTAAGGTAGGCCCTAGGTAGCCTGGGCAGGGTGCAGTGTATGTTTAAGGTGGGACATGTACTGGTGTGTTTTACATGTCTTAACAGTGCAATACTGCCAAATTTGGGTTTCACTGTTGTAAAGGCCTCTCTCTCATAGGTACACATGGGGGCTGCCTTTAAATAACTTTTAAGTGCAGTTTCCCTTTGGGAGCAGATTGAGATTTGGAGTTTGGGGTCTCTGAACTCACAATTTAAAAATACATCTTTTGGTAGAGTTGTTTTTTAGATTGTCTGTTTGAAAATGCCACTTTTAGAAAGTGGGGATTTTCTTACTTAACCATTATGTGACTCTGCCTGCTTGTATATTCCATGTCTGGGTCAGACTGACAGTTGGGCTGTTTGCGAATTCCCACTAGACAGAGATACAGAGGGAGCTGGGAGGTGTCCTGTATATCCTGATTAGTCTCCTGGGCTAGATTGGGGAGAGAGGAGCTGACACTTACACCAAAAAGGGCTGTGCTGTCCTCACACAATGCAGACTCCAACCCCCTGGACTGTATCTTTGGCCAGGACTGGGTAAGGCAGGATCTTGTGAACAACACAGACTTTACTTTGAAGTTTGCCTACTTCAAAGGCAGAAAGGAATATAAATCGTGGACTCAAAACCCCAGATTTTCAGATTACTTCTGGATCAAGAGGAGCCTCTGACAAGGAGAAGAGCTTGATGTATGAGGAGGACCTGCCACTATGCCTGTTGCTTTGCTGTACTGGCCTGCTGCTGCTGCTTCTGCCTGAAGAGGGAAAGAACTGAACTTTGCTTTCTGAAATCCTGCTTGTGAAGTTTCTCCAAGGGCTTGAACTGAGCTTGCTCTCTGTTCTGAAGTGTCAGGTACATCAAAGACGTAATCTGCCAGTGCCTGGGCTCTTCTGCTGGGGGTCCTGACTTGCTAAGTGGTGCCAAATATAGTCCCTGGGACCTTAGAAATGGAAGCTGGTAACCTGCGGGGGGAAAATCCACGCACAACTGTGTGCGCGTCAAAAACATCAACACACGGCCTGTCCCGCGGCTGAAAATTTGATGCAGCACGGGCCTCACTGCTGGAGAAATTATGCAGCACCTGTTCTCACCGCTGACTTCACACATCGTGTTGGAAATTTCCATACACAGATCCTGGGTGTAAGTCTTCATCATCACTGCACAGGCCACAGGCTGTGCACCCGGAATCGACGAGCAGCCTCCCTTGTGAGAAAAGAAACGATCGCATGGCCTCCGGTGCGAGTAAAGAATCGATGCGCAGCCTCACTCGAGTAAGAAATCGACGCATTGCTTGCTTTTCTGACGCACTGTCGCACTTGCGGCTTTATTTTTGACGCATATCAGGTACTTTGTGCTACAACAACGCACCCATTGATTTCGGTGGATTAAGACTCCTTATTTTAAAAATTCATATCTTTGCTTGTGTATGTTGGATTTTTGTCGATTAGGTCTTGTTTAATTTAAATAAATATTGGTTATTTTTCTAAACTGGTGTGGAATCCTTTTGTGGTGTTTTTACTGTGTTACTGTGTGTTTTGTACAAATACTTTACACATTGCCTCTGAGATAAGCCTGACTGCTTGTTCCAAGCTACCAAGGGGGTGAGCAGGGGTTATCTGAGCTGTGTACCTCACTTGCCCTGACTGCTTGGACAGAGTGCAAACTGACTGCCAACCACAGACTCCATTTCTAACAAAAATCTACATTACTGCACTCGCCAATATCATCTGATCCCAAGAATTGGCTCTCATCCCGTATGCCAAAGACAACCAACTCATCCTCTCCCTGACAGACAAGACAACAACAACCAGAGCCATCTTCACCAATTGCATGACCATGGTTGCAGAATGGATGAGAATCGAATGCTTGAAGCTCAACTCTGAAAAGATGGAAGTACTGGTCTTTGGAAACAGGACCACCCTGTGGGACGCATCCACCTGGTGACCGACAGAGCTAGGCCCAACACCCACCAACCATGCCAGAAATCTGGGGATTGTGCAGGACGATAAGCTCACCGTGACAGCACAAGTCAATGCATTGAGAGGTGCCTGCTTTCACATTCTGCCACAGAATACCAGGGGCATTGTCATACAAGCAGACTTGACTACTGGCAACGTGCTCTATACTGGAATCTCCAAGCAGCTTCACTACAGACTACAGACCATCCAGAAAGCTGCTGCAAGACTCATACTCAACATCCACACTGCACCCACATCAGCGAGCCCCACTGGCTTCCCATTCATAAATGCAGTCTATTCAAACTCCTAATGCACTGTGCCAGCCTCATACACTTTCACCAGCCTGCCAGACACCTCCGCTCAACATCACTCTGACTTGCACACCCCCCCCCCCCCACATTCACAAAAGCAGTGTAGGAGGTTGCTCATTCTCCAAAACATGGAAAGGATCCTACAACACATCAGAACCTCATCATCACTTCTGGAGTTCCGCAAGAAGCTAAGGACCAGATTTCAGATAGCATATTAAACAAACGCTGTATCAGCAGCATTTTTTGAAACTTTTTGTACAAGGCAGTAAATTAAGTTATATGCAAATATTTTAACCAGAATGGAGGTATCTGGGTCTTGGCTAGGAAGCATTCTATAATCTATATTTTAAAAAAAGATACAGAAAGGATTCAAAAAGCTACTGCTTAGTAGCCCTTTTAGACATTGCAGCCCAGGTACACATGGGTTGCATCACAAATTGTATATTCACGGAGGGTCGCAACATGGCCTGCTTAATGAATGTTAGCTAAACAGGCTGCAATTTGCACCCCCTTGTGATTGCATATAAATGGGGGGACAGGTCCTTCAAGGAATAGCAGACCTCGATCCCTGCATTTGCACTACTCAGTGGGAAACTTACTTTTAAAAGCAGTACTGCTTAAAAAAATATACTGTTTAAGAAGTTAAGAAGGCGTTGGGGAGACCAGACAATGGACCCCCAGAGGTCATCCGATATGATTCTCAAAGGGGGCTCAGAAGAGAACCCATGCTCCTTTGGGAATCAGTTACCACCTCCTTTGAGGCTTTAGTAACTGATCAATGAACTGCGAATGAACTGCAGTCGCAAACAACTGATACAGTCTATAGTGAACCGCAATTAGGAGGGAACGCTCCTTTTCAGACCCTTCCTAATTGCTGTTCATGATAGGCTCTACTTGCAATAATGGATGTAATACACAGGAAATACCCATTGTGCAGTCACGTGTGATTTTGACAATCTCCGTATCTGTGGTTGATGAATGGGTTCTTAATTCTGGCTCTTAGGTTTGTAAACAGAAGTGAGGTTTGCAATTTAATTTAGAGTATACACACACTATGCATATATCAAGGATTTATATGCCTACACTATGCAAATAACAAGGCCTTATATACTCATACTATGCATATAACAAGGACCATACACACATTATGCAAATAACAAGGACTAATACACACACTATGCATATAACAAGGACTAATACACCCACACTATGCAAATAACAAGGACTAATACACCCACACTATGCAAATAACAAGGACTTATACACCCACACAATGCATATAACAAGGACTCATACACACACACTATGCATATTACAAGGACTAATACACTAACACTATGCAAATAACAAGGACTAATACATCCACACAATGCATATAACAAGGACTAATACACACACTATGCATATAACAAGGACTAATACACACACAATGCATATAACAAGGACTAATACACACACACTATGCATATAACAAGGACTAATACACACACTATGCATATAACAAGGACTAATACACCCACACTATGCAAATAACAAGTACTTATACACACCAACAATACATATAACAAGGACTCGTAGACATACACTATGCATATAACAAGGACTAATACACACACACACACTATGTATATAACAAGGACTAATAAACACACACTATGTATATAAGGACCCATACACACACACTATGCATATAACAAGGACTCGTAGACATACACTATGCATATAACAAGGACTAATACACCCACACTATGAGTATAACACTGTAAAGGGCAGAACAGGGATTTATATTCATGGCCATATTCCTAAAGAAAGCCTCTGGCCTTACTTAGCAGACATATATGCAGCCGCATGTTAACTATCTGTGAGATGAGAACAGCTTTGTCAACTCTGTATTTTTAACCAATCAATTGGCCCTTTGTGAATACTCAGCATAGGGCAAAACAGAGGAAAGACACGAGTATCAACCTATCTGAGTAGCAATAAAGACCTGGACACAGGCTCAATGAAGAATGATAAAACACGTCATGCCTGGCCTACAATCTTTATGGGAGACATTTAGTGCAATTATTGTTTGTTGAAGGATATAGGGCCTGATTTGTGTCTCAGCGGACCAGTTACGCTGTCACAACGGTGACAGATTTCCTGTCCGCAGGAATCTAGACCCCATTACATCCTATGGGATTTATATTTCAGCAGACAGGATATCCGCCACCGTTGTGACGGAGTAACCCCTCCATCAAGATCTAAATCAGGCCCATAGACTTTTTCAAAACCTCTGCATGCCATGACTGTGTCCTGACAGGTTTTCAGTTCTAAAGCAAAACTTAGCAATGTGGGTGGCACAGAAGGTCTTGTAGGAAAGTGCCTCTTCTGACATGGTCACCCACCCCCACACTTTTTGCCTGGTTTCTCGTGAAATTAAGACTGAAAGTGCACCGGGTCACTGCTAAACATGTCCTCAGTGCCGGATCATTTTCCCCAAAACTGCACAAACGTTTTTCACAATTGGCAAAACCTTTAGCACCCACTGTAACTCTCTAGTAAATGGTACCCCTGGTACCTAGGGCCTGGGGTACTAAAGGATGTCCCCTGAATACTGCAGCACGAATTGTGTCACCCTAAGCTATCCCTCACCAAGCACATGACAGGCTGCCATTGCAGGCTGTGTGTCTTGGTGTAGATAAAAGTGAAAACACAACATGGCACACAGCCTGTGCGCCATGTCCCCTAACACTGCATGTAATATATGTAACTCACTCATACAGAAGACTTACAGCCCTAAGGCGGGGTGCATTATATTACATGAGAGGGCATATCTGCACAAGCAGATATGCCCCTGCTATGTCTCTGTCGATTCTCAGACATAGTAAGTGAACCGGAAAGCCATTTTGAATACATGTTCTGGACACTGGTCTTTACGAGTTTCCCAGCTACATGGTGGCTTCACTGAAGATAGTGATGTTTGGTATCAAACATCTCAGATTAATAAACCCCCACTAATGCCAGTGAGGGATTTATTAATAACTGCACCCTGAAGGCACCTTAGAGGTCCCCCCTGAAAACCTACCAGCTACTAGTGTATTGGCTGACTGGTCCTAACCAGTTCAGCCCTTAGACACCTTTCTGAGCCCCCAAGGTGAGTTTGAGGGCCAGCAACAAAAGCCTGCACTGGGCGGGAGTATTAGCACCTCTCTCAGGCAGGACAGCCATTCCAGGGCAGGGAGCTTCAAAGGCCTAGCAGCCTTTGTAATGTGACCCAGGTCTCTCCAGATGCCAGAGATGACTAACCCCCCTGCCCTGACCCCACTCCACGTTTGGCGGCAGCACAGGCGGGAAAATTAGTCAGATTAGGAGGTGTGCCCACTTCATGCCAGTTCCACCCCTAAGGTGGATAAGCTGAAGTGGACACTACTTTTTAAATTTTACCATCTTGTTTTAAAGGAATTAGGCCACTAGGGTTAGGGTTAGGGTATGCCCACTTATCAGCTGAAGTGGTCATAAGAAGGGTGTAGTCACCGTAAAGGTAGTCAGCCCATTGGTTAACACTTGGCACACTCTGTAATGCCCCTAAATTAGGTGGCACCCCTGCACCCTAGAACTCATATCCTGACTACCTACGATGAAAAGGACACAGAGGAGTTGCACCTTACAAAAAGGAAAAGAAGGAGCAGCTGACTAGGTACCAGCCCCACCGGCCTGCCGACCTCGACGGAGTCTGCCCAAAAAAACGACTCATCCCGCAGCTGAGCCCCCAAGAAACCCAGGAGGACTACCTACCTTCTGCAAAGACTCAGACTCCCATGAGCAGCAGATCCGCTCTGCAACAAAGTCTCAAGAAGGATTCTGCAGCCCCCAGAACAGCAAAGACCTGACACCCGAAGGGACCACCGCACCCGACGTCCACAACCTGAGTTGAAGCCAACCAAACGTGCCAGCCAGGTTCCCCAGCTGTCTAGAGTCCGAGTCCACCCGAGTTTCACCCCTCTCGGACTCCTCCACGTTGCCTGCAGCCTCTGCATGCAAGCCCCCTGTCCTGCAGCCTTGTGGCTAGAGGAAATCCAACACCTCCAGCAACCACTGTACCCTTGGGCCCCGACATCCCCTGAGTTTGAGTCCACCCTAGGTCTACCCCTGCTGGACTCCCCGGAGGCGCCTGCAGCCTCAACACACAAAACCCCCTGACTGCGAGTGCTCCTTGAAGAAACCTGATGCCTAAGGCCAGCCCTGCATCCATCGCCCCTGGGCCCGGGACAAAAGGACCTAAGGTGCACCTCCGTCCCCGAGCATCCCACATCTACAACCTACCTGTTTGTTGTCCCCGAATGGCCTCATAGCCAGAGCCTGCAGTCTGTTTCAACGAGGCCCCAATTCCCATTGGGCACCCGACGCCTTGCTGCACCTCTGCAACTGGCCGCACCAGTGCTGCTCGGATTGACCTGTTGGTGTGGCTCTGATCTGTGCCCAGTATTTACCTTAACTCTCTGAGATTGACCTTGTAAGGCGTTGTTAACTGTGTGTTTGCTTAACATTGCTTCCCTCCATGGGTTAACATTGAAGAAATCGCACTGTGACCATTTTTTAAACTAAAATGTATGCTTGAAAACAGAATTACCTTGTAAATAAGTTTGTGGGTTTTAAGTATACATAAATCAAAGTATTATTTTTCTAAATTGGTCTCAGATTTATTCTTTGTGTGTGTCTCATTTATTGCCTCTGGGAGTACAACATATGCCTAACTGCTCGCCCACGCTACCAAAAAATGGAGCATTACTCCTATCTACTTTTGCCTCTGAAAGCCAACTGGGGATCCACTGGAATCTCTGCACCTTGTACGTCTTTTTAGTGCGCCATATAGAAAGCCAGCTTCCCACAGATCTCCAAAAAGGTGCATGTAAAGTTTTTGCCGATGTAAAATGAGACACTGTCAGGACTGACAAAGTGATAAGGGCGCACCGTAGCATCTGTGCTCACCTAGCTAAGGCTATTAGATGCCTTCAAATATGCTTTAATTCCGGTACAATTAAGGGTCTTGGACTCTTAATCCAGTAGTCTGGGAAGTCATGTAGCAGAACTGATACCCACATTCACGGCCACAAGCACTATAAAGGAAAGCTTTGTGCACCAGTACAAAATACCTCTTTTGATTATGAAGGTGTTTGGTGTCAAACCTCTTTTTCACCACTGTCGGAGTATAAGGCTTCTACCAGATCTCCTGGGTCACAATCAACACAGCGGCCTGAAGAAGCAGAGCGAAGTGGATCTCAGGAGATGAGCACAAGGATCATGGCCAAACGAACTGGTGCTTCGAACCTAGCAATGCAGGTAGACCCTGAGCAGCATGTGCAGTCACTGAGAGTGCAGGAAGCATCTGGGCAATCACATCTTTGGAAAAGTCTCTCTGCGACTGAGTTCTTGGCATTAGCCACGGTACCCGCCATTTGAGGTTATGAGTGCTCCCTGCTCGGCTGGTGCTGCTACCTTGGCTACAGGAAATTAAAAGCCCCAAAACCTTTAGTGTCAGATGGCAGAATGGATCACATGGTCGCAAGCGAGATGGGACCCTTGTGCTTCCAAACACAGGGACTAAAGATCACCAACTTCCATTGAAGGGAAATCAGAGGTTCAGCTGATGCAGAAGTTGGTGAGGGACCAGCACCTGTTGGCAATTATTCTCCCTTGGGCCCGCAGCTTAGACATGGTCAAGGAGCAATGGGTCAAACAACATCAAGTTATTTTTCCTACACTTCTCGGAACACCCTATACAGCTCATGAGATGGACGTATCCTACTCCTGAGATGGATGTATCCAGCCTAATCACCGCTGATGGGCGTAGGCACAAACGCAGAGCCTTGGAAGCGACTGGACTTTGGACCCCACTCCCATCAGCTACTGGGATTGACTAGGACCTTTCTGTCTTCTTGGAGCTGAAAGGAGTACCTGAAATCTTATGGTGAAATACCCAGTTACTAGATAGTGTTGCTTAAGGGCATTTGACAAATGAGAAGTCTGTGGTTCACTCTCCTAAACCTGCTTGGGCCTTTGGTACATGCCATATAGGTCTTACCGAACAGGTTGGACTTCTCGGGGACAGAAGTATGTGAATTTAAAGACGTGTTACTTCCATGTTCAGAAAGCAGCTTTCTTGAGAAGCTGTCTCCAACAACCCAGGAAGGGGCTGTAGGCACTAGAGCCTGCTGGCATATCAGAACTCTTGCCCGAATACTCACAGCTCACAGACACCCTGAAAGGACACTTGCCTTGATTTAGTCTCAGAATTGGGCCTGCAACATGGCCCAGTGGAATAATGCACAAAGGCTGGGCAATGGTTCTGATAAATGTAGGTCTTAAAACACCTCTGAAAGGAGAGGTTTGAGTGCATATGGGCTTTGAGCACATATAGGCCTCAAGGTACAACAAATGAAGTCAATGCAGTAGTTTTGGGAACTATTTTTGAGTACCTACAATTTAATGATTCATTCGGCAGATGACGTCTTGTTAAACTTAACACTGTATACTAAAAATATAAAGTCTGTGCTGTTTCACTAGCCAAATCTTCAAATGCGTGGTGCCAGAGGGGCTGTAATTCCAGAGTTGTGTCCTGACACCAAAGAGTCAGCTAATCACTTCCTGATGAACTGCTCTTTAGACATGCACACAAAAAGGACGTGGAAACAGCCAGATCTGCTGAACCACCAGACACACAGCCAGAGTGAGGCACTGTGCTTGTGTGAATCTAAGCTAATTATGCTGTGCCCTTCACAGTCACCAGATCTATAGGAGCCGTCTTTAGCATCTGACCATAGGCAGCTTTAGTTGTGAGTTCCATACAAAACAGAGCTCATGGATAAACTTCATAATCATCACATGCATGGCATTCTGCAGGCACCAGGTGCCCACTGGGGACATTGTAGGGATGCAAGCCAGGAGCACTGGTGTGTTGATGCCTGTTTTAGGGTTTTGTCGTTTCATTGTGAAAAAAACTGGCAGTAAATCAAAGTCATATTCTTTACATTTAAACTGAGTGAGTAGATCTTAACTGAGGTTACGTGTACATTCCAAGGTGGTGGTATGTTTTATTTATGAGGTACAATTCATATTTACGTGTATTTGGTTTGCTTTTAAGTAATTTTAAAATGTTGTGGGTAGATTGTGTTATTTGCATTTTACTTTTGATCTTTCTTGTAATTTATTTGTTTTTAAAGTTTTTGCTTTACTGTGTTTATGCCCACATAACCATGACTAGGTACCCGTAAGGTTTGCAAGCCCCCGGCTTGCTCAATGTGCCCACTGAGTTTCTTTCAGTACACCATCTAGCCAGGAAGAACATATCACCCTGCTGGGAAGCAATGATGTCAGGAAGGGGAGCCTCCAATGAGAGACAGCAATCGGATCAGGAGAAAAGGACTGCAAGCTGTACATGTAAAGAAGATGTCTGACGTATAGGAATGAAAAAAGAGATGTGTTTGAGCCCATAGGTGCATAAGGAAGGGCATAACCTGGATGTGCCAATATTCCTCGCCTCCAATAAAATATTTAACACTTTGCTGTGCAAAAGATGTTCGGTTTTCTGGCCTCCGGTGAGGACATCCCACAAGTATGGAAACGGTACCCTTGAACACACAAGGGAAGGTCTAGGAGGGCACATAAAAGACACATGACCAGATCCAACAGGAAGAAAAAAATATGGGTTAAAATTAGAGAGACAACGAAATGTAGGAGTTATGTATAGTGGGAACCAGGGCATCCCTGGGCAGAGACGATGCCAGATGCTGACCTGAGTTTCTGCAGCTGAATGATTGCGCGGATGTGATCCTCGGACAGGTCCGTGTTGTAAAGCACTAAGGAGACTAAGGTGTCCTTCCACTGTGTGAGGAAGCCTAGATCAGAGAGCTGGATCCCAGAAAGGTCAAGGGCAGTCAAGCAGGTCAGAGGCTGAATTAGTCTTTTCACGTCCACTCCTTTAGTCATGCTCCCGAGGTTAAGAAATCTCAGGCGTCTGAAATCCTGAAAAGTGAAGTCCTTGACCAGAACCTGGCGAGATGGGTTCACCAGGCAGTCATAGTCTTCGGAGCCTCCCGGATTCTCCTCTTCGTAGAAAATGTTACAGCAGCCAAAGAGACTCAAGGAGACCAAGGTGGGGCTGAAGTCCACCAGTGTTTGCAGGCTTTTAGCAGATAGCTTCTCGCAGTTAGTGAGGGAGAGTTCCACCAAGTCCTGGAAAAAGAAAAACAATACGGTTATAATGCCTCAAAAATACTTCCATTTGTCTCACTCAGTTTCTAAACGACACAGAGCTTTCTTCTCCTATGGCTTGCTCCCAATGCCTTTGGGTCCGATTTAGATCTTGGCGGAGGGGTTACTCGGTCACAAACTTGACGGATATCCCGTCCACTATATTACGATCCCATTATAGAGCATATCCGTCATGTTTATGACAGAATAACCCCACTGCCGAGAACTAAATCAGACCCACTGTCTTGTCACTCTGAATTTGGAACCAATTCACCTTTCTTTTGAGCCCTTATGTTTCAAGCGGTACCTGGGCCACAGCCATTCTCCTTTAAGAAATGCATGAATGTAGGTCCCGCTTCGAGATAAGGGCTCTGCCGGGTGCATGCTTTGGGGGGGGGGGGGTCCTAGCCCACTCTACTACTTTGCCCCCTGCATATCCCTTTCAAAGGTTTTCAAAGAATTTGAGAGCAGTTTGGCCCTTAAGTGACCTGAGCAAGAACTATGCCTTACTGGACCCTAACTACTGGACTTTTGTACCCCCTGTTAACAAGAATCAATAGTCTGTGAACTTGCCTTTGACTATCTGGACTGCACAAGGGTCGCACCTCTTTTTGGTACGTCTTGGGGGTTACTTTGCTGCTATTTGTTGTTGGTAATTCAGCTGCAGAGGCTCCATCCCACTTATTTCATTGCCTTGCATCCAGAACCACAGAGACACAAGACAAGAGGGCCTCACTCATTGTACCAAAAGTAGAGATGTTCAGGGTCATTTATACTGGTCCAATCTGTCCTACTAGGTCTGTCTGTCCTACTTAGAGATTTCTGCCTTCCTGACAGGGATTTCTGTGTCCCAGCGCTGTCAGTTTCTGGGGCAGGTGTCTGGTTTAAAGCACCCACTCTACAGATGTTCTATACTGAGAAAATATGCTCCCAAAGTAGCAGTTTGTTTTCTCACTACGAAACAGAAATGGACCAGGTGTGAAGGGAGTTTTCTTGGTGCGCGTGGGGGCCGTTCATCATATTTCCTAACCCTGTGCACCATGCCTCACTTGGAGGACACAGGCAGAAAAAATCAATCAATCAGGATTTATGTGGCAAATCACCCATGAGTGACTCAAGGTGCTGGATGTGCGATGGTCACACTGACCTCCATAGGGTGAGAAACCTTCATTGTGACCTGAGGGCCCTCTGGGTTGGAGGCTCACACTGACAGACCAAGTGGAAGCCCTGCCAATGGAAACACAACTTTTCCACCAACTCTATGAGTTTAGGGATGCAAGTTTGTGAGGGCAGGAACACCTGTGATTTACGATGATGCTTCAGCTTCGTCACACTCTAAATTACACCCCTATATGTTCCTGTTTGGTACGTCTGCTACAGTGGCAAGCCATAAAGGGAACGGAGTGGAGGAGACAGGATATTGGCAAGAAGTCATATGAATCTTTGGTTAAAAACAGTAAGTTCCATATTACAACAGCATGTAGAACTGTGAGTACCCTCAGATAGCTGCCCTGCAAAGGCAGGTTGGAATCTGGACTTGGGGTTCAATACCCTTATAACAATCAAGGAAGTATGGCAAGCCAGTGTCTCACAGAAATAGGGAATCAAGGGACACCTAATCAGCGTTATGCTATATGCTTGGATTTCATTCACTGCTTCGAGAAGCACTGGCATAAGAAATTATGTCATACACAAAGTAGATTATCAGGCTGAGATTACACATAGTGAAATGTCCATTTTAGGGGGTGGTACTCAATAACAAATAGTTTCTTACTTGTAGGTGTAGTTTTGCAGCTTGAAGAATTTTCTGGATTCACATGCTGGGCATTATTCCGCCATCTAGTAGTTGAGTCCAGAGTTCTCCAATTTTGCCTTTTTTTAGTCCTTCCTTTGTTTTTTGTTTTTGTTGTTGTTCTATCCCCTGCTCCGGAAGCTCCCACCTTTGGCTGCCATCTTCATATTCTTTTTTTTTTCTTTTCTTTTCTTTTCTCCATCTTCTTGGTGGAGGTGGGTGGGTCGTTTGTGAATCCAGAAAATTCTTCAAGCTGCAAAACTACACTGACAGGTAAGAAACTATTAGTTTTCAAGTGTGAATCTTTTCTGGATTCACATGCTGTTCATCAATTTTGTAGCAGTATGTTTGATTTGCAGTGGTTGCGTTGAAGATGGACTTAAATTTGTAAACAGATGTTTTAGTACTTTTTGACCCACTTCGGTTTCTTTGTTCATTTGACTGTCTATGCAATAGTGTTTTGCTGTCATACCTATATCATGTAACAAACTGATTGCTAGAAGGGTCTTTTCTTCCTTGCTGAGTGTGCCTTGGGGTTAAGCTCAATTTCTCCTCCGCAACTCTGCGGCATATTTGTATAGTTTCCGAAATCCATCGAACAACTGTGCCTTTAGTTAATGGTTTTCCAAAGTTGTTATCTGCAAGAGAGACAAAAAGTTGCTTCGTCTTTCTGCTTGACTTTGCTCTCTTCATGTAGAATATTATTGCATGCCTGGCATCGAGTGTGTGAAAAGCTCTCGTTTTTTGATTTTTTTAGGTTTTAGAAAATACATGGTATTTGAATAGTTTGGTTTGAGTGGAAGTGCAAAACTATCTTTGGTAAAAACTGTGTTATCTCTTCTCATGAGAATTCTGTCCTTTTGAATCTGCAGATTTGGTTCCTGAATTGTGAGTGTTTGTATTTCTCTCACGCTACGCAGCGCAGTTATGGTCACCAGGAAAGCAGTTTTCATTGTGAGCATCTTTAGTGTGGCTTTGTGCAAGGGCTCAAAAGGTGCCTTCATTAACTGAATTAATACCTTACTAAGGTTCCATGTGGATGCAGGTACCTTCCTGGGTGGAGTGATCCCCTTTGCCCCTTGAAGGAACTGTTTTATTACTGGAGCTGTGAAGAAACTTCTTCCTCTGTGCCCTCTTGCGTAAACCACTATTGCCGCAAAACGTACCTTCAAGGATGCACCATAAGGAGAATGGCTTCCATTTTGAGCTGTAGCAGTTTCTTGTTGTTGGTTTTCTTGCCTCTCTAAGAACAGCCATTATCTTTTCTGGCAGTTTTAAATGGCCAAATTCTAAGTCTTCAGGCGCCAGACTGCCATGCTCAAGACCTGCGGTTCTGGCTGAAGTGCTCCTCCTTTCTCCATAGACAGCGGATCTTGTTGTATTGATAGTCTTTGAATGTTCCCCATGTGCCATTTGTATCAGTTCTGAAAACCATGTTTGTCTTGCCCACTGTGGGGCAATTAGCATCAGTCATTTTGCTTCTCCTGCATTTTTAGTTCACCTGGGGCAACAGTGTGATCGGGGGAAAAGCATAAGCAATTGTCCCTGCCCCGTTTATCGACAGAGCATTCCCTAGTGTTCAGTGGTAAGCCTGTCTGCATGCAAAGTTTTGGCATCTTGTGTTCCCTGGCATTGCAAAAAGATCTACTTCCGGTGCCACCCCACTTTCAAAAGATCTCCTGATTTAGCTCCTGTTTGTGTGAGCATGACACCTGCCTGGTGAGATTGCCGCCTCTGTGTTTTCCTTCCCCGGGAGGTGTATCACTATGAACTCTATCTTTCTCCGAATGGCCCATTTCCACAGTTCCTGTGCTAGCCTTGATAATGCAAGGGATTGTGTTCTTCTCTGTTTGTTGATGTAAAACAAGGTTGTTGTGTTGTCTGTTTGGAGCAATATTGATTTCCCCAATAACTGCTTCTGAAAGGTTTTTAAGGCAAAGAACAGTATTCTCAGTCCTAGGATGTCGATGTGTTGTATCGCATCCTGTTCCTTCCAAACTCCGCTGACCTTGAACAAATTCATGTGAGCTCCCCAGTCCATATGTGAAGCATCTGTCATGACTGCTGCTATTAAGAGTTGGTTGTTGACTTTTCATGTCTTGAGTTATATTTGTTCTGTTCCATCATGTTATTTTCTCCTGAACTGTTGACGTGACAACCACTACATCTTCCCACCTCCCTGTTGCTTCTGATAATTGGTTCTGCAACATTCCTGAATTAGTCTCATGTGAAGTCCTGCATATGGGATTAGAGGGATGCATGATCTCATCTTTCCTAACAGTTTCCCCACCGTCCTCGGTGTCACAGCTTACTCCTTCTGGTAAAGCTGGGTCTCCATCAATAGTGATTGCGTTCTCTTTTCGTTGTGAAGCACCTTTCCATGAATCAAGTTCATTCTTACTTCCAGAAACATTTTCTCTGGTTCGGGTTGTTGAGATAACTTCTCTATGTTTATTAAGAACCCCAGTGAGAATAGAGTCCTTATTACCTGTTGTATGTCTTCTCTGCACTTGTTGTAGGAGCTTGTCCTTACTAACCTGTCTTTGAGGTAAGGGTAAATATGTATGCCATCTCGTCTAAGGAGTGCTGCTACCGCTGCCAAACACTTGGTTAACACCCTTGGGGACGATTGTATACCAAGTGCTGGTAGTGAATTTTGTTTGCCACAAATCTTGGGTATTTTTTGTGCTGCCCATTCATTGGGATGCGTAAGTAGGCGTCCGTTGAGTTTATAGTCGCCGTATAATCTTCTACTTGTAGTCGTGGAATGACCTCTTGCAATGTTGCCATTTTGAATTTTCCCATCTTTCCGAACTTGTTTATAAACCTGAGGTCTAGAATTGGCCGTAGAGAACTGGGACTTAGGAACTATATTGAATAATTTCCCTTACTGATGTCTTGTCTTTAAACTCTCTGTATTGCTTTTTTTCCCCAGAAATTCCTCCGCCTCCTTGAGGAGACATGTTTCTTTTTTGGGCTGGACCTTCTTCCTTGGTCCCCCTGCTGGTGGGAAACTTTCACATTCTAAGCAAATTCTGAATTGAATTACACCCAGTATCCATTTGTCAGAAATTATCTTCCTCTACTCCTGAAGGAAGTTTTTTATCTTGCCTCCTACTGGTGTTGTGTGCAGGAGTGTCTGTTCATTGTTGATGCCTCTCATTGCTGGTGTTCGTGAGAGGTCTCCCACTTTTGACCAGTCACTTCTGCGTGGGAGTAGAGCCTCCCCTGTGAGGCTGACCCCTTCCTTTGCTCCTTCCTCAAAGTGACCGACGGCTTTGCTGTTTTGAGGCCGTTTGGATGCCTTCTTGAAAGCTTTGGTGGGACGTTCCCGACTGGAGACTTCCTCTCCTGTGGTTCTGTGAGATAGTGCTGCCCAAGGGAGCACTCCTCCACAAAACTGCAAAGCCCCATTCGATTTTTCAGACTTGTTGTTCTTTTTTAATTGGTTGAATTGCTCATCAACTGCACTGCCAAACAACTGCTCTCCACTGAATGGGGTGTTGACGATGCTGGCCTGTAACTCTGGCTTAAATCCTGAGATTCTCAGCCAGGAATGCTGACTCAGTGTTATGCCTATCATCATTTGTCGGCTTATGTATCCACCAAATCGAATGCGGACTTTAGGCATGAGATAACGATCTTCTTGCCAGTGTCCAAGTGTGCTGTCCTTTTTTCTATATTGATCAGGGTAGTGTTTCATTAATTCCCTAATTTCCTCCCAGTGGTAGTGTGCATTGTGGTTTAAAAGGGCTTTGGAGTTTGTGGTGCGCCACTGGTTGGCTGCACTATGCTCAGACCTCCTCCCCATGAGGTCCATTCCCTTGCTCTCCTTTTTTGAGGTGGCCCTACTGTTGATGGAACGTTGGCCCTCTTTCTTGTTGTCAATGCTATGTTTAAGTCCGCAGGAACTGTGCTCTTTACATAAGCTGCATCCTTCAGAGAGTGTTTGTACTTCTTCTCTGCCCTAGGAGTCACTGCTCAACAAGTGGCAGGTTCTCTGAATGATTTTCTTGACTGGGATAGGACACTAGGGAGCATGGGTATAGATTGTTTGCTGGTTTTCATCAGTACTAGTGAGAAGCAAGATTATACGTTTCTCTTCCTCGAGATGTACACCAGACTTGTCTGCAGCATGCTTAATGGTCTGGTGATATATACCGATGCTGTACAGAGGAAAAGGCCTCGACGGACAACTATCCACACCTTACTCAGGGGAGTCTGTGTCCAGGTCTTGCCGCTGCTCTATATACTCAGTCTCCTCCTCCTCATAGAAGAGGTCTTCTTCCTCCTTTTGGGGCTCAGGAGTTAAGGGAGATTTGATTTCCTCGGCCTTTTTCTCACTCTGATCCCTCAGTGTTAAAAGTATTTTGAGGTACGCGAAACCCTTTCAGACTTTTGTCAGAATCTTTCTTTTTCTGAATGAGGAGGCCTTGAGTCGCTCCTTCTTTCGCTGGATCTACACCGCAGTTTCTTCAGCGTGAAGGCTAGGTGTCTTCCTCTTTGGAGTCGGAGAGTCCTTTGAAAACGTATCGGTTGTCAAGCTTCGGTCTTCTGCTCAGGACCTGTATGATTCTGACACAGAAACGTCTTTTCCTCAACCAACTTCCGGCAACTTGGATTTTTTGTGTCCTGCAGAGTATTCTGCGATGGATCCGAGAGGCTCTTTCTCTCAGGGCCTGCCTGTGGTTGCCAAATGCTTTGATGCCCTGGAGTCAGATTTTTGTGACTTGGGCAATTTCTTCGAGGACAATGGCTCTCTTACCACTGGTCTCGTCATCTTTTTGGTCGCCTGACTTTCGACGATCTTGAGTTCTACATCTGATGTTTCTCTCTCTGCTTCCTTGGTGACATTCTCCTCTTCTTCGCTTGAGAGACCCAGGTCTCTTAAAGATGGCATCATCCTTTGGCTCTGCATGCTGTGATGGGCTCGCCTGTCTCTCTCTCACCCTGAGTGTCTTCAATGTGAAGAACGAACTGGCATTGCAGTCCTCACTTCGGTGGTCAACAGGAAGGTAGAGATTGCAGACTGGGTGTTTGTTCTTTTGTGAGAACTTATGGTGGCAGTTCTCTCAAAATTGGAATGGTATCTTCTCTATATGGCCCTTCAGGGAAACACATGAACTTCTTTCCCAATTTCTTCATTGTATCGGAAATCCTTCAGCAAGCTTCGAGACCCAATGGCAGACAAAAAAGAATCTGAAGAGGGTGACCAAAGGTGGAAGCTCCCCGAGGACGGGATACATCATAATAGGAAGCACCAAATGGGCAGATTAGTCAATGCCGAATAAGAACAACAAAAACAAAAAACTAAGAAAAGACTAAAGACGACTAAAACGTTGGAGAATTCAGGACACAACAACTAGATGGCTGAATAATGCACAGCAAATGAATCCAGAAAAGATTCATGCTACAAAAATATAGATGTCAAACTCCTGAGAAAAATGATCACCTACAGAATGCATTCAGAGGTCACAATGATGGCCCATCCAGTGGTCTGGACTCTCCAGCCGACCTTGATGCCAGAAGCTGCTTCTTTGCTCAGTTCTGAGTTTTATAGCACAGACCAGACACAATGGGTGTGAGCGCAATGAGCCCAGGAACAAAGACATCAGTAGTTCAGGAGCATCACCTTACACTTAGCAGAGCACAAATTTCAAACTGTGATTTACAATGAAACATGATCTGTTTGTAGAGGTAATATTGCGAACATCTGGTATCCTGTTTTTTTTATTTTGTCCCCAGCCTCACACTAATCTAGCATGTGCACAAGGGCCTAGGCCTGTTCCTTGACATGAGTAAGGTTCTGGAAATTGAGGGTAGCACAGAGTGTGCTCGAATTTGTTGGACAGTGGACACACGTCCCGGCAATGGGTTTAGCAAGTGGAGTGGCCTGGAGGGCGACATAACACGTTTTGTCAACGAGAATAAACAGACCTTTTCACCTGTGTCACCGCAGCAGACGCCTACTGACCCACTCCTGTGAAGCTCTGTTGCTACAAGCTACCCGGGTCCAGTCCTAGCATCCCGTAAATCAAAGAAAAGGTGGGATTTATTGTCAGTATAAATGACCCTCCACACCTCTACCTGAAAACTAACTAGAAAACATCAATGTCACATTCTAAACATTACATTAAATTAAGTTCAGGTAGGTGCAGACATAAATGTTTTTAGATTGGATATTACCAGAATCACTAAGTCAAAATGTCTAAAAAGGACAGTTTATTTAGCATTGTTTCCTATGATAAAACCCAAGAATCCATACAAAATCCATAGGGTAGTTACATATAGCATATTATCACAATTACAAGTAGCAAATGATTCCAGTTTTACATGATACAAGCTTCAAGCTTCGATGTTAGCAGCCAATACATGTTTCGAGGAAAACCTTGCGTCTTCAAAGTCTTCAAATGTTATGATGGATGAAATCCGTGGACATATATGTAGGAAATGGCCCTTTCTGCAGAGTTATCCCCAAACTTTCTGCCTTTTTCCTCCTATTTTTCGGACCCTCTGTGGGCTTTAGGAGTCTGGGCACCTGACCACTTCTAATCAGTGCTAAAGGGCATGTGCTCTCTCCCCTAAAACTTGGTATAATTGGCTCACACCCGTTTGGCTTATTTAATTTACCTGCAAGTCCCTTGTAAAGTGGTCTACCTTATACCCAGGGCCTGTAAATTAAATGCTACTAGTGGACCTGTATCACAGATTGCACCACCCACAGAAGTAGCCATGCAAACTTGTCTCAGGACTACTACTGCAGGGCCTGCGTGTGCAGTTTACTGCCACATTGACTTCAGCAGTCAAACAACTTGCCAAGGCCTAAACTCCCTTTTTACTACACCTACGTCACCACTAAGGTAGACCCTAGATAGCCTTATGGGCTGTGTCCTGCCCTCACACAAAGGGCTTGTTTACCCCCTAATGATGTCTGGAGCCAGAGTAGGTGAGAAGCGAAATTCTTCTAACTGGTCAGACCTGTCTGGAACCTTCTCCCACCTTCTAGAAGCTGGGCACCTGGAGTATAAGTACAGGGGCTCTCGCCCCACGATTTTTAGAGCACTTTTGGGACTGGAACTGAACCTCTGTCAGAAGGACTGCTGTGCCTGCATAAGGACTCATCTGGACTATTCTTCTGCTGTTGCCTTGCTGCCTTGCTGCCTGGTATTTGCTCGGTGGCACACAGGACTCATCTGGACTGCCTCCCTGTGTGTGGCCTTTCTGCCAGCTGCTCCTTGACTTGGGCTTCCATGGTACTGCTGGACTGCCAGGAGGAACCTCCACTATTTGCTCTGGCGAGCTGGCCTACTGCTTCTCTAGTGCCTCATCTATGTGTCCTCCCGGAGCTTGGTGGACTGCCCTGTGTTTTTTCAAATAGAAATAGCGCGTGGAGAGTGCTGACTTGAGTTCCTTGAATGCTGCATCCACTACAGCTCGTGGTGAGCGCGCATTTACCCAGGAGTATGTGAGGGGTGCCTTATTTCCTGTGAGTGCATTGTAAATGAGGTATTAGGCTGATAGCATGTGTGGAGCACTTAATCTCTTCCTCCAGTGTGGGTGAAGCGGTTCGGTCTCCCTACTGCTAACACGGCATGAGGAGACCGGATGGAGTGTCCAATTGCCGAAAGAAAACCCTCCAGAAACACCCCCCTTGCATTGCCATGGCAGCCAGGAGCCTCCTGTACCAAGGCAACTGAAGAGGAAACGGACCACTCCGGAGTGTTGTGGCTGAGTTCCAGGTACGAGCCAGCACTTACCTTTCTCTGGGGTGCCAGATCCAAGAAGTTGGTCACCGAGGGCCCCACTATCGAAGCCCACCTGTAAAGAATCTCAATTGATGCGGCCACAGGATTTCTGAGGTTTACCTTAACCCCACTAATAGAGGCGCTGGGATTTCTGTGCCCACAGGGGCCCACTGCGGCTGTTTGCGGCTGTTTCATAAATTCCTCACTACTAGTGATATCTTGCACAGTATGTGTCATTCCACTAACCTAACTGCTGCATTATATGGTTGGCAATCATTGTTTTATGTACTCCCTTATTACATTTCTGACTCCATGCCCTGATGGTAGGGTATTACTAGGTCGGGATCATAAGTGTACCCTCAGGGTTTGCCTCATGTGCACAATAATAATTGGTTTATGTCACTTAGGGGCTGTTATGAAGGTAGAGTGATACTTCCGGAGTACATATTGTGCTGATGTTGTTTTAGTCATTGAGAAATGCACAGGATTTATATCTTATGTGCAGTACTTATGGACTATGTCATGTCGGTCTATGATTTATGCGCAGTACCTCAGATTTACAATATTCTTGGTCCATGATCCATATTTACAATATAAGATGTATATTTTTTATTTAATTACATGTGGAGCTTCCTTTGTGGTGCACTGATTGTGTCACTGGTGTGCGTGTGTTGCACGGATGCTTTACACATGAGCTCTAGGGATAAGCCTGACTGCTCTGCACCAGCTAACGGGGATGAGCACAAGATATCTTTAGTGTGTAACTTACTGCCCTGACTAGAGTGGTGGGTTCTGCCTGGCTGGGGTGTGTACCCTAACAAAACACAAACCCCACTACTAACAATATACGTTCACTAGAAAATCTTAGAGTTTAACAAACATAAGAAGAGCTTGCACGACACCCCTGCTTTTGAGAAACAGAAGTGATGAGCTTTTGCTAGACTTGCGACCCCGAAGAAGCGCGGCTTCCCACGAAACACGCATTGGCTGCTAGCATCGAAGTTTGAAGATTGTATCACGTTAATGTGAAATGTGGAATCATTTGCTACTTGCAACTGTGATATATGCAGCTATACTACTGATTTGTATATTTTGATGCTTGGACTTTATCATAGGACACCATGATAAATAAATTGTCCTTTTTAGATATTTTGGCTTGGTGATTCTGCTGACATGCAATCTAAGAATATTCGTGTTGGTACCTTCCTGAAATTAATTTAATCCAATGCTTTCTTTTTTATGTATGTATGTGTGTGGCCTGCATGATGCAGCCATAATATCCATTAAAAGGTAATATACACCTCATTTTAAAGTGTTTTCTCAGTTTTTAAAAAACATATTATTGTGATTTAGAAGTCTCTAAATTTTACTAGCTAAATCATGACCAGGCAATCATCCAAGCTCGACGATTAGAAAACTCAATGAGTTTGTAGTTTTTGAAAAGACAATCAACAAGTGAAACTCTGTGAGTCTGGCACTCAATAAATTCATTGTCTTTGAAAAGACACTATGAATGAGAGAAACTCAATGAGTTTGTAATCGATGAAAAGATATCATCAGTTAGGGAAACCTGATGAGTTGGGCACTCAGTGAGTTTGCAGTGTGTATGAAAAGACGTCATCAGTGGGAAAGCTGGTGAGCTGGCACCCGATGTGTTGGCACGTCATGGATAGTCTGAGTACCACGCTTGTAGCTTCACCCAGGAGATCATCAGGCATAGCTTTTGAAATCAATTCATCAGGGATATTTCACATAAAGTAAGAGGAGAATCCTATCCTATGAATCTTGTAAAGTGCGTAGCAACACTATGGCCTCCCAGAGCGTGAACAGTCAGAGGGTTGATTACTGTAAAGCCAGGTTTCAAGGCTTTAAAAAATGAAAGCTCTTTGGGCAGCTGTTGTAGCTCTGTGGGGAGAGAGTTCCAAAGTTTAGAAGCCTGGTAAGAAAGGGAGCGGCCTCCTCAGCGAGATCCGCAAATTGTGGGGACCTGTAACAAATGGGCAGAAGAGGATCTCAGAGACCTACTGGGAAAATAAGGGGTAGCTAGAGACCTGAACAAGGCGGGCCTCTGTTGTGGAGAGAACTTTGCGAAATGCATAAGGCCTTGACTTGAACCCACTGCTCCACTGGAAGCCAGTGACGCTCTTTAAATACCTTTTATACAGAATGATGTCTAGGACTACTGACTCTGATATTTCTATTGAGCAATACAATGCAGCTTGATATTGTATAAGTACGATTCAGCGTAAATTAAAATACTCACGTTAAACCACATTAAAAACAAGTTGTATATTTGGGCCACAAATGCTTTAGGTGTTGACTGCTCTTTGTAACTAAACAGGGTTCTAGCTCAGAAGGGCCACTGCTGTGCTGAAAATTATGAAAACATGTACTTCTTGACAGGGTGAGCCGCTGCAGGATTCTGCCCATCATATATGGTGGCTTGCCGCTAGGTGACAAATTCTGGAAATGACCTCAATCTAGGTGAGGTTTGGTAACAGCTGGCTTTGACTGTTCGAGGCTCATATTACGCCACTCTTTTGACTGTAGAAAATACCTATATGATTGCAGCAGACCCTGAACCTGCTGGGCTCAGTTTATATAGTTGCTATTTTTAGTCAAGCCGTTTCTTTATTCTTTAAAGCTCTCTTCTATCAGTACATAAAAGAACATTGGCATTGCATCTTACAAAGAGTGATGCTTAGTCCAGTATGCAGGTGGGCAATCATTCATAGCGAGACAGACATCAGAAATCATCCATCCAAGGAGCGTAATGACGTGAGCCACGCAATCCCCGACCGCTCAGTGGGGTGGAAATTGAATCCACTGGGGCAACATCCCATACTTAAAACTAAAGCAGGCTGTGGAAGTAGTTCTTCCACGGGCTCAAAACATTTTGCAATTTATGCCGGCACCCTCTCCCTTCATGTAAAATTCACTCAGCTCCCATGCACCAGTCCACGTCTGTAGTCCATCGCTCAATGTGGGGCAGTGTTGAGGAGCCCCGTAATTGTGCAACATTGCCTCAGGCTATCACTAATCCCAGATTGCAAAACAGGTGCTGATATCTGGTACCTTCCTGGTCGCACTATATGCTCAGGTTGCAAAACTTCCTTTACGGGGTCAATGCCAGCCCCATGGGCCAGCATTTCCATCATGTTTCTTCTGAGACAGTTCTGTATAGGCTGAATATGACAGCATTCTTATTATGCAAAGGTTTTGATTATAGAAAAGTAGCTAGGGGAAGAAGCTTCACAGTTGCACCTGGAGTAGGTGGAGACAGAACATAAGCCAACTCTATGGACGATACACAAAAGAAACCCTAGGGAAAGTGTGACATAAGCCAACCCAGGAGAAGGAATGTGAGAGCTTCAATGACTGGGGAAGCACAAGACCTGCTCTAGAGGAAGCAGAACAGAAAAAGGTTTGAGATCTGTCCCCAGGAGTAGAAGAATGCCGGACACCCCAGGGGAAGGAGCCAAAAAGCTATGCCCGGGGTAGAAGAAGAAAAGCCTCCCCCAGGAGCCAGCTCAAAGGTACGTGCACAAGAGTCACGCCAGGGAGAAGGAAAGAACACAACCACCCCAGAGGCAGGCGACGGAGAAGTGTCTCAGGGGATGCCATGGAGTCAGCGATCCATGCTCGACAGCAAGAACGGAAGCTACCATTGGAGAAGGAGTCCTGGAGCCATCTCCCAGGAAGGAGAGAGAGGGCTGTCTCACAGGAAGGAGTGAAAGAGAGGCCTCACCGGAAGGAGCACTACAGCTGTCTCACCGGAAGGAGTACTAGAGCCATCTCAAAGGAAGGTGCACAAGAGTCATGCCGGGGAGGGAAGGAGCACTAGAGCGGTCTCACCCGAAGGAACACAAGAGCCATCTCACGGGAAGGAGCATTAGAGCGTCTCACGGGAAGGAGCAAGAGAGCTGTGTCACAGGAAGGAGCACAAGAGCCGTGACACGGGAAGGAGCACTAGAGCCATCTCACCCGAAGGAACACAAGAGCCATCTCACGGGAAGGAGCATTAGAGCGTCTCACGGGAAGGAGCCTTAGAGCGTCTCACAGGAAGGAACACAAGAGCCGTGACACGGGAAGGAGCACTAGAGCCGTCTCACCCGAAGGAACACAAGAGCCGTCTCACGGGAAGGAGCATTAGAGCGTCTCACAGGAAGGCGTAAGAGAGCTGCCTCACAATAAGGAGCGAGAGAGCCGTCTCAGAAGAAGGAGTGACAGACCCCTCTCAGAAGACGGGGCGATAAAGCCATCTCAGAAGAAGGAGCAACAGACCCGTCCCAGAAGGAGGAGCAATAGAGCAGATTCACAGGACGAGTCGTCTCACAGGAAGGAGCAAGAAAGCCATCTCACAGGAAGGAGCGAGCGAGACGTCTCACAGAAAGGAGTGACAGACCCGTCTCAGAAGAAGGAGCGATAGAGCCATCTCACAGGAAGGAGCGACAGACCCATCTCACAGGAAGGACTGACAGACCCGTCTCACAGGAAGGAGTGACAGACCCGTCTCACAGGAAGGAGTGACAGACCTGTCCCACAGGAAGGAGTGACAGACCCGTCCCACAGGAAGGAGTGACAGACCCGTCTCAGAAGAAGGAGCGATAGAGCCATATCTCAGGAAGGAGCAATACAGCCGTCTCACAGAAAGGAGCACTACAGTTGTCTCACAGGAAGGCACACTAGAGCCGTCTCGCAGGAAGGAGAGACAAAGCTGTCTCACAGGAAGGAGAGAGCCACCTCAGAAGAAGCGAGACAGCCCCGTCTCAGAAGAAGGAGCAAAAGAGCTGTCTCAGAGTAAGGAGCGACAGACCAATTTCAGAGGAAGGAGTGACAGAGCGGTCTCACAGAAAGGAGCACTACAGCCGTCTCACAGGAAGGAGCGAGAGTGCCGTCTCACAGGAAGGAGCGAGACAGCCATCTCAGAAGAAGGAGCGACAGACCTGTCTCTGAAAAAGGAGCAATAGACCTGTCTCAGAAAAAGGAGCTACATACCTGTCTCAGGAAAAGGAGCTACAGAGCTGTCTCAGAAGAAGGAGCTACAGAGCTGTCTCAGAAGAAGGAGCTACAGAGCTGTCTCAGAAGAGGAGCAACAGAGCCATTTCACAGGAAGGAGCAACACACCCATCTCAGAAGAAGGAGCAATAGACCCATCTCAGAAGAAGGAGCATTAGAGCTGTCTCAGAAGAAGGAGCGACAGAGCTGTCTCAGAAGAAGGAGCACTAGAGCCATCTCACAGGAAGGAGCAACATAGCCATTTCAGAAGAAGGAGTGAGAGAGATGTCTCACAAGAAGGAGCGAGAGAGCCTCCTCAGAAGAAACAGCACTACAGCCATCTCACAGAAAGTAGCAACAGACCTGTCTCAGAAAAAGGAGCGACAGACCTGTCTCAGAAAAAGGAGCGACAGACCTGTCTCAGAAAAAGGAGCGACAGACCTGTCTCAGAAAAAGGAGCGACAGACCTGTCTCAGAAAAAGGAGCGACAGACCTGTCTCAGAAAAAGGAGCGACAGACCTGTCTCAGAAAAAGGAGCGACAGACCTGTCTCAGAAAAAGGAGCGACAGACCTGTCTCAGAAGATGGAGCGACAGAGCTGTCTCAGAAGATGGAGCGACAGAGCTGTCTCAGAAGATGGAGCGACAGAGCTGTCTCAGAAGATGGAGCGACAGAGCTGTCTCAGAAGATGGAGCGACAGAGCTGTCTCAGAAGATGGAGCGACAGAGTCTACTCAGAAGAAAGAGCAATACAGCCGTCTCAGAAGAATGAGCGACAGACCAGTCTCAGAAGAAGGAGCGAGAGAGCTGTCTCACAGGAAGGAGCGAGAGAGCTGTCTCACAGGAAGGAGCACAAGAATCTTGCTGGAGGGGTGAAACACGAGGCACCCATGAGAAGGAGCACCAGTGCCGTCTCACAGGAAAGAGAACAAGAACCTTGCTTGTCAGAAAGAACACAAGCTACCCCTGGAGAATGAGCACACAAGCCACTTTAGAGGAAGGAGCATCAGAGCCATGGCAAGAGGAGACAAAAGTAGGGAAGCCCTGGGAAAGGATGGTTGTTTCCAGTCCAGGGAGGACCTGGCCTGGCAGTTCGGTCTGGACTGTTCCCATGGGAAGCAGAGTCAAGACTGACTTGCATATGGCTGGCTCCAAACTGAGGTGGCATGGGCAGCAAAAAACAATGGATTAAATCCAGATCTGTGACTGGGGTGAATGTTTGGTTTGTTCTGCACTCCGTCTACCAACTATTCTTTTTGCTTTAGTCGCCCTAAGTGAAAAGGGTATGCCCAGACATGGGTCCTGTGCTCGCTGTGCCACCAGATTCAAGCTATCCTGGATGATGAGGGGTGATGCCCCAAAACCGGCCCCAGGATGCTGGTTTCTAGTCCAGGGAGGACTTGGCCTGGCAGTTCGAACTGGACTGTTCCCATGGGTAGCAGGTTCAAGACTGGTTGCGTATGGCTGGGTCTAAACTGGAATGGCATGGGCAGCAAAAAAAACTGGTGGATGAAACCCAGACCTTGAATGTTTGATTAGTTCCGCATTCTGTCCATAATCTTTTTTTTTTTTTTCATTTGTCGCCCTAACTGGGTCAGAGGCATGAGAGCTATGTAGACAGGGGAAGAAGAACACAAGTCCCTAAACCAGAGGAAAAAGCATTAGAGCTGCCAAGGGAGAGCAGGACACAAGCTAAAGAGCTGCCCCAAGAGGAATAACACAAAAGTGGCCCCAGAGGGAGCTGAATCAGAGCCTTCACAGAAGAAAGAGGAGGACAGTCAGACAGGGGAAGAAGAAAACAATCCACCTCCAGGGAAGACGCCCAAGAGCAGCCCCAGGGACAGTAGAACACACACACCTGCTTTCGAATAGCCTCCAGATCCTGGTCCTGAACTATGTCTTCTCGCAGGTGGATCCTGGTCAACCTCGTGCTCCGAGGATCAGAGAACAGGGCAAAGAAGCTGTCATGGGCTTCGAAGACGCTGTCCGCATTCACCAGCTCTATGTATCTGCAAGGAAAGGAAAGGCAAGAGAGTCAGACAGTTACTCAGGTCCCAAAAACAAAATGAACACACAGAGTGAAGGACCATGATGTACACACCAGAGAAAGGAAGCTACATGGGTCCCGGAAAAAAGAACACATAGTGTCATGGACTAATGTGAACAATGAAGAGAGAGTCAGGCAGCTTCCCGCATTCAGTGTCATAGAGAAACATGTGCACTACAGAGAGTGAGACAGCTGCATGGGTTTCCAAACACTGAACACTCAGTGCTACAGAAAACAAGACATCTACAACAGTCAGGCAGCCTCATAGGTCCCCCAACATTTGGTTTCAGAGAGCTGCGTGTACTTAGGGGTGTCAAATATACTCACAACACCCCAACACTCAGCATCATATAATAACTTTGCACTGCACAGTCGGAAAGCTACATGCCTCCCCCGCACAGAAGGCTGAGGGCAAAGGACAGCAAAGACACTGTTTACAGTTAGACAACAACAGGGCTCACCCAACACACACAACTTAGCAACATGGGCATGGCAGAGAGTGTCACAGAGCAGAATGGTTCCCCAACACTCTCAGTGCCACAGAAAAGCATGTGTGCAGCAGATTAATACAGCCACGTGCCATGTCCAATACTTAGTATCAGAGGGCATCAGGTCTATTGCAGAGCCAGATAGCTCCGCAGCTCCTTTATACTTAGTGTAATAGAGCAGCAACAGTGCAGCATAGAGAGTCAGGCACCTCCGGGTATCCTGAACACTCAGCGTCACAGAGCAGCATCAGTACAGCAGAGTCAGGCGGCTCCAGGTATCCTGAACACTCAGCGTCACAGAGCAGCATCAGCACAGCAGAGAGAGTCAGGCGGCTCCAGGTATCCTGAACACTCAGCGTCACAGAGCAGCATCAGTACAGCAGAGAGAGTCAGGCGGCTCCAGGTATCCTGAACACTCAGCGTCACAGAGCAGCATCAGTACAGCAGAGAGAGTCAGGCGGCTCCAGGTATCCTGAACATTAAGTGTCACACAGCAGCATCGGAGAGTCAGGCAGCTCCAGGTATCCTGAACACTCAGCGTCACAGTGCAGCATCAGTACAGCAGAAAGAGTCAGGCAGCTCCAGGTATCCTGAACATTAAGTGTCACAGAGCAGCACAGTACAGCACAGTACAGCAGACAGTCAGGCAGCTCCAGGTATACTGAACACAGCATCACAGAGAAGCATCAGTACTGCAGAGAGTCAGGCGGCTCCAGGTATCCTGAGCACTCAGTGTCACGGAGCAGCATCAGTACAGCAGAGAGAGTCAGGCACCTCCGGGTATCCTGAACACTCAGCATCACAGAGCAGCATCAGTACTGCACAGAGAGTCAGATGGCTCCTGGTATCCTGAACACTCAGCGTCACGGAGCAGCATCAGAACAGCAGAGAGAGTCGAGCACCTCCAGGTATCCTGAACACTCAGCCTCACAGAGCAGCATCAGTACAGCAGAGAGAGTCAGGCAGCTCCAGGTATCCTGAACACTCAGTGTCACAGAGCAGCATCAGTACAGCACAGAGAGTCAGGCACCTCCAGGTATCCTGAACACTCAGCCTCACAGAACAGCATCAGTACAGCAGAGAGAGTCAGGCACCTCCAGGTATCCTAAACACTCAGTCTCACAGAGCAGCATCAGTACAGCAGAGAGAGTCAGGCACCTCGGGTATCCTGAACACTCAGTGTCACAGAGCAGCATCAGTACAGCAGAGAGAGTCAGGCAGCTCCAGGCATCCTGAACATTAAGGGGGTCATTACGACCTCAGCTGTCTTTTCGCAAGACCGCCGAGGTTCCGCGCCGCGTATTATGACTGCTGGCAGGCTGCCGTCCTTTTTCGTACGGAAAGCCGCCACCAGCCATACTGGCGGACGGCGGGAAAGTGGAGGTTGCTCAACCTCCACCTCCACGTCAACAGAACACCGCCCACTGAATCACGTCCCATGATTCGGTCACGGAGCAGCATTAGTACAGCAGAGAGAGTCAGGCAGCTCCAGGTATCCTGAACACTCAGCGTCACAGAGCAGCATCAGTACAGCAGAGAGAGTCAGGCACCTTCAGGTATCCTGAACACTCAGCGTCACAGAGCAGCATCAGTACAGCAGAGAGTCAGGCACCTTCAGGTATCCTGAACACTCAGCGTCACGGAGCAGCATCAGTACAGCAGAGAGTCGGCAACCTCAAGGTATACTGAACACTCAGCATCACAGAGCAGCAGCAGTACAGCAGAGAGAGTCAGGCAGCTCCAGGTATCCTGAACATTCAGTGTCACAGAGCAGCATCAGTACAGCAGTGAGAGTCAGGCAGCTCCAGGTATCCTGAACACTTAGCGTCACAGAGCAGCATCAGAACAGCAGAGAGAGTCAGGCACCTCCAGGTATCCTAAACACTCAGTGTCACACAGCAGCATCAGTACAGCGAGAGAGTCAGGTGGCTCCAGGTATCCTTGACACTCAGTGTCACACAGCAGTATCGGAGAGTCAGGTAGCTCCACATATCCGGAACACTCAGTGTCACAGAGCAGCATCAGTACAGCAGAGTCAGGCAGCTCCAGGTATCCTGAACACTCAGTGTCACAGAGCAGCATCAGTACAGCAGAGAGCGTCAGGCAGCTCCAGGTATCCTGAACACTCAGCGTCACGGAGCAGCATCAGTACAGCAGAGAGAGTCAGGCAGCTCCAGGTATCCTGAACACTCAGTGTCACAGAGCAGCATCAGTACAGCAGAGAGAGTCAGGCAGCTCCAGGTATCCGGAACACTCAGTGTCACAGAGCTGCATCAGTACAGCAGAGTCAGGCAGCTCCAGGTATCCTGAACATTAAGGGGGTCATTACGACCTCAGCTGTCTTTTCGCAAGACCGCCGAGGTACCGCTGTGCTGAAGACCGCCAGTGGTGGCGGTCTTCCGCGCTGCGTATCATGACCGCTGGCAGGGTGCCGTCCTTTTTCGTGTGGAAAACCGCCAGCAGCCATACTGGCGGACGGCGGGAAAGTGGAGGTTGCTCAACCTCCACCGCCACGTCAACAGAACACCGCCCACTGAATCACGTCCCATGATTCGGTGTGGTGGTGTTCTGGTGACGGTGTTCTGATGGCGGAGCTGCCCCCATGGATCCCGTCCCCTCCCGGAGGATCAACGGACAAGGTAAGTTGATCGTCCATTAGGGAAGGGGGTGGGGGGGTGTTGTGTGCGTGCATGGGGGTGTGCGTGTGAGAGTGTAGAGGGGGTGAGAGTGAGTGTATGCATGCGGGGGGTGCTGTGTGTATGGGAAATGTGTGCGGGTCAGACGGTGTGCATGTCTGTTTGTATGTGTGCGGGTATGTGTTGTCGGGGTGTATGTGTGCGTGCAGGGGCGCGTATATGTGCATGTTGGGGGTGTGTGCGTGTAGGGGTGTGTATATGTGCATGTTTGGGGTTGGGGTGGGGAGGGGGGTTGTGCCACCTTTGGGGGCTGGCAGGGGGGTGGGGGGTGGATTTGTGGGTGGTAGCAGGGGGTGGGGAGACCCCTATCAGTGCCAGGGAAGGAATTCCCTGGCACTGATAGTGCCTACCGCCATGGATCTCATGGCGGTTCCCAACCACCCGAGATCCATGGCGGTATGCAGGGTCCCGATACCGTCAGCTGTCTAGTGACGAACGCCAGGCTGGAGACCGCAATCTCCAGCCCAGCGGTCTTCACCGCCATGGCGGTCGGAATGGTGAAGTGGCAGATGACCGCGGCGGTAACGTCCGCGGTCATTATTCCATTTTTTTTTGGGGGCGCCTGTTTGCGGTCTTACCGCCGCATTACCACCGACCGCCAGGGTCGTAATGACCCACTAAGTGTCACAGAGCAGCATCAGTACAGCAGAGAGTCAGGCAGCTCCAGGTATACTGAACACAGCATCACAGAGAAGCATCAGTACTGCAGAGAGAGTCAGGCGCCTCCAGGTATCCTGAGCACTCAGTGTCACAGAGCAGCATCAGTACAGCAGAGAGAGTCAGGCGGCTCCAGGTATCGTGAACACTCAGTGTCACAGAGAAGCATCAGAACAGCAGAGAGAGTCAGGCACCTCCAGGTATCCTAAACACTCAGTGTCACACAGCAGCGTCGGAGAGTCAGGCAGCTCCACATATCCTGAACACTCAGTGTCACAGAGCAGCATCAGTACAGCAGAGAGTCAGGCACCTTCAGGTATCCTGAACACTCAGCGTCACGGAGCAGCATCAGTACAGCAGAGAGTCGGCAACCTCCAGGTATACTGAACACTCAGCATCACAGAGCAGCAGCAGTACAGCAGAGAGAGTCAGGCAGCTCCAGGTATCCTGAACATTCAGTGTCACAGAGCAGCATCAGTACAGCAGTGAGAGTCAGGCAGCTCCAGGTATCCTGAACACTTAGCGTCACAGAGTAGCATCAGAACAGCAGAGAGAGTCAGGCCCCTCCAGGTATCCTAAACACTCAGTGTCACACAGCAGCATCAGTACAGCGAGAGAGTCAGGTGGCTCCAGGTATCCTTGACACTCAGTGTCACACAGCAGCATCGGAGAGTCAGGTAGCTCCACATATCCGGAACACTCAGTGTCACAGAGCAGCATCAGTACAGCAGAGTCAGGCAGCTCCAGGTATCCTGAACACTCAGCGTCACGGAGCAGCATCAGTACAGCAGAGAGAGTCAGGCAGCTCCAGGTATCCTGAACACTCAGTGTCACAGAGCAGCATCAGTACAGCAGAGAGAGTCAGGCAGCTCCAGGTATCCGGAACACTCAGTGTCACAGAGCAGCATCAGTACAGCAGAGTCAGGCAGCTCCAGGTATCCTGAACATTAAGGGGGTCATTACGACCTCAGCTGTCTTTTCGCAAGACCGCCGAGGTACCGCCGTGCTGAAGACCGCCAGTGGTGGCGGTCTTCCGCGCTGCGTATCATGACCGCTGGCAGTGTGCCGTCCTTTTTCGTGCAGAAAACCGCCAGCAGCCATACTGGCGGACGGCGGGAAAGTGGAGGTTGCTCAACCTCCACCGCCACGTCAACAGAACACCGCCCACTGAATCACGTCCCATGATTCGGTGTGGTGGTGTTCTGGTGACGGTGTTCTGATGGCGGAGCTGCCCCCATGGATCCCGTCCCCTCCCGGAGGATCAACGGACAAGGTAAGTTGATCGTCCATTAGGGAAGGGGGTGGGGGGGTGTTGTGTGCGTGCATGGGGGTGTGCGTGTGAGAGTGTAGAGGGGGTGAGAGTGAGTGTATGCATGCGGGGGGTGCTGTGTGTATGGGAAATGTGTGCGGGTCAGACGGTGTGCATGTCTGTTTGTATGTGTGCGGGTATGTGTTGTCGAGGTGTATGTGTGCGTGCAGGAGCGACCTCTGACCCTGGTTCTCAGGCAGGTCGCTCCCCTCACCGCCTCACAGCCTCCAGCGTGACCGCTCTCGCTCCTGTGCCCTGTGCTCCTGTGCCCTGACTGCCTTCCCGCCTCCAGTGACCTAGAGCCAGCGCCCTCTTCGTTGTGCCCGAGTGCCTGTGTCCGCTCTTTCTTCTGTACCCCGAGTGCCTGTGCCCCTGGTATTGTTCCACTGTATTGTATTGTTTTTACCTTGTTTGCCCTTACCGTGTTCTTCTCTCTTCCAGCCTCGTCGCGTCACCCCATCGCCGCCCGTTCGTTTCCCGCCGCTACACTCCGGTAGCTCCGCCCCCTTGCTCCCCATTGGCCGCCCCGCTCCCACCTCCCAGCTGCTCCTCCCTCCCTCTTCCCCTCATATGGAGGCCGCGCAGCGATAGAGAGAGCGACCTCTGACCCTGGTTCTCAGGCAGGTCGCTCCCCTCACCGCCTCACAGCCTCCAGCGTGACCGCTCTCGCTCCTGTGCCCTGTGCTCCTGTGCCCTGACTGCCTTCCCGCCTCCAGTGACCTAGCGCCAGCGCCCTCTTCGTTGTGCCCGAGTGCCTGTGCCCCTGGTATTGTTCCACTGTATTGTATTGTTTTTACCTTGTTTGCCCTTACCGTGTTCTTCTCTCTTCCAGCCTTGTCGCGTCACCCCATCGCCGCCCGTTCGTTTCCCGCCGCTACACTCCGGTAGCTCCGCCCCCTTGCTCCCCATTGGCCGCCCCGCTCCCACCTCCCAGCTGCTCCTCCCTCCCTCTTCCCCTCATATGGAGGCCGCGCAGCGATAGAGAGAGCGACCTCTGACCCTGGTTCTCAGGCAGGTCGCTCCTCTCACCGCCTCACAGCCTCCAGCGTGACCGCTCTCGCTCCTGTGCCCTGTGCTCCTGTGCCCTGACTGCCTTCCCGCCTCCAGTGACCTAGCGCCAGCGCCCTCTTCGTTGTGCCCGAGTGCCTGTGTCCGCTCTTTCTTCTGTACCCCGAGTGCCTGTGCCCCTGGTATTGTTCCACTGTATTGTATTGTTTTTACCTTGTTTGCCCTTACGGTGTTCTTCTCTCTTCCAGCCTCGTCGCGTCACCCCATCGCCGCCCGTTCGTTTCCCGCCGCTACACTCCGGTAGCTCCGCCCCCTTGCTCCCCATTGGCCGCCCCGCTCCCACCTCCCAGCTGCTCCTCCCTCCCTCTTCCCCTCATATGGAGGCCGCGCAGCGGCCACGCCGCTGGCGCGCCGAAGGCACGCCAAAGGCAAGCCCGTCTGCGCCCGTCCGCGCCTGGACGGCGCCCAGCGCCAGACCCCCTGGCCCCCACCGCTGCGAGCC